>NC_081251.1:94942100-95249767 GCF_030490865.1 Poecile atricapillus
CTAGGAAGACAAAAGCAGAAAACTAGAGCAGTGAAATTTAAAAGCAAAACAACTTCAGTTTTTTACCACGAAATTGGTAAAAAATTGTAAAATAAAATTTCACTTTATAGAAATAAAAAATTTCTTTAAAAAATATTTTGTTTAACAGGCCATTTTGATTTGATTATTGTTTTTATCTTTCAATAGCAAGTTATTTACTGTTTACTTTTCTCCCCATTGTGTGGCCCCAGGCCTTACTAAATGTGTTCTATTCAAACCCTGCTCTGAAGACAGAAATATTAATTTCCACATGGGCTTTTCTATAGAACTCATCACTATGGTAACCGAATGTTTCATAAACATTAATGAACTTATTTTCACTGCACTGCAGTTGGCGTTGGGTAGTAGTATTATCCACATTTCATGATGAAGAACTGAGGCAGAAAGAGATTAAGTACAAAAGTATTCACTAATTTTAAGTTCCCCATCTGAGATGCATGGTCTGATTTTTCAGAGGACTTAGTTTGTTATCTGTTCAAAGCACAGCTCCCATTCCCTTCGGTTGCAGCTGTGAGTTCAAATTTCTTTGTGCTTTCTGTACTCGGATAGAGACTGCTTTAATCTTGAATGTACATGGCCTTTTTAATTTCTTTTCCTCGACATAATCAGAAGGAATTGAAACTTACTAGGACCTGGCCACGTATTTTTTCGACATATTAATGGAAATGACAATGGTTTACAGAATTTTATCCAAACAGCAATTCATAGCTTTAGTGTTACTACTAAAATAATTTATAAGATAATTACTTAAGTTCTCAAAGGTTAGAAAACCATCTGCTCTGGTAGAGTTAATTTTTTGTTTTCATGAAAGAGAGTAAAACCCCTGGGAGGCCCTTTTTTGAAGATAACCTGGGGGTTACAGATTAGCTATGAACAGTTTGAATCATGGATTTTTATGCAGAGTCACTAAATTAAAAAAATGAATCCTACCCTCTCTGAAAGCCAAGATACCAAACAAACTAAATGTATTAGTTATATTGTTATATGGGGCTTTTCCAGCAGGTGAATTAAGTATCTTGTTTCAAACACACCTGGACTTTGCTGAAGTTCAGGTTTGTTGTGATTGACCCACAGACATATCCCAGCATAGGAGGGAATCTATTAAAATTGTCTTCTGTCTTTAGGCAAGAGGCTCGGGATATCTTGAAGAGCCAGCCCTTATTTTCATCAGAATATGACAAAGGATTTATGGATCCCCTCATAATTTTGCAGGCTCCTCTCCCATTCTTTTCTTTTGATGTACAAGTTGCAAAAGTTTATAAATGCAAAGTCTGCTTTCAGGTCTTTCCCAAGATATTGAATCCCGGAGCAAATTTTTGTAAATGTTTTTCTGAAGCATTGATTCAGAAAGCAAGCACTGACCCCCTCTTAACCACAGAGGTACAGCCAGGCTGCTGTAATATTGTGTTGTTGAATTTTCTTTCCGGTGCTGAATGAAAGAGAGCTTGCCCTTTTCCTCAAATCTCTCCCTGATCGAGAGATGAGTGAGCTGGTAGCTACAATATCCAATGGCTTCACCAAGTTGAGAATGTGATGTCTGTGTAATAATGCTCAATTTTGCACACTTCAAATCCATTAGTAGCAATTACCTTACCTGAGGTGTTTTGAGTTAGTTTTAATACAGCATTCTTGCAGTTGGTAGATAATGAACATAATAATGTATACAGCATTTTCAAGTCTCTGTTTTTAGCTACAATAATGCCATTAGGATTCTATTTAGCAAATGTGTGCTTCACACTAAAAGTTAAGACTCTTCTTGTTCATGTTTTCCCTGCCATGATTTCGATTGCATCTCATGTCCTATTCTGTGCAGGGCTGGCTTGCCTGCAAGAGCAGGAAAGTGTTTTACCCACTGCACCTGTGCAAAGACAATGAGGCCTGGCATGCTGAGAACAAAACAAGGACGAAGCAGGGCAGAGCATTGCCTGAGCCCTGGTGCAGCCTTCTGAGCACCCCTGGGCAAGCTGTGTGCCTGCACTCTGCTGTGTCCTGTTTGCCCAAGGGGTGAGGGTGCTGACGCCCCTGCAGCACAGCACAGCAGCCATCCTGCTCACCTCAGGAGGGGCTGTGACACTGCTGAAGCTGCTGGTGGACTCCATGGTGGTAAAGATGCAGGTGGGCTGCATGGTGCTGGGAGAGGCAGGTGTTGCAGCACATTTCACAAAAAGATGCCAGCTCAAACATTTGTTGGGGGTCCTTGGGCGCTGCAGATGTGCCGTGGCTCTCCTTCCTCTCTGAGCTTTTTTCTCCTCTCCAGGAAAAGAATGTATAGTCCACATTACAGCTGAGAAAAACTTAGCTTGGACCTGGATGATATTAAGGAGTGGATGGTAAAGCAAGAGTGGCTGCAGTGGGTGTTGTCCCATGCCTGTTTTTTTCCACAAGTCAGTGATATCAATCTTGCCCTTGCTCTGGGTTGAGGACTACCCCAGTACTCCACCCTTACAAGACCCCTCTTCATCCCTCATTCTTGTAGCAAGATAATGATGAAAGCTTTGGACTGGGAGAAACAGTACTCCACCAGGTTTTCCTTTTCTCTGCCCACCAAAGGGAAAGATAAGAAATCTGGTTTTGGGCTACCATTTGAACCAAGTGATACTGCTAAGCTAACACACAGAGCTCTCTAAGAAAGAAGATTTCTTTGATTGTATCTTTCCAAAGAATTCCTTACTAAAGAATGAGAAAGGGATGAGGAGATATAATTGATGCCTCCGTCGTAGATGTCACTGCTAATGTCTCTGGCACAGATAATATCAGCACTTTAAAAATAGTTTCAAAATGTTACAGTGGTCCTTTCATATTAAATTGACCAAACTCAAGAAGCAAGGAGTATTTCGGCAGCCACACAAAATGTTTTGGGAAAGTAACTTGTATTTGTTGTTGATGTGTAGGACAGAGTAGCAGCTGAGGGAGCTTTCACTGTCTTAAATGGGAATAAGTGAACCTTTGTCAGAGACACACCTCCTCTCTGGTTCTTTTCTGCTTACTTAGGTGATCTTTTAAAAAAGCAAACTAATTATTCTGGCACTGAGTTGACCTTTCCCATGTTTTAGTTCCTCTGGGACACTGACCACGTGCTTATCCCATGCCACCTCCTGCCCTGTGCGCATGCCTTCACTACATGGGTATCCAGTACTTGATGGAGGGTGGTGGGAGTCCTAGTAATGCTCAGCAGGGAAAACTAAGCTGAATTTTAGCACCCCAGGGACAAGGACAAAATGATGGAAAAGCACTCGTCTGCATGAAGATAACAAAGTGCTGCTGGCTGTGGGGTAGGCGGGTTGAAGGGGAGCAGAGCCTGTGCCCCCTCCTCTGTTGCTGCCCCTTCTCCTTGCCTGCACCACCTCCTGCCCCCTTCAGCTGCAAGAGTGACTGTCACCTCCATCCGTCTGCTGCCCCGGATGTCTGCTTGCCTGACAGCAGAGCCCAAGCGCTGACCCCATCCGCAGCCTGCGCACTGAAGGGGAGCTGGGGGAGGCAGATATCACCTCTCAGTCACAACGTGCCCGGGATGCTCTGGGGGCAGGGCAGCAAAGCGCTGGCCCTGATCTTCTTGCATTGCCATCACCTACCCTGAAATTAGTAACAGTACGTCCAAGGTTAGTGGCAAATTCAGATACCCAAGCCACACGGGGAGGGTGAATAAAGGACAGTGGTTGTGTACAGTATAAGCGGTTGCCTTAGACAATGCGTGACCTCTGAATTAAAAGACCAGGATTAGCAAAGAGCTTTTTTGCATTATTGGACCCATTTACAAAAAGCTTTAGCCCTAATTGTATGGTACCACAGAGCTTTAACTTGAGCACATATTGGTTTTGTAACCTGATCCCCACATAAATCATAGTTGGTGAGAGCAGAACAATTAGTGCCTTAATCTACTGGAACTACACAGTATCTTTAAATCTGAATTTTCCTGATCATTATGGGTATTACAAGAGTCAATTAATTTATATTTCACACAAAATGTAATTAAATCCCACGATAACCTGACTGTGAAATGAGGAGGGAGGGAGTGACGAGAGGGGTGGGAAAATCCTTTTCTTATGGAGCTGCCATCAGACACCGTGGTGTGCTGTTGACAGAAGCAAACTGCCTGTTCCTTGGTGCAGAAGTTTCGGGGTGAGGGGTGCTGTTTCCCAGTTTTGGACTGAGCATCCCTGTGGTCACAAGAAGTGTTTGCTGCCCTGTACTTCCAGCCCAGCCTCCAAGTGATCCATGGTTGCGAACCCATATGAGTGCTCAGGAAAGGGGAAGGCCTTGATGTTCCAAAGAGCCCGATGCCTGTAGTTGGTCACCTAAGGGAATCCACTTATGACTCTATTACCCAGTAAATTAGCAGAGTGGTTCAGTCAGGTACATTTATCATGAAGAGAACTGAAGATAATTAATACACTGCATTGAATGCAAATTGCACCCACAGCACTTATCTCATTTTCAATTAGCACAAATGTTACAGCACTGCAGGCTTGTTATGGTTTTACCATGGGCTGGGTAATTAATTTCTGTGAGCTACATATCAGACACCTGATAATGCCGTTTATTAATAAATGTCACCCCAGGTATCTGTTAGGAGAGGTAAATAAATTAAATGTTCAGTTGTCTGCCCTGTGCAAATCTATTCTTACACCTCATTGCATCTTTTCACTTGTTTGTTTATCAAGGAGAATGACTGCCGAGATTACAATGGCAAACAAAGGAGTATGAGGAACAATAATCTCCACCCCAAAGCGGTGTTTCCCTCACTACTGCTGGTGGCAGGTGCCATGTCACTGTCTCTTTCCTGCCTGGGGGCACAGCTGTGGGTCACTGAGGTGACCTCCTTTCTGGGCTGCCCAGGACCCATGAGAGCAGAAAAGCTGAAGTGCCCTGCAAATCCTTACTTTCAAGGAATTTGCCAACTACTTGTTGGCATATTTTTGTCTGTAACTCTTTCCCTCAGCAAGTTTGACTGCCCCTGCCCTGGAGCCAACACCCTCACAGCTGCCTATGGCAATTGTGCTCATCAGCTCCTGAGCAGATTCGGGTTTGTGTCTTTCCCTTTCCTTTCAAAGCTTCAGAAAAGGAGGGTGGAGTTGGGTGAACCTGTTGGCTTGTCCCCACCCCTGTGGTGCTATGGCCTTTGGTGGAGATGAGGGCCCCTACAGCTCCAGTCTCAGTGCCAGTAGTGGCAGGGCATGGACTATGGCATGGATTTTTGGAGATGTCTCCTCAGGAAAAAAAATAGCAAGGATATAAGAAGAATAAAACAGCCATGTGCTCTTTGATCTGTTCCAGGTTTTGGGAGGAGTGGAGCACAATGGTGGGTAAAACCCCTTATGCAGAGATATGGGGAGGTCAAGAAGTGCTATCTGCCCCAGACCCTGAGCTGTCTTCTGCTGAGTGTGTAGATCATTTCTAGCAAACTTTCTGGCCAACTCCTGTTTTCCAAAGTTTCAACACAGGTCTTGTCACCTTTGAGAAGAAAAGTCCTTTGGTCTTTTTTTTTTCCCTCCTCTCACTTGATTTTGAAATTTGGGCAAACCATACTAACAAAAATAGTTGAAAATGCTCCAGCAAATGTGAACTTTGGTGATCCTTCTCCCCAAGGAAGCCCACAAGCAGGTAGCTGCAGTGACTTTAAGCAAGCTTTGCATAATCTGTTTTAGATCACGTTAGCCTGGTTAAATTAACACAACCCCCCTTGTGTGAGTGCAATTTAGTTGATAGAAAGATGCTTCATGGTAGTGATTTCTTACTTACAACACAAGTAGATTTGTACTGTATGAGTACACTGCTCTGGTGTGCATTAGGAATTGTACTAGTTTGAATACACTGGCAAGATAAATATGTCTAACTGACCATTATATTGGTAGAAATCTGAGTACGGAACAAGTGTCAATCTTTCTTGAAGGCAAAGTGTATTTACAGCAAAAAAATGTAGGTGCAATACAACACTCAGTGTCCTAGATATAAAGATATTAGAAAGAGCCATATTATGAGTGACTTGTAAGTTAGCTGTGGGGAAGAATGAGAGTTGCCACAATAATTTCACCAGTGTGAATTTCAGTGAAAAGTGCTTTTAAGCAAAATGCTTTCATCCCTTATGCAGGTCTTCATTATATTTACAGGTTTTTGTACTGTAAATAATTTCCGTCTGCTACCTGGTAGCGTGACTGCCATCTTACCATCATCTGCTGTGATTTTTTTTTCAGATTTCAGGACTCAGAGATAGCTCAGTATTTGAAGATGGGATTTACAATAATGCTTTAAAAATACTGCAACACTTGAAAGAATCAATTTTAAAAAGCCTTATTTGGATTAAAGTTCAGAGAAGAACACATGATTTTTAAAGGCCAAATAACCTGCTAACATCCTTCAAAACCATGTTTAATATGCTGAGAAGAATGTATAAACTCTCAGTTTAAACAATTATAATATGCATCCTAAGGAACTGGCAAGGTATAGAATTAATGGAAACTCCTTATTTGAACTGGAACAATATTTCCAATAAAAATAGCAAAGGTGAATGTGCTGTGAGCGAGACAAGTCTGGTTTCTTTCCAGTCAGATCCAAGCTAAATCCCAGGCACAACAGGGACTCTTGAGCCAGGTGTGTGCCCTGCACACTGGTTCCCCCTGAGTGGCTGGCATTCCCTGTGAGGGTTAGCACAGCAGGTGCCAGGGTCATGCCAAACCAGCTCTACCATGCCCACCAAGCTTTGGCTTGGCTGGTGGGACTAGTGCTACCTGCAGAGAGAGTCTCTCAGGGGGAACAGGCATTGTGGAAAAGGTTTTTCTGGTGAAATCATGCCACACAACAAGGAGACTTTTACAGGGACAGAGGCCTATGAAAGTGTTGTTGGTGGCTGAGGTCAGTAGTTTTGGTGGGGAATGAGCTCATGTGGGTCATGCTCATAACAGCCAGCTCCCTGCACCATACAGTGAGCCTTGTACCCATTCATCAGTTCCCTCTCCCACCTTCCTGCCAAGGGAGAAGTAGATGTAATGGAGTATCTTGTTTATGATGGAGGGGAAGTTTGGTGAAGGTTTATATTCCCTGAAGGTGTTCAATCTATAAGCTGAGGGCTCTGGACAGATGTGTGTGATTCTTTCTGCAGAGAGCTCATAGGGCTGGTGGAGTGAATCTGTCAAAAGTTTCCTTTGCTGCAGTTTCATGCAGTGTTAGATGAGGATGATAAGAATGAAGACCATGAACTCAATTAGGAATTCTACAGGAAGCTGGTGCCAGGCCCAATGCCAGGTTTGATATGCCTTTGTCACTGAAGAGATGCATTGCAGCAGTAAATGAAGTTTTCTAAGCATGAATGCTGCGTGTTTGCATATTTCAGATGACTATAGTCCAGCTGAGAAGTGACATAGCCATGAATAATGGAGACAAGGTCATCACCTGCCAGGGTGCCACAGAGCCTCCTAACCAATGGAAAAGAAGTGTTTCTTGCAGAGGTTGCCATGGGAAAACTTAGCATCAGTAACAAATCCAAGAGCACACCTAAATTATGAAGCCAACACACCACCTGGGGAAATACACCATCCAGTCAGGCATAGTGCACTCAAGTGACAAGCTCTTAGAGAAGCTTTCCTGTCTCACATCTGTCTTACCTCTGTTTTGTTTGGATTTAACCAGCTGTTTTTCTTTCACTGCTGTGTTGGTGGTAGCAGTGTGTGTATATACAGAGAAATTTAGATATAGCTGTATTTCACCTGCCCATTTCTGGCAATTCAGTCAATACTGTATCATTCAGCAGCTCTGTGTAGAAACAGCACCACAAAGAATACAGATCAGGAGTCCAGAGGAGAGAGGAGTGTAGTGATGGAGACAACACTTTGTCACAAGTCAGGAGGTGTGTACCAGTAGGAATGATTCAAAATAATTTTAGTACATTACCCTGGATTTCTGCCACCCATCAGGTGAGACAGCAATATCTCATGGTTAATGCTGAAGTCAAGGAGGATGAGGATGGATGCCTGCCTTCTCTCCTCTGACAGGAGGGTGTCATCCATCAATGCCACTTGAACAGCTCCAGTTCCGTGGTCTGTCTTCAGCCCAGACTGTGACAGATCTAAAATATTCACCTTTAGCAGGCTTAGTTCAAATTGCCTTTTGGCTAGAAACCATAGGAAATTTCCTGGCAATTGATTAGGAAGAACTCATGTCCACGGGGTAGGTTTTCTCAAGGGTAGGTTACATGTTGGTAATTCACCAATTGGTGTTCCCCATCTTCCCTCTTTCAAGACTTTGACCTTCTGGGTTGGGCTCTGGGACAATCTTGGGCAGATGGCAGCATGAGGAAGCCAGACAACATTGCTGGGTTAGATCCAGGACAAGGAGGAGTTCTGAGGTGTAGTTGCTGCAGCCAAAAGCCCTATCCTGTCAAGACACTGGTAACTTTTTCCTCTGATAGAAGGGATGAAAGCACTTTTTAGGATTTTAAAATGAAGTAACTTTGGCCATATGTAAAAGAATGCCCAGCTGTCCACTGCACTTTGCCCCAGTTTACAGGACACTGAGCTGTTCCATCTCTGCTTGGTTGCTGTGGAAGCTGGCTGAGCCCAGAGCTGTTGTGCCTCTGTGCAGATCAGTATGTGCTGAAGTGCCTCAAGAAGAGAATTACAGAAAAGAGAAAGTCTATTAGCTGTCTCATTTGAGCTCCCTGTGACTGTGTCTATGTGTAAGATTTCTTTTGGCTCCTTCGTTCCTTCTGGCTGTAATGGAGGTCCATGGGGATGGTTACTGTGTACCATCAGGTTGGGACCAAATGCACTTGGCACTGAACGAAAATAAACATGAGAAGCCTGAATATGCAGCAACTTTTTCCTTCCTACCTTCTGGATAAATGTCAAAACCTTAAAGTCTTTATGTCTGAGTAGTTTTTCTGCGGCTATGTGTTAATTTCATGTTTATATTCTTAAAAATATAAATATACTTATGTTTACCTGATGTTTCAAGATTCTTATGTTTCAACATGATTAGTGGGTACCAAGCAACTGATTACACTTGCAGCCAATCCTGTGCCATTAACAGTGAAAAATGGCAGGCACTGTTGTTTCAAATCTCATTTGATTTGGCAAGGGTATGATGGTAAAAAATAACAGCTAAATCAATTGCTTGAATATACAGGGTTTTTCACCTTCAGGCATCTTTATCAGCACAGCTTTGATTAATATCTGTACACTGACTGGCATTTTCCTATTGCCATTAGAGAAAATGTAATAGGTTGTTCACTATTTTTCTTCAAGAGGTGGATTTCGGATTTTTTTTTTAATTGCCTAATGTTTATGTTTAGAGGAAGTCAGTCAATGTTGATGATCCTCATATTTGACCCAGAATCTGAAGAATTATTTAAAAAGATCTGTGAGCTATTTAGTTTTCTAAATTACAATACTATGTTTATTTTTATTTAACAAACAAAAATTCCAGCAGAGTATTGTTTGCCCCATTACAAACAGGTCAGAGCTCACAATAAGCAAACATGTAATGAAGGTAAACTAATATTAGCCAGCAGAGGAGAGGGTCAAATGTTTAATCTGAAACTGATTTCTTGGTTAAAACATGCAGTTTTCTGTCAAACAAAGAGAGTAATGAATTTTTGCTGCTTGTAGGGAATTGTTTCAATCTGGGGAAAAAAGTAAAAAAAAATGGCCAAAAAACCTGTTTCATTTCAGCCTTTCTAAACATTCCAATATGTTCTACAATGAAATACTTTGATTTCACAACTAAAAATGTTATTTATTTTCAAAATTACTTCCAGTTTATTAAAAAAAAGTAAAATGAAAGAGATGAAATATAAATTAATCTATTTTGAGTGAATAAAATTTTTTTCTGGAATGATATAGTTTGCTAATTTTAATTTATTTTTTTTTTTTTTGCTATTGCTTTTTTTAAACAAAGGAAAACTTTTGGAAACTTATTTTGGGTCAAAGCAACTAATGATTACATATTATCTTTTGATTAGTTTGGCTTTGATTAGATTTGGCTGCTTATAGCCCCTTGAACAAAGCTTGAAGGAAGAAATGTCAATTTCAAGTTTCCTAGTTCCCAGAAACAGATAAAATGTTCCGGCTATTGCAACCAGGTGGGATGATGGGGACTTCACTTTCTCTGGGCTCAGAAGCTTTGGAGTTTAAGCTGGCTACCATGAAAGTCAGTGGAAAAATATTTTTGCAGGATCTGTCCTGTTGTACCTAATCCTGGGAATCAGAAAGTCTGCAGACTGAGGTACTTCCCTGGTCTTGTTGCTAATGAATCTGTGATGTAAGAAAATTACCTTGACCCTATAGTGTGTGCATAGCTTTCCTATTGTCAACGCTTTTAAGGTCCTTGCAATCCTGCTCTGTGCTGTAGATATCACACTTTACCTCCTAAGGAGTTTTTTTTGTAATCTTTGCTCTAACAAGGAAGCAAAGGTTGTTGTGAGTGAAGACAAGGGTGGGGGTGGGGAGGTTTTGAGTCACCAAGTGATCTGAGAATAAAGAAAGGTTACCTGTTTGTTTGTCAACAGGATGAAGTAAATAAGAGTTAAAAAAATCAGAGACACCAGTCAAAGGCAATCAAATATGTATTTAATTAAAGCAAACATAAAAATTAAAGTTACATGTTGAATCAATAAACAGCACTTTTTTCTACATGCATTTTGAACAAGACAGATCAGAATCTTGCATGATGAAGACATAATGTGTCATAATAATTAGGAACACAGACAAAAGAACAGCTAATCAACATGCAAATTTATGCAGTTCTGGCGATTCAGATGAGGCAGATTTCTACCTCTTTTTTTGCTTGATTCATCTTCATTGCTAATCATCTGAAGGCTGCCAAATGTTCACTGACACTAATGTATTATAGGTCAAGAGAGGCAGGTCTTCACCTATTACCCCCACAAACAATATGCTTTCCTTCCCTGTTTCCTCTTCAGGATTTTCAGCAATTACTGCCAGATGCAATCAGACTCCTTGAATAGGAGCAACTGGGGCTTGTTTGTGGCTTGGATTCATTAGAATCAGGAGGATGAAGAAAGGAATAAATTACTTAATTGCACAAAAAAGTTGCAGCCAAAGTGATGGTGAGAGAAGCTGATTGTGTAGTTGCGTATTAGGCCACTCTTGGAATGGAGGATCTTAGAATAGCTGGTAGTTTGGCCTTCCTGATTCAGACAGATTTGGGTGTCCTCCAAAACAGATGGCTCCACACACCATCTATTCTTCTCTTTGTCAGGTTTTACCATTTATTTGATCTTGTTCATCTATGATGCTAGTTGTATTAGATGTAACACAAATATGCATTCAGATCATATCCATTTAGTCTTGCATCCCAACTTTTATTCTTTTAGCCTTGTTTGATGAGATGATCAAGTTGAACAAAGCCCTTGTTGTCCTGTTCCCGCACAACAGCCATACATAAAACACCAAAACCTGTGACTAAAGCCTTGCACAGACAAATAATCCTCCTGTGTCACAGGTTTTAAAGGTTTATTTCTCCCTGTTTTACCAAGCAGCTCCCAGCTCTGACAAATGATAACCAGACACAACAAATAGTTAATTTTTATTTGATCCCATAGAAGCAAACATTTGCATATGCCCAAGCAAAACTGCCCCCCTCCCATCCTTATGCTGAGACCCCTGTTCAGATATTCTCTTCAGGTTCCAGGCCATGTGTTATGCTTGTGGGTGGTCTGAAGATCTTAAAGAAAAGCTTTGCTCTGTGAAGTCATGCAGCACTGTATGTAATTAACAGGCTTTTTTTCCTTTTTTATTTTTTTCCCTAACCCCCTGTATGTTTCCTGATTTCATTGTTGTTGTGAATGATCAACACTTTGTGGAAGAGTTGCCTTTCAGGTAATGGTTAACATTAACTTTGTAAAAATGAGATGTGTGGTTAGGGATTCACTTCCCAGTGTCGTGCTGAGCACGGTGCTGCACAGCAGTACTGCTCACTCGCAGGGGCTGGAGTGGGGTCACGCGTCCTCCTGATGGCGGGGTCTGAAGTGTCTGCTGCTCTCTGTGCATTTATAGGGCAGCCTTGGCAGCTGCTATTGGTCTTTCATCTGGGGCAGTTGGGGTATCCCTTGTTTGCCTGATAATTGTGGGGATCTGTGGTCAGAGAGGGGCAGGTCTTTATGTAATACGACATGGTCCTGGATTACAATGAACTTTCAGGGTCTGTAGTCATTTATCTTTTGGCCCAACATCTGCTGCAAACTGACAGATGCCCAGGAATGATACTTTACTCTGCAATCATGTTTATGTCTTGAGTGAACAGCACAGGATTTTTGGGTACCTTTGAAGCCAAAATAGGAGATTGTGAAAGTCTTTAATATTTTTCAAAGTAAAATGAAACACCCATGGCAATGGCAGTGTAGTTGCAATGCTGGAGGGAGAGCTCAAGCTCATCATGTCCAAGGAGATAAACTGGAGACACACCTCTTGCCAAGGCTGGCATCCAACAACTGTTTGCATTGCCTCTGGGGGGGCAGCTATTCCGAAGAACCCATCTCCTGTAGTCTTTTTAGAGGCTGTGTGTTGATACAGGTTCATGGAGATGGTGTGCCCTTGAGATGGCAACTTTTGGGACTGAAGCTGATGTAATTTTTAGGCCAGAACTTCTGTTGCACAGCTGCCAGTGTCCATCTTCTCCTCCTTGTCCTCCCCTCATTCCCTCCACAGTGCCCATGGCCCACTGTGGCTTTGGCCCCAAGGTTTCCCCACTCCTCCCCCTGTGCCAGAGGGGAAAGAGAATCACGCCCCTGGGGAGAAGTGGGGCCCAGCTGATGATTCCCCTTGCCCTGGGCAGGGCAAATCATGTGCCAGGATCATTTCCCCTTCTCATCAGTGAAGACAGAGGGCTAGTTATGCTGGAAAGGCAAAAGTAATTCTCTCTTCCATGCACTGCTTTCATTCCCATGAACAAGTGTGGTTTTTATTTGGGCTGTTTCATAGGGCATTGGTGAACACATTTTATTGCAAGTCTTGGAGGCTTAATTTTACTGCTGTGTCACTAGGGGGAGATTTTTGAAGGCACAAATGCATTTAAGTGCTTACTCTCTTTTGAAAGTCAACAGGAGTTACACATCTAAATGGCCTTTTTGTGTGAGGGAAATACTGTGAAATGGGTAGAGCCCACATATCTGTTGCAAGTGATAAAGAAAGCCAATGGGTGAGGCTACACTGAAATGTTTTTTTTTGTGGGTTTTTTTGGTCTTTTTTTTTGTTTTTTAAATTGCCTTCACATCCTTCATTTCTCACAGGCCAGGAATTGGTTTGTTACAAAGCATTGAGATACCTCATCTCCTCAGTCAAAATCCTCCTAGATAGTTTTGTGATAAGAAGACTGAGAAAATCCACACAAGGAACTTGTCTTTGTACAGATGATACCTGGCTGCTTTTCTGTCTAAAGTTATAGAGATTCAAGAGCTGATGATGTCTTACAAAGGCTCCCTCTATCCGAGGGTCCCCTCAGAAAGGCGGGGGAAGTTTTCCTTTGACAGGCTTTAAAGTCTGTGTAATCTCTTGCAGAATGGCCTCTGCTTTCACAGCTCCTCATGTTGCATCATGTCCTGATTTCTACCCTTGTATTTGTCAATGAAACATTGCCTGAGCTTGGGTGAACAGTGCTCAGTCCGTGTGAGGGCTGCTCACTTTTGGTATTTATCGCTTTTTATTCTGTTGCAAAGCTATCCCAATGCACAGAATATTATCAATAGCATCTGAGTGACTAAACTGTTCTGAATGGAAACACGGAAGATGAAGGGAAGATGAAGGATGCAAATGAATACTCTTGTGTGCCTGGAAGGCAAGAAGCACTGGCAAAGCTTTGAGCAAATAAAAGGCTATTTGTGCCAACGCTGGTGAAAAGGGTATGGACACAGTTGGAAGCAAAAGGTCTCTGCAATGTGCATGTTGTAAATAGTGCTTTAACTAGGTCTAAACACCTATGCTGGGCACCTGTGGCCATCTGCATTTGCTGTTAGCAGTACTATTTAAATGCTACTATTTCCTATCAGAGGCACAGGCTTAGAAAATGGACCTTTCTGTGTGGAATGAGCATGTCTATGGGCAGACCAGCATCCTTCGTATATGTGCAAAATGGAGGTTAAAAAGGTTGCTGTTCTGTTGTGTCAGGAGTGGCAGACGTCACCTGGCTGGTCTCTGAAGGCTCTTGAGGAACTTCTGCTGATTGGTGAACTCATTCGTTTTGACAGTCTATTACCTCCTTTGTTTTGACATATTTTCACTCTCCTCTTAATGTTTCCTGTTTTCATGAATCTTGCCCTTCTGCTGCGTTTTCCTGTGTGTGTTTTTTTTCTCCCAGATGTTGTATGCCTGGTTATTTCAGTAACTTTTTGCGTACTACAGAACTGAAAAAAAAAAGGCAAGTGGAAAAACCCCACATTGGAATGATAGCGTATTTTCCATGCGCGTGTCACACGCTGGCTGAAACACGTTCAACTGATACGTTAAACATCTATCTAAAATACTGCTCTACAAAGGGCTTAATTATTGTATCTATTCAGGGTAGGAGTTGGCATCTGCTATTTTGAAAAGCAAAAGGCTCTTCTAAAATAGCAACGATTTGCTGGCAATGATGAATTTAATATTTGTTCAGTGCTTGAACCTGTTCAGGCCCAGGTTTGTTTGATATAGGTAGTTTAGGACTATAGACTTGTATGGAAAAACACGGTGTACTTATTAAATGGCCAAAATACACAGGCATAGGGCAGGATATTTGAAGATGCACACAGCAGCTCTTATTCTAGCTTCTGAAAGTCAGGTTATCTATTAAGGTGCCTAACTGTGTATTTCTACACTTGAAAATATCAGCCTGCCTCGTAAAGCTCAGCCATGCCAACTCTTTGCTTACCAAAGTAATTCTATCTATATCCAAGCAGACTTATCAGGGTCAGGTTCTCTTCCTGTATGGCATAGTTTATGTGTGGTATATCCTGGTGCTAGTATGTAGTGACTGCCTGGAGCTGAAATGGGATGAGCTGCTTAGTTTTACATACTTGTAAAATCCTTTACAGTCCTTGTATTTGACAGCCTGTTCCTGCAAATTTTGCAAAGGCAAGTACATGTAAACCTGGGTCCTAACCTCAAGGTTTTGGCAATTTACCTCTGAGATTTAGTTGCCATGAATATGTGTCAAGTCGAATTTCACATTGGAAAGGGACAACTAATGTAAAAACCAGGTTATTTGGAACTGACAGCAACTATCTTTGTCATAGTTGTGTCAGCTTTCCCCTCAGTTCTGCAAGTGAACATTTTCTGAGTAAATGTCCTTGAAGCATGTTTCTTCCCCCACTTCACTCAGTTTAAGGGTGGATGCCACTTGCTGAAGTGCTTGTAGTGTCTACAAGTACACTTGGGAATATTTTCTCCAAATTGCAACTGTTGGAGTAACACTTTAAGTATTACATACATACTTAGAAAATGTGGTGAATTGACCCTATTCTTCTTCTTCAAAAGACCCAGGGTGTAAAAAATGTGCTGCCTTTGAACAAGCAGAAGAAGGTTGAGTCCATTGCTGCTGGAAGACATTGTAAGGCTTGTCATGTTCTTATCGCCAGCTAGATTCTCTCTGCGTGATGTATCCATGGCTCTGCTACTTCCCAGTGTATCTACTGGTTAGAGAAATTGTGTCTGGCCTAACCTCTCTGCCACTTCAGTAGCTTGGTAATGTCCAATATGTGAATGTGGGCATAAATGATGCCTGAGAAAAACCTTGCCACAGGAAAAGGCCCCAAAATTTCTTCTTAATCTTCTTCTCTGGTCACCACCCAGGCTGCCCAGGATGCTGAGGATCAGAGGAATTCAATATATAAATGCAATTAAAGTCTTCACAGCAGAAACTTCCCCTTCACATGTGTTGTTGGTTGATGGTGGCATTCAGTCCTTTTCCCAGCTTACCATTTCAGCTGGGAGCTGAATTCAACAAAAGAGCCCCCCAGCTGTGAGACACTGGTAACTTGTGAAATGCAAGGCAATTCAGAGTGGCTTGCAGTGTGCCAAGCATAGAGGTGGAACACCTGGGAAAAAGGATTTTAAAGTTCTTGATTTAAACCATGTCACACATAGTTTTGGAGGATAATGACAGTCTCCCAAAATCTTGTTACTTTTTTGTATTTTGAAAATGCCACCTGATGCTGTCAAGTGATTGGGGTGCTATCAAGCAGTCACCTGACGCCTTTGCTAGATGGGCTTATCAGATGAGTTAGGAAGTCCAGGAGTTTGGACCCTTGATGGCAGCAAAGTCTTCTCCTCTTTAAATGTACATATAACATGTTTTCTATGCCCTCTTAAAAGACAATGGTACCTGGGATTTCTTTCAGATCCAGATGGAAAGCTTTTATTAAAAGGAGTGGTAATGAGGCTTAGTTAAGATTTGTTTTTTGTTAAGAAAAGATCATCTGGCGCTTGCTTTTGGAGCTGGTTGCTCATGAAGGTTTCTAATTCAGGGTCTTAATTTTTGTAAAGAGTGAATTACAAGAAGTCAGAAGAATGATGCTAAGAGCATTTAATAATGCACATTCACAAAGAAGTGGTGTAACTACATTAATTAGGCAAGTCTTGCGTAAAGATGCAATGTAATTATATATTTGAGACAGTTAATTAGGGAGCTACTTGGAAATTTCAGTGAATATTAAGGTAATTATACATAAATACTATAACCATTAAGACTGCACCCATAATGAAAGCAATAACTAATTACATAAATAACAGCATACTTATGTTTTTACATTACCAATACCTAACAATACTTCCTCTCTTTTCTTGCTCTCTTTGCCATGCAAATGACAAAACTTCATTTTTTGATTCAGATATTCTTGCAAATTTTTGAGGAAACAATGAACTTTCCTCTTCTCCTCTTTCTCTAGAGAAGGCTGGACAACAGGAGTTATGAACACTTAGCAGGAAGACAGTCAAGCATACTGCATGGGTTTGCAGGTTAGATGCTGAGTTTTTGGTGACTTCTCTTGGATTTCATACAAGCTCAGGTCTGAGAAGTTTAAGAAGAAACTAAGAAGAAAGAAATTATATAGCTGTAAGGATAATGTTTTAGACTGTTCAGGCAGCTTTGAGTGAATCAGTACAGAGGGTTAGGTGAACGGCTGTCATAGAAACAGTGCCCTGCATTTTGTAGTGTTGGGCCTGTAGGCAAATGCCAGATTTTTGCTAAAACATTTCCTACCATTTAGTTCTGTCAGGGTTTGGGGTATCTGTCTGCTGTCACCTTAATGTTCACCTAAATCTACTGGCTTCCAGTGACAAGTGTGTCAACACATACTATGTTGTACACGTTGCTTCTGTTTTTCCAAGCTGCATCAACAAGGCTGCAAGTCAGGCTCTTTAAACCCAGAAGAACTACTATGCTGAGAGCTTTATATGAGGGACAGCCTTATTGACTCAGCTGAAAACCAGAATTCTTGCTTCTTAACACACTTACTGAGTCAATAGTAGTTTCTAGCAACTTTCACCTAAGGATCTAAAAGGCTCAGAATGGGTCTGTGATTATGTGTACTGTCATGACGGAGACTTTACCGGTGGGGAAACTGAGGCACAAAGAGCTCAAATGACTTACCCAATGTCATGAAGGACATCCAGAGTCCCACTGTAAGTCTCTCTGCTCTGTTTTAGTCAAAGTCATCCTCTCTCCTGACAGAAGGATGTGGTTGGCACAGGGTTTGGGGTATAGTGATGGGACTTCTTCCTCTCTTTGTTAATCTTGTCTGAATAATTAAATTGACCTGGTGAGACAGTGGAGTTCACAAAGGAATGTAATTTTCAGCCAGTTGTCCATATTATTATACTTCCATTGACATCATGAGTAGCAGAGTGAAAAGGCCCATAGCAGCATGGGCTCAGTGCATGTTTGTAATTTTGAAGTTACTGTCCTACAGAACACAAGGTCATAACTAGAGAGGGGCTGGCACCTGGGATTTGCTGAGACAAAATTAAAGATGATTTAGAACAACACTGTAAATTTTGCAATACTCTGATTGCACACTCCAGGGCAAGTAGCTGTATGCAACTAAATGGTGTTTTCTTAGCTCGACAACAGTGAGCAATGAAAATTCCTGCCATAGACTTCAAAACATATCAAAGGCTGTTGGGACATTTCAACCTCTTTTGATTCTAGATAAACAGTGTCATACTTTTGAGATGGCAAATCCTTTCAATCTCTGTAAATGATCTTATATTTATGGGTTTACATAATGGTTCATATTCCAAGGCAGGTCAGCTCTTATATCCTTTTTTGCACAAAGTAATGTTACTAAGTTTTTAAGATCTTTGTTTGTAGCAGAGTGAGATTAGGGGCAACTGACCTTTTTTGGCATTATAATACTTAGACACTGAACTTTGTGTAGATCTGTTGAAATGAAAATTAATTAACGAATGCTATAGCAGTAGATACCTACAAAAGATAAATTGTGCTACATTGTTATGATAGATTTCCCTCAGTTTGTGACCAAGAGAAATATAGTAGTTCTAGTTCATCAAGCTTTCTATAAAATGTTTAATACAGTGGCATACAGAAGAAAATAATTTGGCCTGGAGAAGATACAGCACAGTAAATGTAAAGAAATGGCTACGGAAAGATTGCTGGAAACTGAGCTAAAAGAACTGCCAAGGGGCAAGAACAGTAACTAGGAAAGTTTATTAATGATCAGTCTTTTGACCTATCTGAACATTTTTATTTGTAGGCACAGCAGAAAATCCGTGCAAATACAAAGTCTATAAAGAGACAGAAAGCTGAGAGGCCTTGACAGTTCAGAGAAGGACTGACCCTGACAACAGGAGAAATGGAAAACGGATAAAATGAGGTACTAATAAACCACAAGGTCATGCAGATGGTTTTTTTGCTCTGAGCAGGAGGCTCATCAGCTGGAAGTAAGAGAGAAGTGTTTTGCTGAATCTCCCAATGACTGACAAATGCTGGGGCTCTACAGCAGCAGGGAAGTATTCCCTGAGATGTTCTCCTGGATGTTACATCAGGAACAGGAAACATGTGGGATTCCTGACTACTTTTGTACAAGCCACTGGGGATATCCAAAAAAAGACGGACTCCAGAAGAAGGGAAATTAAATTGACATAGGAAATGGGGGATAAAAGACTGTGTCTTTAGTTTAGCAAAACTAAAACTGAGTAGAGGTATATTTCTCCCTATAAATATATTATCAGGGTAAGTGGTGAGAGAGAACTGGTTAAATTAAGGGTGTATTGAATGCCATAGGAACAATTGATAATTGTTCCAACTGAATAAATGTTCTTTGGAAAGGGGATGAAGGTTTTAATAATGTGAAGTTTTGGAGCAGCTTTCCAATAGGAGTCACAGGGGCAAGAAAACTACCTGATTTCAAGAAAAAACTTGAGAAATTTATCAATGAGATTGTGATGTGATATCAATGAGATATGATATGTCAGACGTAGCAGGGGATGACCTGGGAGGACTCTTCCAGTCCTATTTCCTATGTAAAACTATTCAACAGAGCCCCTGGTCTCCAGAGTATTTTTTTTTTTGTAAAATGACTTCAATAGCAAGTTAGGGAAAATGGCCTTTCCTTTGGATTCTTTGTTTGCCCTTACCTATACAGGAGACATAGATCTGATCAAAGTGCCAATGAATCTTGTGGTAGGTTGGATGCAGATCTCTATTATCTGTGTGACAATACCTTTCAGAGGTCCTGCTCATTACTGGGGCCCAGCTACTTTCCATGACCTGACTTTTATGATCCTGGTTCATCTCTTAGCTAAATTCATCTGAAGCTGTTTCCTTGGTAGCCTCTTCAATATTTTACAGGTTTCTTACAGTTCTTGTATTCTTGTAACCTTCTGAGGTCTTTCAAAGCAAGTCAGATAATCTTCTGCCTTTCACAGTGCCATCAGCTAGCCAAGCCCATGAGTAGATCCCTAATTCTCTGAGATAAGATCAATAGCCCAACACCCTCTGCTTTCCTAAAAAGATCTCGCAACTGAAGTCCAGGTGTAGCAACTGAAAGAACTGTTAATAATGGATGATGACTGACAAAACTCTTAGGTGTGAAAGGAGATTTACCAGGAGCATGGTGTTCATGCATAGTACTCATTGATTGACAGCCCCAACAGGTTAGAGGTTACCCATGGAATATAGTCTTGATGGCCTAGGATGAAATATTCCCCCTGACCCTTCTGTAAGCTGGTGATACAAAGCACTGGCTAACATATCATTAACTTACGACACCACAATGATGGGATTAAGACCCAGAGGGCTTTATCTCTACCTTATTAATGGTAATTAAAAGCTGCGTGACAGTTTTAAAACTTGTTGATGTAAAGAAAGTTAGGGCCTGTCTTATAGTGGCACAGGAAATAATTGTCTGGTTGCTTGGCTTTTCGTAATCTGCCCATGCAGCTGTATATTATCATTATTTTGCTGCAAATACAGCTTTTCAATTTATCAACAAAAGAGCAGGTAAGTCTCTATGTAAATAATGATGAAGGACACTTCCAGGTTGGATTTTTTCCCATTTAGATTGCTGAGCATGAAAGAAACAGAGGATTTTCAAAACTAATGACAGTATCTGTTAGACATGTTTTTCAAAGTCTAATTACCCCCCAAAAAATGTTAACCCCAATTTTAGTTACTGTAAACTTCACCTGGCTAATTCATAGGGCAGGTATTGAAATCCCTCCACCCTTCTTTATATGGAAAGGGATATTCAGTCCTTCTTGGGTGTTTACCATTGTTGGAGCTGTACTCTATTTATGGCAAGAAGTTTCATATCTTTTGGGCTTCTGGATTCAAGGAAATGTGACTACTTTCAGAGCAATACTGTGAGTGCTGTGAACTATAAATAGCTCTCTAATGTGCTGCTTCTGTTAAAATCTCAATCTAAATTGGAAAGAAAGGATCAAACAGAAATATGTGCTCTAACTAGAAAGCCATGTTTTCTTCCAATATTTAGTGATTGTTCTTGTGCTCCTACATGTCCTGATTAACTTCTCTGGTTGTGGCATCTCACTTTTCAGACTGTGTTTCTGAATCACCTTCCTAATTTCTATATTTCTGTGCAGATGTACATTAGGTGCTTTTTCATGAGAACTGGCTGTTATGGTTTTGGGGGGACCTCATATGCTGTGAATATTTCTTGACCTTTTAGGAAACATGGTCATGTTTTTGCTTTCAAGAGCTAATCTCAACTCTGTGGAGTGACAGAATGGAGAAAAAAGTCACCAGTGGAGCTCTCAAAGAAACTTCTCCCCACTTGCTCCCCAGCAAGCAAGAGGCAAAGACACCAGGTCTGCCTTTCTTTGTATTTTTACTGCATTTTTTCCATGGTTATAAAGGCTGGAGAGCCTTTATGCATTTGGTGTTGCTCTTGATCGCTTTCGGACTAGAGAAAAGGACTCTCAGCTTTAGCCACTGCTGTAATTTCAGAGGTGTTGGTGGCTGTGGCAGCCTGCAGTGGCCTGTGGCTG
This sequence comes from Poecile atricapillus, assembly GCF_030490865.1. Classification (NCBI taxonomy): domain Eukaryota; kingdom Metazoa; phylum Chordata; class Aves; order Passeriformes; family Paridae; genus Poecile; species Poecile atricapillus. The sequence continues at coordinate 94,963,589 of NC_081251.1, forward strand.
GCTGAGCCACTCCAGATGTGCTGAACTGGCTTCAGGACTCCTACTGGGTCTTGCCTTCTCCCAGCTCTCCAGAAGCTGTGGGACTGGGAGACGTCACCTGTCATTTTAGCCTCTTGCCACTCCAAGGCAGAGATTGCCTTACACTTGTAGTTTATACAGCCCCAAGCACAATGTCAGCATTACACATTAATTAATAATAGTGGCTTATATTGCTAATCACTTAATTATAAATTATGTCTGCTGGTTATGCCTGCCATCACATATTACTTTGTAGTTACATAGATATACACATAGTGTATCTGGGCTTTTTGTAAATCAGCTTGTAGTTGTTCAATGATACAAAGGCTATGCCAGCACATAAATCCGATGTAAACTGCTAATCATTTTTAAATGAAGACAAAGCAATCTGAGTTTTAAATCCATAATGCAAGAGAATTACAGTGCATGTGCCTGAAATTTAGGAAGAGAACTTGCTTTGCAGACGTTTCAATTGAAAGCAAAATTCTGACGTTATGCACATTACATGGTATTTTACTGAAATCACACTCAGTGACAGATTTGCATAAATGAATGTATTGTATTTTTTATAACTGTGAAGGCTTTAATTACCTAAACTCTAATTAGGCTTGCATTTTTTAGAAAACACAAGATATTAGCTTATTTTGTAGTTGGCTCAACTTTAATGTTTTCCCACATTTGTAACTCATACGTAATAAAATTCTATAAAAACACAGGGAAAACACAGAGATGAAGGCATCCCTGGAATTTCTGGAGCTGATTGGTTGTTTCTCCTCTTGGAGGATTTAAGCCTCAATGCACTGAAATTTTCTTGAATGCTGCCCTAGGGCCAAAAATCACACCTGATATAATTTTGTTGCAGACAGATTTGGTAGTGTTGCATCAAGGATAAATCTAAACAAGTATATTTTGATAATTTCTAGGAATAAAGATGTGTGAAAGGGAGTTATTGATGATATTATTTTATAGTGGAATTTGCTTGGCGTTCTTGTTATTCTTTCCAAGTTCTAAAATGTTTTTTTGTAGAGCAAGATGAGAGTGCTGTCTGGGTACTTGGCCTGCTGGGATTGCAACAAGGATTTAGGCACACAACACAGATTTTAAAAGGTTTATCCCAACAGGACTTTCACATGGCACTCAGTGAGTCACTGTGGTGTCTTTCATAAAGTGGGAAAAATTGACCAGATAAATGGAACTACCATTAATTGTTATTTCCCCTTTTGCCTAACCTATGAAAGAAGTGCATCTTGTGTTAATTCTGCTGAACTTTCTCCTTTGCTTCCATATGAATGCACCTCTTGTCTCTCTGTTGGGTTGTTCAGATTTTGCCTTTTCCTGTGTCATAAAGGTGCGGCAGTTTTCTGTGTGTTTGTCACTGTGTGGGTAGGCTGTTGTAAAGTGCTCAAACAAAGCTACTTCTGCAGGCAATTGAGAAGCCTGTGCTGGATCAGAGTATCCAGCCCAGCATTCACTGAGGATGTGCTGCTGGGAGCATGCAGCAACTCTGTTGTGTCCTGCTGCTAAGGCAGGTCTACACGTGTTGACATGCTCATTGTGGTGTGTAGCCATCCAGATGCTCAAGAGTGCTGTTCTTCTAGGTCAGAGGGAGGTGAAGATGCCTCACCTCTTAAGGACTGTGTTGAGAGAAATTGTCCCACCCTTATTAGCAGAATTTTGTTTGCAACCATGTGTACAAGAAAAATTAATAAGCTCCAAGAAGAAGAGCTTGATCCAGTATTTAAGTCTCAGCTAAGGCACTGATACATTTGAGCTGATGTATTTTATCCCTCCAGAATATTTTCATTTTCTGTTCCAGTTCTAGCAAGTCTTCTGGCCTCAGCACACAGATACAATGCGGAGTGCCACAGTAGCGAGTTTCACACCACCTTTCTTCAGTGGCCCAGTGCCCACAGCGAGATTGGCAGCCTGAAGGTAGGTGTGCAGGTTTGTGGTAACATCTAGATGGAGTTCAGGAGCTGGCCAGGGACAGACCATTGCAAGGTGCTGTCCTCCAGGCACAGACTCTTTAACTGGCACTCTCACCCTGTACCTGGACTTAGCTTAGTGTCTGACTTTTCTCTCAAGAACCGACAAGGTGACAGCAGTATTTGTCTGATACTTTACTGGTTTGTACATTCATCCAGAACATGGGAGTTCACTTTCCTTTTCTCCTGCCTTAATTCCTTCATCTCCTTTCTGGTAGAATTAGATCCTGCACATCAAGCTAGTCTAGACAGGATGAGAGGAGAAGACACTCTTCATGCCTCTTCTAAAAATAATGCTTGTTGTAAAATTCAGGATTAATGGGGATAGTAAAAGGATGTGAGGATAGCCTAACTGTAGCACACTAGTTAGCACACCTACTTAGGAAAGGAAGGTTGTGTATCAAAGACTGTGAAACACGTAATAGGAATCCAGTGCTGCCATTACGGCTAGGTGTGCCTTCCTCCTCTACCCTGGTATGTAGGAAATGGAGTGTTCTGTGGAGATGGTTTTGTATGGAAGGCCCTTCCAGCAGATGTTCTAAAGGTACCTATAAGACCAGGCTGATCTTCTGAGGTAGATGGAAGTGTGTGGATGCCTGCTGGGGCAAAAGTACTCAATCCCCATTGGGCCTTTTCAAGGTGGCATTTTCTAGCCACGCATAGAAAGAAAATTGTGGGAACTGGGCAAAATGTAATGCAATTGATCGATGTGCCAAAAGACTTCTGGGTATTCTGAGGCTTATATCTTTGCCATGCAGCCAGTTTATAGCTTTCCAAGCACTGTTGTCTAGAAGCACTGAGTTTTCTACCAGTAAAGTGCAGACAATGTCCAGGGAGTTCGGTTATTGTGCTCCATTATCAGATAGTTAACATAAAAAGGACAAAGAAAAGTTTAACAGCATTCCTTTCAGACTGCCAGCTGCTAGGAAAATATAATTCCATCTTAATGTGGGATGTTTTGATGGGCAGAGAGGAAAAAGGCAAGATTTCAATATTGTAGGTAATTTGTGAGATGAATTCGTGATTTTTCCAAGCTTGGTTCTGAATGGTCCTGAGAAGTCAACAGGAACTACTGATTCCCAGGCTGAGACCAGACCCTAGGGGATGCACCTGAGTCCCCTAAAAATGGAAGATTCTGAGATCAGTGTGAGAAAAAATTTTGGCGGAGTACCCTATGTCACACAGTGGGCTTGTGCCGTAGCCAGGGCCCAGCATCCTTTCTCCAAGTTCTCGTAACAATAAGAACAACCTCCTCAGCAATTGCCTTACAAAAGGTTTGAACATCAGGTTACCCAGAGACATGAGCAGATAGTAGAGCAGTGATGTACAAATGAAAGTCCTACACTTTGACCTCCAACCACATGAAGCCCCATTACAATAAATATCCAACAACACATCCCTTTCCACACCACATGGATGCTGCCTTAGGTACAAAGGTACTAAAATGACTGTTCCATGTAATAAAACATGGTGGGAGAAATTATGAAGTATAAAGTGAGGTTATTGCCTTCACTGCTAATTAAAGTTTACTGTATCTTCTTGCAGCTTTGTTTAATGGGCTCCTACATATCATGGGGTGTTTCTTTAAAGAAATAAAAGAAAGCTCTTTTTAAGGTCACTCACTTGACCTCAATTCATTGTGTTGTGAATGCGGTATTGTAGTAGCACATATTGTGTGGGGTACAACACCATGTGCTGCTCCAAGACTCCTGTGGTAGCTAAGCACAAAGGGCTGCGTTAACGATGATGTGTCAGCCTTAGCTTTGAATTTCCTTGCTTGAGTGCTAGTTTTCATTACTGACACATAATACATGGTGTTAACCATTTCAGCACTGAACTGTGCACAGGGACACATCACCGTTTGTGCTTGGAAATGGCCATTTCTGAAGTGCCAATGATCTGAGGTACAATTATTATTTTATTACTTAATGGCACCAATTAGGGCAAGCATTGTCAACTAGCACACAATGATCTCAGCACCACAGTGTGATATAACTATTACAATGAGTATCATAGCCTGATACTTATGTCATATCTGGAATAAAAAGCTTCAGGCTTTTTTATTTTTTTCTTTCTGATTTGGCAAAAAAATTCTGTATTCTGAGGTTTTCACTTTGTTTCTTTGTGCCTTCATTTCCTCGTCATATAAATTCTGTAAAGCTCTTTGAATATTGCTTGTACTTTATGTAACATTTCCTATCACAAAAAAATTCTTAGTGGTAACTCATACAGCTCTGTTTTTTGATGCCTAAATCCTTGCTTATTTTCTGTTTTCTCTTCAGTCCTTTTCCCAGTCTGCTAGCTGAGTCTAGATCCATGTTTACATCATACATCTCAAGCTGCAGCTGCTGTGGACTCTCTTGTTTGGTGGAACTCTGTTACTTTGGTATCTTGGCTCTTTATCTGGCTCGGGTTGCTTCCTCCTCAATACATGTTCCACTCATGAGGCGGGTGATCCAAAGCCCATTGAAGTAAATGGAAAAATTGCAGTTGATTAAATTATTTCACATCTGCACTCCCTGGCTCTACCAGCTTCTTCTATTGTCCACACATCCTGATTCACAAATGTTTTAAATGACAGCTTTAGGAACATGAAAGCCTTTGGGGCAATGGCCTAAAGAGACAGCAGAGGGTAAAATTTGTGAGCATTATAATGCTAGAGCTGTAGTGCTTCCATTAGTCAGTGCTGAGCACCAACTGAAAAGCCTGCTTCAGTCAGGCAAGGAAGGCTTGCATTTCACACACGCAGGCACACAGGCAGCCCTCATCTCAGAGTGTAGTTCATCAGGAGGATTATTTCTTTCCATGTACAAACTGAGCATCAGCTATGCTTGTCCTCCAGCCCTGGAAATCACTGAGGGAAAAGCCGGGAACATGTGGAGGGAGGGAGCCAGTTCCTGTGCCTGACCTGCTATCAGGATCATAGATTCATAACAGCAGGGTGCCCACACCCCTCATTTAGGTGCTGCCCCCAGTTACTTCTTTAAAGGGACTCCTTCTGGGGACCCTTTATAGGACAGGTGTAATTTATACTGGAATTTCAATGGACTTCTCAAAATGGTTAAAATGGCAGTGAGAGACCTCAGTTTCAGAGGACAGTAGTGGAAATTCAAGTAAATTTTCAAAATGAACGAGTTGTTTACCAACATAATATTTGGAAGCAGTCAGGATGCCATGTACAATTATGGCAACATTCAATAACAGTCATATGCACTTAAACTGCTCAACAACTCAAATATAATTCCCAAGGTTTTCTCATTTGTTTTTTTTTTTTCCCCTCTTTCTCTCCTTTTCCCCTGTGCCTGCTGTCTCTCGAGCTGGAGTGTTATTCCAGGCACAAAGATCATGAGGTAATTACAAACAGCCAGGCCCAGATATGGGGATAGAAATTCAGCACTATGAGCTCACCTGTCCTTAGGAGAAAGTTTATAAACATTTGGAAGCTGTTTAAAAGCATTTACAAATCTTTTGATGTTTGTTGTCTTGTGTTAAGGCATGGATTCAGCTTTACCAATGGAACAAATGCTGGTTTATGCTTGAACACTGAAACTTTGTACCAAACCTTTACATTCATTGCTAAAAGAATAGCAACATCATTAGAGTTATAAACATAGTTACCAAGGAAACCAGCCGATCATAATTGGTTATCCTTGTTTCATTCTTTATCTCAGTCTCTTTCTGTTCTCTATCCCATGGCACCTGTCTGTGTTTTTCCCCCCAGTTAAAAGATATGATAACCTGCTATCAGACTGGCTAACTTGTTGATCTGCATCTTAATAGAGCTGGATATACCTTGCCTGCAAAATTTAAATCAGGTTTTCTTACTTTTTCCACTTTATTTTTGGGGTTCTCAGGGGAATCTGTCAGTTTATTGTGCCCAAGCTATTGAGAAATAACTTGGATTTCCAGTATTTCCAAATTCATGTGCTGCCACTAAAAACACAATCGAGGAAAAGAGGAAACAATTCTTGGCTAACGGTATTAGCTCCCCTGAAATGTTTAAAATAATCAAGGAAAAGAAGATGCAATATCCTGTGGTAGAGGAAGGAAAGGACTTGGCTTTCTTTGCCAGGACCTTGAGGCATTTATTTTCTGCAGCAGTTGTCTGGGGTGATTTTGTTGGGTATCTTTGGTCCTGATTTCCTACCCATGTGTAAGCCATGCCATTGATGAGATCAATGACATTATTTGCACAAATGGAGAGAAACACTGTGTTCTGTGAGGGCTGATGGGAATGCTCCCTTTCCTTGAATTCCCCTGCATTGTCATTTTATTAAGATAGGTGAAAGCTTTAGCTTTAACTGAATGTCACATCAATTTTATTATGTCTGTAGGCATTTTTGTTTTTAAAATTCATGACAAGTTCCTTGCAATACATTTTTATTACATTACAGCCACCTGTTCTACCTTGGTGGGTGGCTGTAAATCTGGGACTGTCCTTTCGTGTGCGTGTACATGAATGATTGTTTCTTTATGCAGCGTATTAGGAGCTTCCAAAATATATTCATAGCCTGAACCATTCTGGGGGGACATGTGCATGTTTTATGGATCGGCTTCCCTTTTCTGCTACCACAAAAGGATCATCTAGGGGTCCCAAAGTAAAACTTCTTGTCCTTCCCATGGGCCACTGTATGCATTTTATTAATTGCTAGCCACAGTCAGTTCACTTGTCCTGTATGTTGCCATTAAAACAGTTTGCTCCTAGATCAGCTTTAAATAAATCAGATTGGTGTGATTCTTGACCTGCCTTTACATTTTATTGTCAATATCTGGTTTATCCAAAGAATATATATTCCACTATAGATACAATGTGTCAGGAAAACATGCAAGCACTTCCTTAATACCCCTTTGGTGTTTCTGGGGTTGGATTCAGCAAAAGCCCTCAGCTTGCATGGAACTGCAGCTGGATTGGGGCAGGACTCTACTTCTTCCAGAAGGGAAACCCACTTCATACTGTTGTTCAGGGGCTTGTGAGGGTGAGGTGTTGAATGTGAACTCAGGATGACCAACCTTCTGTCCCTCTTGTCTGGGTCAGGCTTGGACCAACCATCTCACATCTATGTGCCTTAGTTTCCTAATTTTCAAACAGAGATATTTATAGTTGATATTTGATCTCTCATTTTTTTCTTCCTGTCAGCTTAATTGTTACTCTTCATGGTGGTCTTACACCTGAAAATTCTTGTAAAGCTGCTTGTTTTAATACTGTAGCTTCTTGATGCTGTTCAAGTGCCAGAGGCCTAAAAGATAAGTGCATTTATTTAATGGGATGAATTATAAATGAACTAACTCAATACACTATTAGAACCCTGGGCTGATTTCAGGTAGAGGCTTACGGGCTTGTTTTGTAATGGAATGCTCCTGGGGGCAAAATCTTCTCCCTCTGTGTATTTGTTTTTAAGAGCTGTAAAATAAGATCATTCCGCAGAGGCTGTCCAGCTCCTTGTACAATATTGTAACCCAAATTCGTGGGCCACATAGAAGGCTTGTGATGATAGAAAGCAGTCTCAAGAGTCAATGCTGCAGGCTAGTCTTTTATTAATCTCCTGCAAAATGAGGTCCCACAGCAGCAAATCACCCAGTGCTGACACATTTAGTGCTTGTCTTCCCTAGTTCACATAAGGGGAAGAGCTCTGCATCCCCATTTCTGAGAGAACGAGGTGCAGCATGCGCTGTGTCTAAGGAAGAGGTTGGGTTTGCCAAGAGCACCAGATGAGACATTGATGAAATCCTGGGAGCGCCTGTGTACTTCTGGTGGTGTGGATTGTAAATCACAGTAAGGGATGTCGATGCTTTAATTATGTGTATGTGATGGTCTATGTGTTTGTGCTTGTGGGTTTTTTATAAGTACGGTAAATGGGGAAGAGAATCTGGCCTGGCTCTGAGGCTGCTGCTGCTACTGGCGAGGCAGGAGAACATTTTGGCAAAGCAGTATATTTATTTTTTTTTAAACCTCCCTCCACAGCCCCTCCTGCTGTACTATATTTTTCTTTTTTTTAGGGTTTTTTTGTGTTCCTTATCTGAGGTGCTGCTGGGACTGGCCGTGTGCTGCAGCTTAGTGAGCTCTTTCCCATTTATCTGGTGCGGTTCCCAACCTATGATTTAACCGTGGTGTGTGCAACAGAAAGAGAAAAACAATGTTTGATCTGCTAAAACGTACCTTAAGAGCAAACACACACACATTGATGAAGGTATCAGCTGGGTTCTGCCCACAGTTATGTCAAACAAAGTATGCTAGGAAGTGCCAACTTTCCTTTTGTGCTGTGACACCAAGCGCTGCCAAAAGATATTAAAAAGCTTGCGTGAACTAGGTGATGGCAGCTGTAACTATCTAAGTTATTGCCTGGCAGCTGTAATGCTTCTTCAGTGCTGCTGGCTGCTTTTTATATTTGGTTCCCCATTTGTTTGCCCTTATTCTAGCAACCGATACCACCAAAGCAGGCAATCAGTGTGTTACAGCACATGGCCACTTGCTACTGCAAAATAGGCAGCTTAGTAGTGGCAATTGAGAGACTCTCATGCAGCAGCTGATATAAGTCATATTTCTTTTGGAAGAGAACCAACCTAGCTCTTTTTTTTTTTTTTTTTTTTTTTTTGGTTATGTGTCAGTGTGAATCCAAGAAACCTTAGATGAGCTGATGGCAAAAGGCAAACACACACACATGCACGTACACACAGACATTCACATGCATACACACAAAAAATGCAGCTTTCCGTGTTCTTTCCGTGTTGGCTCTAAATGTGCTAGAACAATATAGCCAGCTTCCAGCCCCTGCCAATCCTACATCTGCTCTCTAAAACCTCCAGCAAATAAGAATTACTGTGGGGTTGTTTAACCAATGCTTACAATATACACACTTTTCATTTTTCCGTCGCTTCTATCTGTACACTGGTGGCAAAGGTTTGAGAGATAATGGAGAATGATACCCACTGGGCACTTGCTTTTTCAGTGCTGTGAGGTGGGCAGTAGCCACCTAGATCTCTCTGTTGGCATGATTTGGGGCAATATAAAATGTTTTTCATTGCTGTGAGCTTTTGGGAAATTGTCTTTACAGTGGGGAGTGGGTTTCTGCTGCTTTTAGATTTTTGTGGTTTTTTGTTTCCTTTTTTTTTGTTTGTTGTTTTTTTTTTCCTGATGGGAGGGCTTTATATTGCATGTTCTTCTTTTGAGTTTTCTCTTTTCATTCATCTCTTAAATAATTCCTACCATCCATGGATGCAATATTTCTGGGAGATGTGTTATTTCTTTTATCCTTTCTCAGACTAGTTTTGAAAGTCCTGCAACATGATAATATTTTCACAGCGTGATCAACCTCAGAGCAATTTCTTCAGCATGGAAAATGGACTGAAGTAGTAGTTGCATCTTGCAGAGGATAGGGTAGAAGATCTCAGTGGAGCTTTTAGATTTTTCTTCCTTTTCTGTTTAGGCTCAGCTGTTACAGAGACCTGAGACAATTGCATGTTGTCTCACAGTAATAAGACACCATAATAATTCTTTCCACCAAAGAGTCCCAAAGCATTCATGAGTGTTTAATTACCTATTCCATTTCACAGATGAGGATGCTGAAATGCAGAGCAGTTAAGTGATGTGACAAAGGACACCTAGGTATTTGATAATGTAACTTGAAAAAGAAACATCATATTATTAATCCATTTTGAATCACAGAGACTGGACTGTGCTTACCATGATTGGGACTAAAGAAATCTGCATTGCTTCAAAGCCTTGCCTCCAAATTAATTGCCTAACTGTTGTTTTTTTACCCTCCTAGTATGCTGTGAGTTTGAAAATCCCCAGTTATCTCCAAATCTATTTTGTCTGTGTATTTTGCAAGACGAATCATCACTATAACTTCAAAATACTGGAGAGATTTGCAGAAAGTGCTGTAAGTGGTAGGGTGTTGGTAGGAATGGGGGGATACTCACATCTGGCATTACAGATTTTATCAATCCTACAGTGAGTACTCTAGTGCTAGGAAAGACCTGTGTTGACCCTCTAAATTTTCTGTTAATTTGTCTCTGTAAGGAGAGATCTCTGAAAAAACAGAATTCCTACTTCCTTGCAGAAGTCATACCTGCCTGCAGTTGTGAAGCATACCAAAGAAGAGGGGGTTTATTTTGAGAATTCAAATGAGTTCTGCTAGTTCAAAGTTCTCTTGGTCTAGGTGGAAACCTATGCATACACAATAATCTCATGTGGGAAATCTGGCAGAGCTTGAGGAGAGAAATCATCTGTGGGGTCTTTGAAGGAGCCCTAAGTAGCTTAAACTCACACCTATCATCTTCCAGAGGGCTTTCTTTGCTGAAATAAGCTGACCTGTTCTGTAATTGCCCCAGCAGTTGCTTTTTATCTGTTCCTTTTGTGGATAGAAAGCAATGCTCATGAGTCAGATGTGTGTGTGGGCAACAGCTCCCACAAAGCGCCAGTGAGATAAGCCTGTGTCTTGCAGACTGCAGAGTGTTACCTTTTGTATCCCACACATATCAGAGAGGCTGGGAACATCCACCTGTAAGTTCTCAAACCAATCCTGGCAGCGGGAGATGTTCTTTTATCTCTTGGTGTTCTTGACTGCCTACAAGAAAACATGTTCTTCTTGTTCTGTCTCTTTATTCTGGTGAGACCCCACCTGGAGTACTGAGTCCAGCTCTGGGGTTCTCAGCACAAGAAGGACACAGATCTGTTGGAGCAAGTCCTGAGGAGGCCATCAAGCTGATTAGAGTGTTGGAGCACCTCTCCTACGAGCAAAAGCTGAGAGAATTGGGATTGTTCAGCTTGGAGAAGAGAAGACTTTCGGGGGACCTGTGGCCTTCCAGCACCTGGACGGAGCCTACAGAAGAGATGGAGAAGGACTTTTTAGAAGAGTCTGCAGTGACAGAAAAAGAGGGAATGGTTTCAAACTGAAAGGCAGTAGGTTTAGATTAGATAGTAGGAGGAAAATTTTTACTGTGAGTGTTTCCCAGAGCAGTTGTGGATGCACCGTCCCTGTAAGTGTTCAAGGCCAGGCTGGATGGAGCTCTTGAGCAACCTGGTCCAGTGGAAGGTGTCCCTGCCCATGGCTGGAGGCTTGGAATAAGATGGTCTGTAAGGTCCCTTCCAACCCAAACCATTCTGTGACTCTGTGATTACCACTCTCAACGTGGAGATCTGAGGCTCCAGCTACATATTTAGAGTTGGTCACCCACAATTGCTGAATCTTGCTGCGGTGCTTTAAAAATAGTAGAAGGTGCTTGGCAGGGAACAATTACCTTGTTTAGGTTTTGTTCCTTTGTCTTTTTGGCACTGTTGCTTTCTCTGTGATCATAGAACAATCCAAATCAACTTTCACCATTATTTGCCATTGCTAAATGCAATATAGGTTACTTGGAGCTTCTTGTATCTCCATTTTTTTTCTCAACTAATACCACACAAAATCAAACATACAAATGCTTTGTTTGTTTGTTTGTTTTGTTTTGTTTTTCTGGAGGCTGATTTGAGCCATTCCTTTCCTCAAGAAATGCATGTGTGTGTGTAATGGAAATGCTGACAGACCCTTAACTATAACAGCACGAAAGGCGCCACTAAAATAACAGTGGAACAGATGCTGTCACCACTGCCCCTGGTGGGGAAAGAAGATGAAACAGAAGGGCATTAGAGTTGGTGGATGGCAAATTAATCCTATTGTACTAGCAGCTGCAACCACCAAGATGCTCACATTCATGCTTAGACACTTCCAGTACACCAAGCTCTAGTAGGGGTGGTTGGAAAGGATGAGGCAATGAAAGGTCACTGGAGCTGTTTATATCTGAACAAGAACAACAATAATAATCATAAAAAATGTTGGTGTATGTTCTCTACTGTGACTAGGCTCTTTTTACTGTGGCAACTCAATCTATCAATCTGGTATTTTGAGACTCTCAGTATTTCTCAAATGCTGAAGTATAATGCCAATGTAATTTTTATTTCCTTTTTCCCCTGCAACCAAGCTTCCATATGCTGAAACTCTGATTTTAGATCTCTTATTTTATGCTTATATTAGCAGCAAAAAACCCCAAACCTCACTGTTATTTTTAAACAGTGAGTAAGAAAGTTATAATTTTCATTCCTAAGACTGGCTGATTTTGTTGGGGGTGTTGTGGAAATTGAAACTCTGAAGGACCTGTAACCTTAAATGGTTGGATTAAAAAAAGAAATTTTGTTTCTAATGAAGAGAATGGTGTAAATCAGGATTTTAAGGGCTCAATTTATCTCTACAGGATTTTTTTTTGTGAAAACTTGTTGAAGGGAGCTGTGCAAACAATGGCTTGTGTAAGCCAAAGCTGGCATCTTGCAATTCTTAATGTCTGAATGAAAGTGCTTTTTTTTTTCCCCCCTTCACAGTACGTGTTGCCAAGAAAACAAGGAGTAGTTGCTTAAAGCATTTACAAATGGTAATGCACCAACAGCTGGTCTCAATCCAACTGAGCTATTGTAGGGGTATTAAAAAGACAGGCCAGAGTTTGAGATCTACTGCCAACCTCCCTTGTGGAGTTAGGGAACATTTTACTTGGAAAAAAAGGTCTTCTCTTCCTGCAGAGATCCACGGCTGTATTCTCCTGCAGAGCCTGAGCCCTGCCTGGCAGAGTAGGCAAAAATACATTGGTAGTCCAAATGCTTCATTGACATGAAAGTGTAGAATCTAATAGGTCTCCAGCTAGATTATTTATCTCAGTCTAATATTATAGCCTTCATCTGTGTTTTTCACATTTTGTTTGTTAGATGAATAGTTCTTTCATGTGGCTATGTTTTTTTAAATTTTCTTGCTTTCCTAGAAAAATCTTTCAACTAAGTGAATACAATGCCAATAATAAGGAAATAAAGTTAATTCTTCAGAGTTGAAGGATTGTTCTAAAGGGGATTTAATCTGAAAGACTTTTCTGCTTTCTGCATAAAGCCCTCACAGTCCTTTCTTCATCTAGCAGGAATGGTAAAATATTATTTGACTTCTACATTTGTAGGTAACTATAATACTTTTTTAAAAAATGTAGTTACAGATAAACTATGTTTACAGCAAATGTCCTATAGAGAGCAATAAAAATTATTATTTTTCATGCTAAAGGCCTCTGCTATTAGCAGTGCATTTTATATATGCTACCTTTTCTGAAGAGAAATACAATGTTTGGCTTTTCCCTGAAAGATAAATGAACCCATTTGTTGATGTGGCACACTTGAGCTGGACATTTATGTGAAATAAAAGGGGCCAAATTAATTGTGAAACAAAACACCCCCCTCCAACGAAAACAGGCAAACAAACCATCACATGGGCAAATGTGAAAAATGTACCTTTTTCTTTCTTTCTAGAGATATTTGCATTTCAAGAGTGTTCACAGAGAGTGGCACAATGCCCACTTGTTTAGGTTTGTGTGTGTGTGTGTATTTATTTATTTTTTTACAATCATATGGCTTGGTTCTGTTTTCCAGATCTTGTCCGAGGGCTGCTATTCGAAATAAAAATGTTTGTATCCATTTCCTCATTAATCATTGTAATACAACCTGCTGCAGCTAAATGACAAAACAGATGCAACGATGAAAATTAAAAGTGATGGATACTTATCTTTGGCTATAAAAGCTGCTAACAATTTAGAGAACTAGAGTGCCTTTTGGAGCTAGAATGTGGCAAATGAGAGAACAATAATAGGGCTAAAGAGTTTACTGTTTGTAAACCAGATAACTGTGGGGAGGCTGCATTGCTGTCTAGCACCTGTTTTATGTGGTTTGTCTTTTCTACTGAGTAAGATCAAGTGAGGTATTATTTTAAAGTCTGATAAGTATAGCATTGTTGGAACTGGATGTAACCTAACCCCAACAAAACTGCTGGAAACATGACCTTGCTTTTGTATGGTGTTTTGAACTTGAAAATAAGCCTCTTTCTTTTTCTCTACCACACACACCATGGCTTGGCTTGTGAGCCTTTCCCTGAAAAATGGGGTCCTTTTCCCTAATGAGAGCAGACCTATCCTGATATGAAATATGCTTTTGAAATGTCACACTCTAAATCTTAATTCTTCACCCTTTTTTTGTGAAAATGACTTTTCTTCAATGCATTTTGTAGGGATACTCATCCTGTAGGGTGTAAAAATACAGGAGTCAGAGTCTTACAGTGAAAATACTTATGGCAACTCCCTTGGGAACTCCATTCTTATATGCACTAAGAAGTGTTCTCTCATCCATCTCTATCTGCTCTCCTGATGCAGCTGGGAGTCTTATAGGTTGCTTTATGCTGTGCTGTGCCTGTGATTTGGCTGTACGCTTCTAAAATGCTTATATACAACTCTGAAATTGCAATCAAAACCTTCAGGTGTATGCAGTGACTGTCCTGCATGAATATTTTTAAATGGACAGAGAAGTGTGTTCATGCACAAGGAAGATGTACAAATTCTTGACAATCATCCATACCTGCGAGAGTTGGAAAGAGGGTCTCTGGGATCACAGAGTCACAGAATGTTCTGGGTTGGAAGGGACCCACAAGGATCATCGAGTCCAACTCCTGGCCCTGCACAGGACAACCCAACTCATACCATGTGTGTGAGAGCATTGTCCAAATTCTTTTTGAGCTCTGTCAGGCTGGTGCTGTGACCACTTCCCTGGGGAGCCTGTGTCAGTACCCAGCCACCCTCTGGGTGAAGAACCTTCTTCTAATATCCAACTTAAACCTGCCCTGACACAACTTCAGGGCATTCCCTCGGGTCCTGTCACTGGGCCCCACAGAGCAGAGATCAGTGCCTGCCCCTCCTCTTCCCCTCATGAGGGAGTTGTAACTGCAGTGAAGTCTCTCCTCAGTCTCCTCCAGGCTGAATAAGCTAAGTGTGGCTTCCCCTCTGGATCCTTTACCATGTTCATTGCCCTTTGGACACTCTGTAGTAGCTTTACATCCTTCTTACCTTGTGGTAAAAGTTTTTTACTCAAAACCACACACAGGACTTGAGGTGAAGCTGCACTTTTTTCCTATTTTGAGACACTCTGAGCTGACAGGGGATGAAAAGCAGCGTGACAATACAAGTTCTGCTCATTGCTCATGCTCTGCTTTAGATGCAACTTCTCTCAATATATTACTTATCCATGTGAACTCAAGTTTCTCTTGAAAACTTAAATGGAACAAAGATTGTGATTTCTCCATTTTCTTCTATCATGATTTATTTATTTACTGCCTTTAATGATTTCCTTCTTTAGAAATAGAAGTGTTGCCTTGCAATGCAGACAAACTAAAGTGAGGAAGCGTGGAGCAGCTTAGGGCATTTTTAACAGTCCTGGAAACCATTTTCTCCAGATCGTTAGCTGGAATCTACCCTGAGGAATCTAAGATGATGAGTATCTACTTGTCAGTAAGGAAGAAGTGATATCAGATACTGAACAGGAAAGAAGAGAATGATGTGCATGGGAAATTATTAGTAGGAAGTGGAAAAAGATAACAAAAACAGAAAGCTTATTTTTTTACTTTGTCATCTGTCACTAGGCATGTTACGTGGTTTTGATTCCTTTCAGATCAGTTCTGAAGTTGCTTATTTCTCCATGCATCACCTGTGGTCTGTTTGAAACATGCTGATGGTCTTACTCCTGGCTGCAAAACCAGAAAATTCTTCCTGGAAGCAGGGAAGAGAGCATCCCTCTGGATATGCAGCAACTATACCTGTGAATGAAGAGTGAAACAGGTCCTCACGTTTGACTTTAACTTCTGTGGATATCTTACCTGCCATGGCAAGCTGCAGTAAGAGAGGTCACAATACCAGACTCCTTCCCATTCCTATTGTGTCAAATCATGCCTGCAGCCCTGTGTCAGCAAGCATCTGTGGTGCTGTAGCCTGGGGTACACTCAAGCTTGGCTCCAATATCTCTCTGGGATTGGAGTGCCTGCTCTTATCCTTAGCAGCACTGCCTTCTCTTGTGTGTAGTCAGAGAGAAAATCCCGATGCTCAGTGAAGCCTGTCCAGTGTTAGGTGATGGTGGGAAGAAGTGTCCATGCTAGGAGCTGCTGCACTCAGATCCTGCTCCATCAACTGAGAGCTAACGGCTTCACGTGGTTTTCCTGTGCATAACAGAAGGAGCATCTAAGTCATGCCATGGTGTCCTTAAATCTTGGTGTATTTATCACAGCTGAGTCCACTTTGTGCATTAAACCATGGCTCACTTGTCATCAGCCAATCCTGATCTGAGCTGATTTCTTCATTCTTACTGTTGAATTACAGATCTGCTAATTCAGGTATAATGGTGTGAAGTATTCCTATGGGTTGATTATTTTTCTTATTTCTTAAAGTAAGTCCAAACTAAATGCATCTTATTGGCTGTCTCAGGAACCGTCCCGTTTACAACATCTTGCTGTTCTTTATGTCATCCCATAATTTCTGATTACTTAGTACAAGCAATAACACCTGAAAAAAAATCCGGAGTTGTGTTTTCTCAGATTCAGCAGCAAAATGGAGCTGAGTGTTCTGCCTTTTAGAGCTTTTGTCGCTGCACAGGATATATTTTTGAGGACTGAGAACATCTCTGTTATGTGGGTACACGTTTAGCATAACAGACACTCCAGACTTACTGCTCAGCTTTGAAGAAGAAGCAATAAGTGCATCACCTTCTGAAAATTTAGAGGAATCCCAAAGATTTACCCTCCAAGATATTAGCAATTAGGACTTCAGAAACTTTCTAAACTTCTGACTGCATTGTGTTTAATAGTCCCTCATAGATTTATATCTCCATTAATTTTTTGAATCCCTTTTAGAACCCATTCATACTTCTGGCTTTCACAACACCCTGTGACAGCAAATATCAGAATTTGTGTTGCATCAAATTTTTTAAATTTTTTTTCTATCTGATAATTTCATTGAGTGCCCCCAACTCTTTGTATTAACATAATCATTCCCCGTTCACCTTCTTACTACCATTCATGCTTTTGTAAACTTTATCACATCTCTCTTTTGCTGTATTTTTTCCAGTCTGATGAGCTACAGTCCCATTCCTCACTGCAAAAAATCTCTCCCATGCCTATGATCAGCTATTCCACCCCTCTTCATAACATTTCTACGCATTCTGTGCTCTGAGATAGAGATTGAAAGTATTCAAGATGCACGTGCACTGTGGATTTATGCAGCAAGATGGATTTTTTTTTTCATTCTATTTTTCTCTCATTTTCTTTCCTAGCAATTCCTAAAAGACCCTCTGGGAATTTCTGACAGCAGTTGGCACTGAGGTGACCTTTTATAATTATTCAAAGTGACTCCAAGATCTCTCTCCTGAGCACTGCTGATCACTGTGTACCTATAACTAGTGTTATATTTCCCCACATGTGTTAGTTGCCATTTGCCACCACTGAGTTTCATCTTAGTTCATGACATCCTTCAGCAGCTCTTCACAATTAGCTTCAGCT
Source organism: Poecile atricapillus (assembly GCF_030490865.1). NCBI lineage: Eukaryota > Metazoa > Chordata > Aves > Passeriformes > Paridae > Poecile > Poecile atricapillus. The sequence continues at coordinate 94,980,960 of NC_081251.1, forward strand.
CTGTCTGTTCTGAGCAATGCTGTATCGTCAGCAAACTTTGTTATCTCACTCGTACTGCTTCCCCAGGTTGTTTATGGATATAGTGAAGAACATGCTTGAAACCTTTTTCCACTGGGAAAACTAATTGTACAGATTTCTGCTATTAATTTCTTATTCTTGGAATGCTTGGCTTCACTGCAAGTGGAGATGTTCACACCATTTTGACCTGGTACTGTCTTAGACCATATATGCTCATTGAATACTTCAAAAAATTTGTGAGGCATGACTCCTTTTTGTAGAAACTGTTGTATCTTTCCCTAAAACATTATATTTGTATGTGTTTGCTAATTTTACTCATTATATTGGTTTCTAGCAATTTATCCACTGCAGGGGTCAGGTTTCCTGATCATTCATTCTCTCAGTCTTCTATGGAGCCCTTAGGAAACACACCAGTATTTTCACATTTTTTGCCTATCCTTTCTTCAGATACTGAGGCAGATTTGAAGTCTTGGTTACAGGCCTCCATCAGTAAATTAGTAATATCTTTGTTTTGGAGCTCTTGAATATGTATTTTCTAATCCAAGTGATTGCTTAATATTCATTTATTGATTTATTCTAAGGACTCTTCAACTCACTATTTATTTCCAGTTTTATCTTCTTTTCACTTTCTTCAATAATTTTACATGAGCTTGGCTGAGATAGCAGCTACTGGGGGCCCTCTGAAGGCCTGGAAAGCAGGAGGTGGTGTCCCCAATAACTTGGAAATGTTCTGGACTCTTTCTGGACATCTGTGCTTTTAAAGGTAGTGATTGCTGCAAATATTTCATTACTCTCGGCAAGGTCTCCTGTCAGTCTTTCTGTATTTCTGGGGGGATTTTGATTCTGCTTGTGCTTTTCAGGAGAAATTATGTGTATCACAAAGTGCTGTTTTGTCTCTTTACTAAACACTTCAGCTGGGGCTAGAACATAATCTCTTAGTTTTTGCTTATTTTTTCATAATGGACATTGCTTTTAATTTTAATGCCTGTGTCTTTTTCTGACATTGCTGGAGAAATGAGTGTATTTTTTCATCAAAGACTTCTCCAATAAGTGATGAGTATATCCTGTTCTGGGGTTTAATTTTGTTCCTTCTTTAGGCTGTCTTTATAGAATTATTGACTATCTCTCTATGGTTTGGAATAGGATCATTTAAATAAACAAGAGATCTTCACTGTTATGTGTTTTATATTTGTTTACATTGCATTGGTGTGAGATGGATCCCTCTCCAAATGTGCAAGGAGATTTTTACACCCCACTGGTATTCCACTCTTCGACTGTATCTTTGCAAATGTAGCATTACATGATGAAAAATAAATTTTTGAAACAAACTCCCCATTAGTTTCAACTTGGCTTCTACAGTTATTTTCACTCCTAAGCAAATGCTACTAGGATTTAAATCAGCTGTACACAATTTCCAGCATCATCATCCTGATTTTCCCGCTTCATTTAGGGATCTTAATGAAAATGCAGTTGGCTGCTCCTCGTGCATATAGACAGGACCTAATCATCCTGAAGACACATCTTTTGGCAGAGCAACTGATCTAAGTAAATCAGGATGTCTCTGATGATCCATGTTTTTACATTGATCAAATATCTGCTTATAGCTGTACTTTACATCAAGCAAAGTCACTTTGTAATGTACCCTTAAAAAGTGATGAATCTTGCCAAATAATTTTATGTTATTGAGAATTTCTAAATAATTCCCCCTGCATTTGAATTATTTTGACTACCAGTTCAGACATTCTGTACTGAGCACGCCAGGTACAATATCGCATTCCTTGGGCCAGTCTCTCACTAGATAAAAATGGATGGTGAAAAGCTTGCATATTTTTAAGAAATATTGTTCTTGGTATTTATTTATTTATTTTTATTCAGCAAGTATTTGATCTTTAATTAAGTTTTCACAGCTTGCAGTATCATAGCCCATGCATTATCTCCTTGTAATACCCCATGGGAGTTTAAGACGAAGAGAATATTGCCTACATATATGCACCCCCATTTAGTTTTTCTGTTCTGCAATAATGCCTATGTAAATAAGCAAAAATAAGCAAAATATTTATTAATTTTTATATATTTTAATATACTTTATATGAAGTATATAAAATATATTTTATATAATAATAATTAAAAATATTTAATATTTTTATTTTTTCTATAATAATTTGTTTTATATTTATATATTTATATTTTTATTTATGTTTCTTAGTATTTCTTTACTAAATGTTTCTTATGCTCTTCAGTGCTGAAAGGAATATTTTGACCGTAAAATGAACAATTTTTCATGCAATCTTTTTCATACTCCAAAATGAGAGAAAGGAAATACTTCCAGCTGTGGTCCAGTGCTACATAAAGAATGTAAATCTCAGGCTGGTAAGAAAAGAACTTCTCTGCCTACAAGATCAATCTTGAACTTGTTTTGGTTTCCCCAAAGCTTCTTCAGAGACTGTAAACAGGTCCCCTTTTGTCTTGAAATTGCTGTTTCTAATCTGGGTAATTTACACATTCAACTCCTGACAAGTACCCAAGAATCAAATCTGACTTTGGCCTAAGGGATTCTCTGCCAGTAACTCTGAGACTTATTTCAAAGTAGGCAAGTCTGTCTGTCCTCATACAGACACAGGAATGAGGAGGCACTGAAATTAAGTGATTTACAAGGGAAAATTCTGGTGATGGTATTGATATTCATAGTTTCTTGGCTTTCAGTCCTGTAATTGGATCTGTAAGCAATTCTTCCTCTGTCCTGTAGGCCAAACCATGAGCCTGAATCTCAACATCCCCAGAAGTCAGGAAGTAGCCTGTAGATTCTCTCTTAAATACCTTCAGTGTGAAGTAAAATATGTACAGATCTCTGAAGAGTAGTTTGGGTTTTTATTTTCTCTGCTAGTTTTTATTGATACTATTTTTTCTGAACTACATCTGAATTGTTTGATGTTTGTGAGTCTGGAGAGGGGCTGGAAGAAGTGAAAAGCAGGTTGGTCACCAAGCAGTGACTGACAGTTGTGAGGAGAAAAATTCTGATGATAACTCTTCAGCTGGGCAGCCTTGGAGGAAAAACAGATGAAATCACTTTGGCTAAAATGGATGCCTGTAGCTTCATTAAATCTCACAAAGAAACAAACCCTTGCCTGATAGTTTTTACAAAGGCAGGAACAGTCAGAATGCCAAGAGAAAGCTTAATCCAGACCAACACTTCAATGGCATTTCAGTGCAAAATTGCTGTTTTCCTCCTTGTGCTGTAAGAATCAAGAGAAATACAAAGTCTCAGGCTTGGAATATTTTTTTAATATATTTTTCCCCTATTACAGTCAGCTTAAACTCAAACATGAGGCGAATGCTGGATTTGAAAGTGCAGCTTTCAGAGAGCAGTGAATCTGGCATCCACACAGTGCATTGTGCTGCCAGTCCTTTTTGATGTAGCAACTCGTGTGCTTCCTCCTGCCTTACGAGCTGGGGCTCTCTGTGCCATGATGTCGCTGTTGTGACAATGATATCGCCAGTTGCCTGCACCATCCCATCCCTTTTGATTTGGAGTTATAAGAAACAGCAGATTGGAAAAAACAAGTAAATGTCAACTCTCTGGACTTAAAATTAAGCCTTTCTTCTGAGGATCTGATTGCACTTTTTATACCTAGGCCAATATCCCTGGGAGTTACAGAATTAGATGTTCTCATCTCACAAGTATGAGGCACCACAAGTTGAGCAGCTTGCCTGGGAGAATACCTGAAAAGTTTTGACTTCAAGAACAGATTCACCCATGCTGTGTGCTTGCCAAGTAGCTGCTTTTGTCCAGAAGTTCTCTGAGCTGGGGCCTGATGAGTCCAAATTATGAATCTCGTAAAATAACTTTTACTGTTGCAGGACAGCTTTTAAGGGGAAAGCAGCTGCCTTTGATCAATGTGAGATTTATGATTAGGAGATTAGGACCTTTGAAAATGAGGACATCTGCTAGTATATAACATCCTGTGCTCAAATACAGATTACGCTGGCTTGGGATCTCCAACTCAATAGTGGAGTAATTCTTGTGTGCTTTAACAGTGATAAATGCTCCAACAAAGAAATAGAAAAATATGTCTACTACATTTCACTGTTGTCTTTCTGAACCTGGACAGCTTATTTGTTTCTCTGGTTCCTCATGGATTCAACCATTCCATCATACTATTTCTTCCTCCTGTTATTTGCAGACTTTGTTCTTCCCTAGGCTGCTGGTTACCCACAGTTACACATGATCTACCTGTTTGTGTTTCTGTTTTCCTTCTCTGATAATTCCTCTCCCTCCCTATTTCTCCCTGTGAAGTTTCCTTGTCTGGTCCTTCCTTCGCCTTTGTATCTTTCCACTTCCTATTTTGTGCTGTGCACCTTTTCTGTCCTCCTTGCCTTCACCCTGTATATATCCTGTGCCTTCAACCTGTTTCCTGAGGAGGGCTAAGCTGTGGTGATGGCACATTCCTTACAGCACCTCACAGTTACTCGATGTCTGTCAGTCTCCTCAAGTGCCTGGGGAAAGCTGAGGAAGTTACTGGAGCAGGAGGAGATCTCTTTGAGCAGAAAGTTGAAGGTCAACTAATGTCTGTAGTCACGTGGTAACAGAGATCTGCAAGCTCTTGTGTCTTGTGAGAATACCCACTGAACCCCAGCTAAACTTGGAGTCTCATACTTCCAGTGTGCAGCAGCCCAGAAAGTGGGCTAGGCAGAGTATTTTGCAAAATGCTCTGAATAAATGAACTTGTATAATTAGCAAATAAACCTTTCCACCAACTTGCCAATAGCCCACTTCATTTCCCTGCAGTGGTTTCCAAGGTCAGCTGCAAAAGTAGTCATTTCACTTGAACCTGCTCCTGATAAGCTTTTTTTCTCTGAGTAATATTATAGTCTTTTCTCTGGTTCCTGGTCACTGTCCTTTCTCAGTACAGCTGCTTGGATGGTATTTTCAGGGCTACATGAAAACACCTGAGCTAACCTATTAGCTTAGGTAGTAAAAGCAGTTTTTATAGATCACCGTCTTAGCTTTCCAGGGCTAACAAATTTTCTCTCTCTCTTTTTTTTGGTTCTTTTGCAGGGGTGTTAACCTGGGAAACTGTTTCTTGTACCTGCGCTTGATCACTGAGAGTTATCTTGAGTATTTCTCCTTACAGAGCTACTGTGCCCCATCCTTGTCTCCACACCCATCTCTGAAGCTTCTTTCAGGCCATTCTAATGGCTGGCTTCATATTTCTCTTCCTTCAAAACTCTTCTGAGAATTCACTTCAAAGACTCTTATAAATGACAGCTTCACTGACAGGTAAAGTAATTAACCTACTAATAAAAATAATTAATAAAAAAAACTAAACCATGTTTTATATTCTGAAAACTGGCCATAATCAGACTAACCATTTGCTGATTTTCTTCCTGTATTTCTACGTTGTCCATTCTTGTCTCATCTAATCTACATCATGTCTGAATCCATGCTTACTTCTGTGTATTTTTGTGTATTATTAATGCGCATGGGAGTCCTGATAATACAGCATGTACATGTGATTTGGAAAATATATGCATGTGAATATTGCCTTCCAACTGAACTAGATCCAGAGAGAGACATGGGAGGCAGATCTTCTGCTCCCGCAGCTAGTGTGTATATGCAAAGCACCAGACTGAAGGAGCATCTATATTACTGCTTGCTCAAAGCAGCAGAGACTCTGTCATACATAATACAGAGACATCATTACTAATATAAAACACTGCTGGGGAGAAGGGACACATGGGCGGGCCAAGATGGCAGATGGCTTTTAGTGGCATGCTGCTTTCAGTTCTTCTACCTTTGTAATTTGTGCAATTTAAAGCTTTTGGTTACTGTTTTTAGTCTGCTGTCCATTGGTCCTTGTGGGAGTTTTTGTTGTTGTGTGAGAATGCAGTGTATTTTTAGTGAGGGCCACAGCCAATCGTAAGTGCTGTGTTCTCCTGGTGACTGGTGTTACAAAGGCAGCCTAGTCAAGAATAGCTTTTATGATCAGCTGGTTTGCTGAAGAATTGATGAAAATAGCAGTTGTCCCAGCCATAGAAGCTCTGCTCTGTCGTACTGCAGGGTTTTGTGGTTGCTCTGTAAGGCACTAGTACTGAGCTGGAAAGCTCTTTGGCAGCTAAAGAGGGACGGTAGACATAAAATATACCTCTAAGAGAGGCAGGTTGTAAGTGGGGAGAGGGATGTCTGAGAGAGTCTTCCCTCATTTGCACACTGATGGAAAGATTCTTTGAGGGGGCAGGAATATGAAGGAGCTGAGGGGCCCTTCCTGTGCTTTAGGAACGCTGTTTAAGAAATCTGGGGTTCCTTCTGGCCCTGTTGTGTGGCTTGGCCCAATAGTGGAAGCACAGAAGTGCTTTTAAAGAATCCACTGCAGAAGGGAGAAGCAGGAAATGGTGGAAATTTTGTGAGGCACCCTCTCTTCTGCTCTAATTTCTAGACTGAAGAAATTATAAAAAGCTTGGGGAAGGTTTCTTGGATGCTTCTGAACTAGAAAGAAGCCCAAGATGCAAGGCCTGCTATTTGAATCTCTCTTGCTTTCTTCTTCTTTTTTTTTTTTTTCTTTTTTGCAACCTTTCTGAATTTTCTGATGCTTTGCTTCCACCTCTGATTTTTATCTTTTATTTATGTGAGGCCCTCTTTAATTACGGCAGGTAAAATCAGCTCAGCTAAGCATAAGCTTTATTGTACTGCAATGTGGTTTTAACCTTTACACAGTGTGCATTTTCAAGGCAGTTTTAATACCAAACTGTATTTGCACAGGTAAAAATTTATATGCATGTTACCCGGTGTAGGACTTCTTGCACTGAAAAGCCAATGCTCAAGCAAGCAGTCTTGCCAAGGACTTTGGTTGCATTTCTTTTGCTGAGTGGGGTCAAACTATGAGAAATAACAAGAACTTTTGTTCAGACTCACAGCTCAGAGGAATTCTGAAATATCCTTTCATATGTATGTTAGTTCTTTTGAGCTCAGATGATGCTTCAGCCTGGAGCCTAGGTACCAGATTAATTCCTGAAATTAGTTTAGGAATTTTCTCGGCATGCTTTTGGATTAATTTTTAGATTCCAGTTTATAATAGTTTTACCTATCTTCTATGCTCTCAACATACATTCTAAGTGGATTTTTTAAAATCAGAATTTTAGTGAACATGAAGCAGGAACGTTAACAGCCTACTTTCAACTCTATTTTCATGAGTTGTTATAATTCACAATGCATACAGTAGCTATAAAAAGACACATTATATTTTCAAGGTCTGTCACATTATTTACAATGTGAGAACATAAAAACTCCCTGATGTTTCCTGATAAACAGTCAGACTCAGTAGCACTGCTGAACAACTGGTTAGGTACCTCAGGTGCACAACCAGCTTCAGGTGGAGTAAGAAGCCAAGGGTATAGAAACATACTCTTTTTAGAGGACAAGAGGGTACTCCAATATCTGCAATTTCAAATGCTGGAGTACATGGGTTAACAAAAAACATTTCTGGTATTATGTGGTCTACCACTGCTACCTTCCAGGCAGTCAGTCATCTAAGCAAAATTTCCACATGAGTGGCTGCTGAAAAACACAATGCCCCTTACCCTAGGGTGAATCCTAGCTTTGTTAAAGTCAATGACAAAACTGCCTTTGACTTCAGTGGGGTCTGTTGGTATCTGATTTCCACTTGAGTTTAGGATTGGAGGTATCTTGGAGGAAAACAACTCAGTCTTCCACTTAACTATTTGCAGGTTTTTCACTTTTATGGCCAAAGAGAGTTTGTCCTCCTCCGAATCTAGATGTGCTCATAGAAGATGTTACTGCCCTCATCTTCAGAGGTCACTTCTTCCTCACTCTTTAAATTGTTTTAGGGGTAGTTACACAACTGGAAATTGTGGTTTCAGCTGGAATATTCGACCTGGAGTGAATTGGGGAGTGCTCACATATACTGCAGAGACCAAGGATAAAGCAAAAACCAGGAGGTGCAGATTTGGCTGTGAGTATTAAATTCTCTGTCAGGAAAAGGACATGTGCCCATAGTTTAGGTCATTAGAAGAGTGCCACCACCTCGTGGCTCCTTCACATGCTGAAGGCCACCATTTAGCAGAGCTGTGTGCACAGCTAACTCCTGTCAGGAAGAACCTTACATGGATAGAACACTATGTGGGTTTTGACAGCTTGCCTGAACCAAACCTTTTTCTTAAGGCTAAGTGAGAACTTCGATCTCGATGTCTTACATTCACATTGGAAAAGATTTTCTTGTGCTCCTTCTCTGCTGGTCCTGGTACTCCCACAGAGCTGCTGCCACAGGCTGAGGCTGCTGGTGGGATGAGTTGTCAGTAATATGTTCTTGTGCTGTGTGCTCTGTGTACCTTCAGAGGGTGGGAGGTATCTCACAACAGCTGTGTCGCAACAGCCACATCTGGCTTTTTCTACCTTAATATAGTTTTTGTTGTTGTGCTTGGTTTTGGTAGTGCTCCAAAATGATGTTTCAAACAGAAAACTTCCAACTTTTGATACAGCCTTTCTGTACTTAGGTTTAAGAGCAACCCTCAGGCCTACTAGGGGCTCACAGAAAAACATGTGTGGTTATACACACACAATAGAAACTGAATCAGAACTTACAACGAGATGTTTTCCACAGGTAAGTGCAAGGCCCTGGTGGGCACAGCTGTGCTCAGGTGCTGGTAAATGCTCTGGTATATGGAACTGGGCTGATGGGCTGGTGTCTGGTACCTGCCATTTTAATGCCCCTGCAGTGTTTTGTTTATCTCTAAAATGGATACTGCTGGGCTCAATCAAGGGAGAATGGTATAAATCAGACAAAACCAGAACAAATGGAAAATATAACAAAATTGCTGGAACAGTACAAAAGGACTCCTTCAGCAGGGCTCAGAGCTTTAATTTATTTCAAGAAAAATGACTGATTCATTTGAGCAATAGCTGCTCTGATCCCTTACATGTGCAAATGGCTGACAAAGGCAGGCTTCTAGATTTGCAAGTGACTGAAATAGTTTTGTTATGCAGTATGTGTTGCAGGACTGCAGGATCAGATGTGTTTTATAAAAAGAGGTTTCTTCTCATTTTTCTGGCGCTCTTCCACACTAGAATGTCCTCTTTTTGTTATGTGCTGCATACCTGTGTATCAAGTAAACAGTTCTGATGGCTGACCATGAATAGTTTTGGTACCTTGGATCTGTATCTCGGATCTGCATCTCCCCCTCCGTGGAAGAAATCTATTCTTATTACATGAACATTTATGTAGCATACAATTTACTTTCAAAATGATTCCATAACTCCATAATTCACAAGACTGCACCACTTTGGTGCATTTCTTTTGCATCTTGTTTGTTTGAAAGAAGATTCTTCTGGCATTTTTTGAATTATAAGTTGGAAAACAAGAATTTTTTTCCTCTTGACTTCAAAGCAAACACAACAATAAAGACTTTACAGGTAGATCCTTGTGGGAAGCCTGCTGACACCTTATTTAGTGTCTGATTTTAAATTATGAGAAGAAGAGTGAACTTGTTCAATGTACTTTGTGCCATTCAAATTCTGACTGTGAGGTACCATATCCTATTAGAGCAATGCAGCTCTGGCCCTCGTGCAATGCAAGGCAGCTGAGATCTTGAGGCTGAGCTTGTGGTAAGTGTGCCACAGCTGTACAGTGTGAAGCTGCTGACCCCTGTTCACCCAGGAAGGTCCTAGGGCTTAGATGGAGCAGTGTGCTCAGACCAGAAAAAGGCAGGGAGTGCAGAAGCAATGCTACACTTCATTTTGTGGTGGCTTTTGTGCTGAGTGGCTGCACACTTATTTCCAGGACAAACAATTGAAATAGCAAACTCACAATGGATGTTTTGGACTATTCTGTCAAGGTTTTAAAGTCCAAATTCAGCAGCTGTCCATCAGACAAGGTGTGGGTAGCTGATCTTGCCTAGCTACAAGCAGCTGGACCAGCAGATCTTGAGGTTCCTTTTGGCTGTAAACTTACCTAATTTTATTGTTATAATGACAATATTTGGGGTGAGAACAACTGAAAGGGAGACAAGACATTCTACTAGCTGAACAATAACAGAAAATGGAAATGCTTCTCATTTTTCCTTTTTCTGTCAGGTGATTGCTTTTAAAATGAGCAGTTACTGTAGTACTGTCATCCTTTCCATTATAATTTCCTTTGTGTTTTATTTGTGTTGGGTCAAAAGGTGACCCAAAAAGATTGGTGAAAACCAGTGATTTACAGCTGGCTCCACCAGGGATTCAACTTCTCAGCCTCAGAAAATTCAAGAGTGTTTTTTAGGACTGGTTATATTTGCAGCTGTGATCGAAGTGCATCAGAGGGCTTGGCAACACATCCTTGAAGCGATCGGATTTTGGGCTTTTCTGTGCTATTGTACTGTGTTTGTTGCACATTTTTGGTAGAGAAAGCTTTATTGCCCAATTCTGGGCAATTTTGATTGTCAGGTGCAGGTGAAGGCAGTTGAATTGTGTTGAAGGTTGTGGCTGGAGATGCCCTAGCTTAAGTGTCAGGATCCTGCCTATTTGTTGGTGCAGAGGGTCAGAACCTAATTTGAAGGTTGCTATTACGGTGGGCTGAACTTTGCCTGGGGAGTGCCCTTCAACTCTTGAGGTGCAGCAGGCACAAGGCACACCAGCATCCAACCTGTCTGGCATGACTGCTTCACATGAAAGGGAAAAAACAGCTACTAGAAGGAGGTGTTCCACCCTCATACAGACACAAGGTCAGCCTGACCTATTATCTATTTCTGTCTGAGGCAAACAAAACCACTTATTACCAAATGGCAGCATCCACACAGGTGATCAATATGGGGACATCTGCAGCTTGCTCCTTTTGTGAATGTAATAGTCTCCTCTGTTTTCTTTCCTTTGATATTTTCATCAGAATAATTCAGTCTGACAATGTTTTTAAGTTACTGAGAACAACCAAGGGATAAACAGTTCAGTCACCTTGGCCTCTTTCTTCTCCTAGTATTAGAAGAGAGGCTAGCAGTTACTATGATATAGTATTTTACTCATTGACTTTCTTTTGAAGGTTCATAATGTGGAAGCTATTTAAAAAATCAATTTGCATAAATGCTTTTTAACAACAACAAGAAAAAGTTTATTCTTCCTTGACTTATTAATATTTTTTTCTACATAGCAATTAGATACAAAATCTTGTGTGCTTGTGCAGATATATACATATATATTCACACACACATGCACATATGTATGCACAAAACTTGTCTCCTGTAGCTGGAAACATTTCAACTGAGAAAAATTATGTGCACACCAAAACAATTGTGATTTTTCAACAAGATCCCAGTGTTTTCTTTGTAAAAAACTAGGATTGGAAAAACATGAGGTTTTCCTGCCAGATTCCATTCATTTTCAGCAGGAACAATCTGCTCCTCTCAGCTGAACGTTTTACAGCAAGAATGGCTGGAACTGAGGAACCAGCTCCTGTTTGGAAATAGTAATTGTTTTTAATGAAAATGCCTGCCTACCATTTGGAGCTAATACCAGAACCACGATTCCACTAGGACAAAGCATCAGCTGGACAGAAATATACAGTGCAAGAGGGCAAGATGTCACATTACCAGGAAAGCAAAGGAGAAGGTCTTTCTTTTTTTCCTGCTTTTTCTTTTTCTCTCCTTTTCTATTGGTTTCATCTGTAGTTCCCTAAGAGATACCAGATAATAAAAAGGGCAAGGGCCAAAAATCACCTGGTGGTGACTGGAGTCATGCCAAACCATTGTATGTTTGAAAACAAAACTGACGGTAAAGGAACAGCGTGTTAGACCTCCCTGATAGTTAGGGTTTGCTTGGAAAAAAATATAGCCAGCTTGGCAGAAACAATCTGATGTACAAGAAGATGGATGTGATTGAAAAAGCCTGGGAGTTCAGGTTTGTACAGTGCTGTCCATGCATTGCAGAGCCAATATCTTAAGATACAGTAAAGTGTTTTAAGCAGAGGTAGAGATTCAATGATTTCTTTGCTATCTCTGTTTAGAGCCACTTTTTGCTGCAATTCTTATGACTGGTTACAGATTGGGAAATCGCAGAAGCAGAATATGTTTGGTTACATTTAAAGCCAGATGAATATTTACAAGAGCAATGACTCCCCAGATCAAAGATCTATGGCTGTGCAAGCCCATTAATGGAAATAATAGCTTTTACATAACATGCTTTCCTTGTCCATCTCAGCTTTCTACCCTCTAAAGTGATGGGCTCTGGCAAGGTATCTAACGTACTGCATCTCTTCCCGTGTTTTCTGTGGTGTGAGTCACCAGCACTACTATTAAAGACATTTAACAATTAACAACAGAAAGTTAAAGCTGACCCTTTCACCCACCCTTGCTGTTCACGAGGTTTTCAGCATTTACTGGTTTTGCTGGCTCAAGCTTGGCTGTGAAGACCAGCTTTCTCTCTTTTAGTCTGACATAACTTTTCTGCAGTTCAGCTTATACTGAATAGTTAACAAGCCCAGAATACAGTCTGGGAGCACAAGAACAGCTTATTTACTATTACTTATTTAGGTTTTATTTTGAATGGAAGGAATATATTAGTTAAAAAGACATGAAGTACAGATTTAGGTCGATGATAGTCTGAGGATATTAGAGAGGACTGAAAGATTTGAAGGGACAGGTCTTACCTTTATAAGGTGAGCTGATACAATACAAAACAGGTTATAATAGAAATTGCAATACATAATATTATATTTAAAAGTAATTTAATTGTTATAGAAATAATTATATTAAAATAATGTTATAATGGGTTACTACATAAATATGATATAATAAAAAAATTATGTTTTCAGACAGATAAAACTTGCTGTTTTACCAAATCAGTGAAATGGACTGTCTAGAACTTAGGCTATGATTCCATCTATTAGGGAAAATATCTATCTGGATACATCTCAACGATGCCTAATACAATGATGACACTATCTATTTTCACAACACATGCAGAATGGCTTTTGATATCAATGACCATAGGGAACAAAGGCAAACAGAAGTGTGAACTCACTCTCACCCCAATAATTCCTGTGTGATAACACAGGTTAATGTTGAAAATAATTCAGGTCACTGTGTGAATCTACTAGACCACAGCAGGTTCTTTACAGGCATTTCAGTTTATCATGCTGTATTTTAAGAAGTCAAGAAAATGTCCCTTAGTTTGTAGCTGTCACAGAAAGCTGTCCCACTGATAAATTTGAGTTTCACCTACAAATCTTTGAGTTGTCTCCCTATATGTTCAGTGTGTCTTGGAATAGAAAAGAAGGAAATAAAGGTTGTAGCGACCTTTGAAAATGCCCAAATTTGATAGTGCAAAGTGTCAGATTGGTCTTGTGGAACTCTGTGTACTCTTGTGATGTTCCAGAGTAGCCAGCTTGGATGGCTCTAACCCAGGCTTCAGCCTCCTTCTTGTGCATGTACTGGAATATTAGAAATATATTCTAAAGGGTTACATGTACTGGAGTATTAGAAATACATTCTGAGTTGCCCAACTTGCTTAGAAGTTGGCTATCTTTTAGCCATTGCAATGAAAAGCTCTTGGCAAAATATCTATTAATACCTATTTTTTTAAATTTGCTGCTCGGCATTAGCAATACTCAGAGGAAAATTCTGAAATTAGGAGGAGAAACTAATGCCTTGGAAGTGTATAAATAAGACAGAAATAATTTCAAGAGTAATTTCCTCTTTTTCTGACTTTACTGGCAACACAGAAGAGAATTCTGGGGGTAAGAGTAGATACCCTGAATTTGTGACTGCTTTTTAAGAGGGACTTACAGAGCAAACTGCATTAAAATCTGGTGCTTATATTTGCTTACAAATCTGATCTGTTGATTTAGGATCCAGATTTTGCAATTTAACCCCAAAGCCACAGAAAGCTGCTCCCAGAAACCTCTAGTTGAATATAGTGATGGGCCAGATGTAGTGACTTGGCAGGAAGGGCTCAGATGAACAGAGCAGTGCCTTGGATTGAACTGCTGTCTTGGATTCAAAAGGAAGACTTTTCAGTCTGGATTGCATCTGCAGCCCTGTACATTTGGCAGCCGATGAATTTTTGCTGTAAAACCTAGGTCCTGTGTTCAGATAGGATATGGCATTGTGGAAGATATATTTTGGTTCAGATGCTTGAGGTAGATCCCCGAGTTTGAGTATCTGGATACCATAAGACTGCAAGCTTGCAGCTTATCTTGTGGACAAGCAGTAGATAATTTTTTTGTTTTGTTTTGTTGAATGCTGTTCATCTGGAAAGAAGTTGTTCTGCTGCTCATACCTGAGTCAGTCATCCAAGGAGGATGAATAAATAAGGGTTTTCAAATATTATCCTGTATGTTTTGTTAATAAATTCCAGTTTATTAGTTATTTCCTGTTTTGCCCTAGAGTTAAAAGCATATCCATTGATTTCCGAATGGGAATTAGAAAAGATGATAAACTGTGCAACTGCTTCTTTGAATTGAAGGAATTAGATCTGATGCTATTTTCTTGTTTGTTGGACTTGCTGTAAATGGGTATTTCTGCACTGAGTGCTTAGAGGTCTGACATTACCAAGCATGTCCAGATCCATTAGTAATAATAACTTTTTGTATGGAACAGGTTTATTATGTTAAATGCAGTGATCTTATGCTTTGAAAGCTTATAGTAGATTTTGAGGAAAACAATGGTACAAAATTACATGGTTTTATGCATAATTTCCGTGGGGGTTCTTTGAGTTTTATTTGCTTATGACACTTTCACACCAGTTTTGACCAACATTTATCATAAGAAAATACTTTTAGAAAATTACTAGTCAGTATTAATAGTTGTTTTTGTATGACTTTATTGGAATTGAAATTTTAATTTCAATATAAAATGTACATTTTTCATAGTTTGCCATTTTCTTTATTTCTCCTCACTTCTTTTTGATATTTAAAAAAAAAAAAAATTAAAATACAATTTTAAAATGGAAAAGACAAAATAGAATCAAAAGTTTAAAAAAAAATAAGAGGTAATTGTAGAACACTGGAGTTCACTCCT
Organism: Poecile atricapillus; assembly: GCF_030490865.1. NCBI lineage: Eukaryota > Metazoa > Chordata > Aves > Passeriformes > Paridae > Poecile > Poecile atricapillus. The sequence goes on from NC_081251.1 coordinate 94,995,972, forward strand.
TTGGATGGCCTTCAGGAAGAGCTTGTTTCACCTCTCTCTATTGATTATATAGGGTCTTAGTGTGGGTACGTGAAGTTAGACTTTTAAGTTAGACAGTGTAAATTCCTCACATACTCTTTCACATTTATGCTGAATTCATTTGTGGATCAAAGTCTATGGCCATGGCCCTTAGTTAGACAACTTTAAAAAAGTTTCTGTAGAATAGCAGGCAAAAGAGAGGATATTGTACTTTTAGAAATATGGTTGTGAAGTCTCAGACATCATGGGAAGACTAAAATAGAAAATCCTGGACACAGTCTATTATGCTGCCATTAAATTATGAGAACATTTTCTCAGGTTCGAGTTCATATGGATAGTTCTACCTTTTTACATTAGGTATTATGAGCCCAAATGCCCTTCTCTAGGCTGCTTTCACTACTGAATTTGCTGTCTGTGGACTAAATCTGGGTTCATGCAGAGGATTAGGATGATGAAGTCCTTTGTTTTCCAAATGGCTCTTTGTGGACAGTACAGCTGTTTTGCAGATTTGCCCTTTGCACCGTAATTGAGTCCTATTGACACTGGCTCTATACTTAGCCACTATGGGTCAAGATACGCTTCTGAAGTTTGCTTAACAAAAAATTTACACAGCCAAGAAACAATTGAGTCAACGTAGATGAGTATTCCCATACCTTTAGTGCTATGATAAAGCAATGTGCTTGAACATAACTACAAAATATTTGGGAGAACGTGGAATATAGCCCGTTATTCAGCTGCATCGGAGTATTATCCTTCAAATCAGCTGAAAGTCCTGAAATGCTCAGTGCTATCACATAAATGTCCTATGAAAGGGCACATGTACTTGTGTGCTCTTTTCTGGGCATTGCATGTCCCGTAGCTTTCTTACCCCCAGTAAGAAAACCAGTCAACCTTCCTTTAAAGTCCTTGGCCCTGGGCAAGTGCAAAGTTGCATGGTAGGTGAGGGGTTAATGACATGCATGCAGCTGCTAATATTTAGCTTCTGAGGCAATAAGGTCTTCAGGGGTAATTTCCAGGCAGGCTCTGACATGTCACATTTACCATCAAACACAGCTAGGACCATTGCACATTTCCTTAGGGCTATCAGGAGCTCCTGTTGGCCTTCTTCCTTTTTGCCTGCTGTACAGATTAACCAGCTGGACTCTCTCTATTTCTACATCTACTTCTGCTGAGTGTCTGTGGACATACTGGTAACTCCAAGTTACCCTGAATGGCTAGACATGGTTGTTGTTACTTGGTGACTTATCAAAGAGTATTGAGCCCTATTTCCCCAAGATGAAGTGGGTCAGAAGTGACAGAAGGTGTCAGCAGACAAAATATGGAAGACCAGATAGCACTAACTGTAAGGGGAGCTCAGGAGATATTTGAAAGTTTAAATGTATGCCTAAAAAAACCCAACATATTAGGAAATTTTTGAAGTTAATTAGAAAGAGTGCCAAGAGATATTGTCTGAAGTGGCTCTATGGAGCAGTGGAAAACAGCCCCAGTTGCATCCCAAAGCCATGCCTCTGCTGTGGATTGAGGTGGGAAAGATGCACTTGCCTTGCTACTCTAGCCTGGGGTGTAGCTGGTTTGGAAGAAATTCCCAGGAAGGCAGGGGCCTCATTTGCATGTGCCAGAACTGGAATTCTTACTTGGCCTATGTTGACACTTGGACAGTACATACAACTCCAGTCCTTCCATGAAGAGGAAGGCAGGAAGGTCCTGCAGTCACACCCCTGACTGCAATGCAGATATATCTTCCCTTGTGCCACTCTCTGCTCTATCAGCTCTGCTCTCTGTTACTGTGAGGATAAATCTACAAGCACTCTGACATTCAGTTTGTCACACAGAACAAGAATTAAAAAAATAAAATGAATTAGAATAAAGGGAAGCAAGGTAATTACACTCATCTTCACAATATTCAATTCAGCTCCATCCAGATCTCTAATTTAAGGTCAGCCCAATAATTCAGTGAACAAAATAGAAGTGGATGCCATTAAAAACTGAATATTTACCAGGCTTCAGTGCTCACTGAACATAGCTGTTCTTTACCTCGGTAATTTACTTTCTTATTTGCCAGGCCAAAACTGAAAAATTCTCCAAATACTACACAAGATATAACTATAATTTGGATTGGAATGGCACCAGTGCTAGTTTTTATTGTTTTTCACACACAAGCTAATATTTTCTGCTTAATTCTAAAGGGGAATATTCACACCTGTGCAAAGAATTTTCTCAGTACCTGGATGGTCAGGGATGGATTATGGAACCATAGCCTTCTTGTGAGCCTGAAATTTGTTACACTGTATGAAAGTTAGTCATTGAGGCAGGAGAATGAATGGCTGGTCTCTGTTAAATATTTAATCTGCACATTGCTTTAGCTGCTGTCTTTGATGATATTCTCACCAGGGAGGCCAGGGGCTAAGCAGGTAATGCGGCAGAGCAGAATTTTTCTACATTAAAATTTCCTACTGTTACCAAATAGGTCCAAGCACAGCTCCCAGAAGTAAAAGTGATGAATAAGCAAAGCAATGTCATCCAACCTGGAAAACAGAAAGACTAGAAGACATAATAATAAAAATGTTGGAAGTGATGAGTGTCTTGTCTACACTAGAGTTCCCATCAGCAGTAACAGCAATGGGAATTTTTTAGGAAAATCTCAGTGATATGGAGCCATTAAATTTGGTTCCTGTAGCTCAGGACCAAGGAATGTTTCTGTAGGGCAGTTTCAGACAGGACTGCTTTGTTTCTGGATTATCTACCCTCTGGATAAATCAGATTTTGATTTTCTTTGGTTCCAGTCCATTTAAGCATTCATCTACATGAACTCATCTATAAATTCATCACAGCATTAATCTATAAAGAGTTTAAAGCTGTTTATTAACTGAGGCACACCCCCTGTTCCTGCTGGTGTGTCAATGAACTTCCAGTGCTACCTGGCTGTGGCATTAAGGTGGCTCTTTGCCAACACGTGGTTGTGGCACAGGCAGGACTCTGGCTCTCACTGAGAGATCTAAATGAGGGAAGGGGAGGCTGAAGGGAAGAGAGAACATAGGTATTAGCAGCATCAATAATTAGCAAATAGTAAAGAGAAAGCAATATAAAACAATAGGTCATATGTGAAGCCTTGTATTTCAGAACACTCTCAGTTTCAGGACTTGTTGCAATGTGAAATATGAACCTTTGAAAGCCCTGGCCAAGGAGTCTTCCTGGTGAAAGATGGTGCTTCAGATAAACAGGACACAGGAGCCTGGCTATAGTCTCAGGTGCTGCTGAGCAGATGCAGCTGCAAGTGGTTCCCTGTGCTCAGAGCTGGTCTCCCAAGTGCTGTGCCACTAAGTTCTGTGAGGAAAAGTGTGAGGCAGCCCATTTAAATGGGATCACCTGTTGTAAATACAGACATTTGAATTTTAGAGTGGTGCAGGAACCTGATTTATGGCTCATCTGACAGTAAACAATCACCATAATCCCTGGAACAAAAGGGAGGCAAAAGTTTTTTTTCCCCGTTGTGGTAAATTCATGGCATTCTGAATCTGAGTGAATGGTGCCTATGTATTTCCTCTGAAAACCAAAACCACACTCCTGTTCCCTTGAATATCAGGGTCAAACACAGGTGAGGAATTGGTTTTGTGGGATGGGAGACTGGGGGGGATTATACCTATGGGGTATGTCTGTGTATATATTTAACAGAAACAGGGATAATATTTCTGTTAGCTCCTGAACCTTATGAGTCTGTAGAAAGAATTTAAGACACCTCATAACAGTCCCTACATCTACAACAGTAGATACTGGAATAGTTTAAATTGTTTGAAACTATAATTTTTGGCTACAAAACCACCAAAGTATGTAATTCCAAACTTTCTGGGATTGCTACTTCCTTTTTCTTTGTTATTATCATCACACAAAGATAAAGCAACAGTGTAAATGGACAACTGAGTGTTCCTTGGGCCATGCTTGCTGATGAGATACTGGCATTTCTTTCTGTATCTCTCTTTCAAGATGCTGAGGCTTTACTCAGTAGTTTCTCTCAGTGTGGGTGAAGCTGGCCATATGGTAAGCAGAAAACAGTTCTGGAAGAATTTTCACACATAGCTACTGAAGTGCTTTCTTTGCTAAATGGGGATTTTATTCCTTAAATCCAGACTTCACACTCAGATCTCTGGGGTGATGCATTAAACCACAAACAAGGCTGAAGTGTTTGCATCGCCCTGTTGTAATGCCTAGGAGAAATCTACCTTCTCCTTCTCTTTCATGCTATGGGGGTGTTTTGTTGAAACCTCTCTGGTCTAATTGATATGGAAGCTGGGGGAAGGAAGAACTTTGATTTGCTGTTAAATCTACACCAGGTTCACCAACAACTTTGTTGCCAGTATGTTCTCTTAGCATTGTCCCTGAGGGATTTCTCTGAAACCTCTCTCAGTTTTGCTTGCAAAAGTTCATTATGATACTGTAAGTTTTAGATTAATTTTTCCATTTCTCAGATCTACAATGTGTTCCTCCAAAGCACCTGTTTCAGCCAAAGCATCTGTTCAAGTGTGACTGTGTATCCACATTGTCTTTGTATGACTTAGCCTGCCATATTTCTTTCAATCTCTCTGTGGTATCTATCCATCTACGTGTCAAGCTGCAAACCAATATTGATTTCAGAGGCCATATGCTATCCTGGTGTCTACAAGCATTTCTCCTGGTAGTATCAATGGGAGTTCTCCCTGTGGAGTCAGGGCTTTCCAAGCTTGGACGCTACTCTTGATACTTGTGTTGGCTTATTAACTTTTCTTCATGACAGACAGAAATTTAGGTACAACTCAAACTAAAACTTGCTTAGTCAAATAACTACTATTTTGTTGTGAATCACAGTTCACCTTTTTAGCACTATTTAACTGCAAACTTTATGAACAAAATGTTTTACTATGAATATGCCGTAGTAGTTAATGTAAGTAACATCAGTATATGTCTTTAGGCCTGTCCATAAACGGTGCCTGATTTAAACCTGCTGAAGTCAACTGAAAGATGAATGTGTTTTTTAAGAAGTCAGGTTTATAGGTCTAGGTCTAGTAAGAGGAGCAGGGTATTTGGAAGCAGGACTTCTTCCCCATACCCTGGCACAATTTAGGAAGTCTGAGTCTGGCTCTCCCTCCATGGCCCCACTAGATACAGGTCTGTCTCAGGCTTTTGGGCAGTCCTCTGACCCTGCTAGCAGGGAAGGAGCATACGGGATTGTGGCAGCGGCCTCAGGGAGACAAAGAGTTACACTGTCCCACCCCAAACCCCTTGTGAAGGGCGGCCCAGGAGTTCTGATTGGGTTTGAGTCCCTGAGGGGTTTCTCCCTTGGTGTGCTTCTACTGGTCCCTGACCCTGAACTCCACCCTCAAGGGTGGAGACCCTCGGGAGTTCTGTCCCTCAAAAACCCCTGCTCTGCCTCTGTTCGGGGTTCTGTTCTGGATCTGAGTTTGTTCCTATGCTGAATAAATGGTTTCATGAACAAAGGCCCGTCTCGTTGGTGCTCCATGCTGGTCCCCAGAATCCTGCTGCTTCCCTGGACGAGATCCTGAGGTTGGGGACTGCAACATGGGATGGTGTATGGCCAGCACATCCACCTCTATGGAATTCAGAGACTATTCAGTGGGACTGACTCTCCAGCAGTTTTTGGGTTCTTTTTCTAAGAGGCTCAGGCGTGTGGGCTTCCTTCATTATTCAGCCATGAATAGGCACTGTCTTGAAGGTCACAAATTAATTAGACTCTCTTATGTAGCACCCTCCTCAATTAAAGAGTGTATTAGAGTGCCACCTTCCACTGTGAGTGCCTTGTGCTAAAAGATGAGTGGGACCATTCCAGTCCTGTCAGAAATTTCCTCCAGCTACCTCTTTCCCTGTTTTGGTGGCTTTTTTTTTTTTTCTTTTTTTTTTTTTTTTTTGTTTTGTCTTTTTTTTTTTTTGTATTTGTTTTTTTAAAAAATCTTATTTTTTAAGTTTTTTATTTATTGAATTTTTTACATTAAATGCTGTGGTCTGCAGCATTGCACTTCTGTAGCACTTGCCTAATTTTAATGTTTTTTTATCCAATAAATGTCAAGAAATTAAAAAAAAGGTATTTCTCCTGACACAGACCTTTAATTCATTGCCTTTCTCTTAGAGACAGTTCTTTCTCAAAAGAGATTCTGGAATCCAGGCAAAAATCTACTGCTTGTATGTCCTGGCTAGAGGATGGCAGGCCATATCATAGAATCATGGAATATTTCAATTGAAAGGCACTGATAAGAGTCATACATTTAATAACCAAATCCATGTCAAAGCATAGGCACAGGACCCTGGTGTAAAACTTTGGAAAGAATTATACTTCCCTTAGCCCAGAAGAGGAAAATGTTGGGGAAAATATATTGATTTTAGCCTATCTCTTCAACAAGGCAGAAAATCTAGTGCTGAATGGTTGTACCAGCTCATGGTCTTACCTAGCCCTCAGTCATAGCTACTGTGGTGGATATTGCAGCTGTAAAAAAATACAGGGGCTGGAAACACTGCAATGAGTGCACCTTTGGTCATGAAAGTCTGTTCAGCGTCAATTTGTTGGACTGTTCGGGAGAATTCCTCCCAGACTCTTGCAGAAAATTAAACTGATACTTCTCCATAGTCCACAAATGGGCATCTATAGGTGTTAGTCATTAACTTCAGGTGTGCACAGGCCTGTATGCAAAAGACTGTAAAATAAAACTTTCAGAGAGAAGAAATCCTAAAGAGCTGCTTTCTGGGTTTCATCTCCTGGTCAGCAGTAACCTGTTAATTTTTGATCTTTTGGTTATTGCATTTATACTCTTCATGTTTCTGTGGTGGGCAAGTACTCTATACAATAAGTTAAGAATGTTATATGAAAGCTAATGAGAAACACATGCAGCCTGCTTAGTTTATTTTAAAACATCTCTCAGGTTTACCCACTGTATCTGTGGTGATGAAATGAAGCTAGGATGAAGCAAAATCTCTGTAAAAGGTAACATAAGTCCTGGTTACCTCTGAGTGAAATATGATGAAAATACTGCCCTGCTTTTGGGTATCTTTGCTACTGTTTTAATTTCTTTATCTGGTTAAAGAAAGAGAGCACTGGTGGTAGAGGAGGAGGATGGGTGGGTTAGGGAGATGGGGGGTAGGGACAGACCTACTGAATAACATGCTCAAGAGCTCTCCTGCACAATGAGATTAGCACGATGTGATCATTTTGGTGCCAAGGTGCTAACACAATAATACAAGAGAGTTTGCCAACTTTTCAAATTGAATGTATTTGATTATTTGCTTTTAATTAGTGTGAGTTTTGGAGTATGTACAGGATTGTTAGAGATACATGAAAAGCCTCCTATGGCAGGAGAGTGTATTCTCAGTAAAGACGGTTCAGCATTGTTCTTTTTTAGCTGTGGAGAATGAGATTTAACAGCTATGTTAAATGTTTTAGCCCATTTCTATTGTGCCTCCGTTTCAACCTATTGGCAAGTCCAAGTGATGGGAGAAAATAAACCTCTCATTTGATCTGAATGTTGAGCACTTTGCTGTAAGAAGTATTTCCAGCCTAACTTCAGGAAATACAGAAAATATCACTGTTTTATTTACAGGAGGCTCCTACATTTTCCCCCTTTAACAAGATCTTGAGTAAATTCACGCTGTCATTTTTTCCCCATGCAGTGCTCTCCTTTATGTTCATTTATCTTGAATGTTGTTGTCAAGATTGTAGGTATTTAAACATCCTTTTAAATGGCAGAAAGAGATTACAGCTCTGGAGGATATATAACAAGACAAAATATTTATTTTAACCTCTTTCTCTTTTGTTTTGAAGAAGGAAGGCAGAGCAAAGGTGTCTCAGGGATTGTTTGGCTGATTTAGCACTAGCTCACTTCATGACTTGCCAGTCACTGGGAGTAATTCACCTCCCTGGATCAGGAAATGTGTCAGCAAAAGGCAAAGTAACTCTCCTTGCTCGGTACAGATTGTAGGTCAGTGTCCATTTCCCAGTTTTCAGTGTTACCTGCCTTAACTGAGTTCAGACTCTTGGGCTTCCAACATCCAAAGAACAGGAATAAGAAAGACTCAACACATTCTGTGTGTAGTAGCAGAACCTTCTACCTATACTGTTCATCAGACAATTATACACAGTTATATATGCACACACATATATATATTTTAAATACTCTCCCCTTAAACAATGGAGAAAAACAAATGGTTGACAATAACAATGGCAGCAGCTCTCCAACAAAAGCATGCAATTATTACAATTACACTATCCTTGATTAGGCTCCCATGCATTGCATTTCAATGTAATTGATGTTGTAGGTTGACACATTGGACACCAAATATTCTCGCCTGTCCCTTCACTCTTTTGTTTCAGAGCCTGATTTGCATTTTCTATGCTTTTAGTAATGAAGACTTAGCACTTTTCCTCCATTAGAAAAAAAAAGAGAGACACAATAATCTGCAACTCGGCACTTGTTTAAGGATTCTGACCCTCAAAAATACCACTTTGCTTCACACATTAGCTGCTTACAAAGAAGGAAGCTAATGTATCATCTAATTGGGCAAACCACTGCATCTGATTTCTCTCAATCAGACTATTAGCTTCGTAATTACCCATCTGCCTCATGTGGAAAAACGGCAAGGCGAACACCCAGCTAATAACATTCTCAAGAGCTCTCTACCACAATGAGATGAGCATGATGTTGTGGGATATAGTCCCTAACCATTTAAATGCCAAGGTGGTCTCACAATACAGTGGGAGTCTGCCAACCTTCACAGTCTGAATGTGCTTAATTATTTGTCTTTAATTAGTCTGAGTTTTGGGGTCTGTTCAGGATTGGTGATGAAAAATGAACGTCAGGAAATAAAGCCTCTCAAGCTCCCTGACAGTCTGTTTTGCATCCTCCTGTCTGCTAAAATAGTGGCATGGACAGTAGGATTTATCTCCTGATCAACTCAAGTTTCCTCTCACTTTACTTCTTATGGATTAGAAAAAGTTTTCTGGGCACCTAATCTAGGGAACTTTTTCAGAATTCAGATGGTGACTGCTCAAACTTCAGCCTTGAATATTTTATTTCCTGCAGTTTTACACTCTTGACCTTTATGGAATTATTGTCAAACTACACTGATTTAAGTGAGAGATGCTCAGATCTCTCTTCAGTAGAGAGAGGTGCCATTGTCTGCTTCCAGTCCTGGTTCTGCCCCTCCTGGATAGTTCACAGTATCTCTGAGCATGTCTCCCAATCGGTCAACTCACAGATTGCAAAAGGCTGGAATGCCCTTGCTACCCGACTCCAAGGTTGAAACCATATGGTCAAGTCGCAGGTGATTCACTGAGAAGGGCCCTTGGCTCTGTTTTCACTCCCACATGTGGTTTAGTAAAGCCCACATCTGGTTCCAGGAAGAGTACAGAGCAAGATACATCTGCCTAATCTGTGTTCTTTTCATTGATTTGGAAGCTTAGTTGAGATTCGTTAAAGAGAAATCAAATATTGATCCATATTGACTAATTACAAATAATTGAGTTTCCTTCATGTGTCCTACCAGAAAGCATACAGCATTCCTCATTTTATTGGAATTTATTCTTTTTTCCTTCTACCTAGAATGCTGGTTATGGGCTTGATCCTACAAGTGCTGATGATCCCAGCAAGGGAGTTAAGAACTCTTACAGACAATCGTACAGAAAAGGGAAAAACACTCACCCATTAAATAATGCTTAAAATTTCTTAAAAGAAAACTGTCACATTTACCAAATTATTTTGCTTATTGATGTATTTCCATTCAGAAACATTCATGCTTTGGCCTTTCCAGAAACCAGTATCCAAAATGCTGCCACAACTAGTGATATAATAATATATAATGGTATATGAGGTATAAATGCAACTATTCATTAGTAACTCGATATTCCAACAGCCCTCTCTGCCATTCTAGCGGCAGGACTAGCAAGATGTGTACACAGCAAATGGAAACAACCAGATGGTCTTGCAGTTATGACCCTCACTCTCTTCTCTCCCATTGTTTACTGTTATCATTCGTTGTACTACATCCAAACCCCTTTACAGGTCTGCCAGCATGGATTGCTGGATGGAGGCCCTAAACTGCAAACTCTTCACATGCCTATTTCTGATACTGCAAAAACATGGTTTGGGCCATCACAGATGATCTGGAAACTTGATCCTATAATGCTTAGTCCAGGCAGTATTTTTTTGTCACATGTATTAATCAAAGTATTTACTGCCATGGTTGGGTCATGTGAATAACTTGGCTGACATAGGAAATTATTATATGCAATTTTGGTTCAAGGTTTCTCAGCAATGTAGGCACCACTGAATATGAATACCCATAGTGTGACAGCCAGGAGAGGCCAGCCCTGCCCTCAGAGGGGACGAGGCATGAGAAATGGCCATGCAGGATTTATTCCAGTGATTCACAATAGGTTTGGGAGGAGCGGTGACTCTTCCTGAGGGGAGAACCCTCTTCCTCTCCTCAGCAGTGGAAAATGCCCTGAGCACGGAATTATTTCTCTTGGAGACAGAAAAAGCTGGTCTGGCTTTCTGGACAATTGATGTAGTGAAGTCCTTGTTTGCCTGTTTTGGTGTCCCTGGCAGTTTGTTGCCACAGATAATTGCTTGTATTGCCTCTACACAGAAACAGATCTGATAATTTTGTGAGGTCCGGTGTTTTTTTTGCTGCTTGGTAATTGTGTCATATTAAATAATACTTTTCAGTTGAAAGGCACATCACATTTTAGCCTCCCAAAACCCTCAGCAGATATCATTAAGGGATTCCCAGCTGCATCTCTGTGAGATAGTGTCCCTGTTTTATTGACTGCAAAACTGACACAAGGCCTTGGGCAATGCTGTGTAGTCATGTAGTTCTGTGAACTGCCTGAGTGTTTACCTGTTCATCAGAATGAGTACAGGGCATTACATAACTTCATCTCCCTTATTCATGGTGTCCTCAAACATGTGGCATTCTGATCTTCAGGGTATGGCTTGCCTGAGTAAGGACTGTGAGACTGTTCCTTCCGATGCCCATGTTCTCGGTGTTTTACCTTCATCTTCTCCCTAGTGACCTCTCTGGGGGAAAGATGTGCAATCTTTGGGCAGACACATCACTTTTGTTAAAGTGTTGACTCACTTATGGCTTCAGATTAAACTAGTATGCCTGAAGTGTTGGTGCCCAAACAGTTGCCCTCCCTTGGTGCTCCCTTCTCCTACAACTGCTGGCTCCAGAGGGGATGGCTCAGCAGCTCTTGAATTGCTACTATTTATTGTCCAGAACACTTCAGCAAATTCACACTGGCTCTGGTTTTCCTTCATATATTGGCCTGTAAAATGCAGCAGTTCAAGAGCTGACTCTTTTCTGTTCTGAGGTTATTATTTTCAGCCACAGACTGGATAATCCCAGGATAAAGGTGCCAGGCACATGTCCTAGGGCAGGATCCACTACACCATCCCTGCTGAAGGTGTCAGCAAGTGCAGTTCTTGCTGACTTGCTCTGTTTGCTGAGGCATGGATATGTTAAGCTTGTACCACTGACAGTGGTTATTTTATGCACGGAACTGTTGCTTGGAAAGATTCAAGACTGATTTGAGAATGACATTAAAGATGACAAAACCATCCTGTTGGACCAAGAAAAAGTTTCTTCTGAGTCACTATCCAGAAGTTGCTGCTGAATATGACTTCCCTTTTCAAACATGCATGCACATTAACTGGCACAAATTCAGAAGGAAAGCTGATGATGGGAGCTGTCTTGAGCATCTTGAACCACATGAATTACCTGTGCTGTGGCTATTGTGAGGGGAGAATAATTGATAAGGTAGAAAAGAAAATATTCTTAGAGACTTAAAAGGATGACTGAGAGACCCTAGGAACACATCTCAAGCAGGAAGATGCTTAGGTTTTTCAGAAAAATTCCCTAAGTTAAGATTTCAGTTTAAATATTTTTCTTGGACATATGTTTCCTCAAGAGGACTTTCTTGCTAGAGTAAGATTGATTCCTTCCAATCTAGATATTCATTGCACTCGTAAGCAGTGGTTTACTTTTCACTAAAAAAATAAGTGATTTTTTTTCTCACGCTTTCTTGTCTCCCGGAAATTAATTTTGCTCTCCTTTTAATGAATGAGTGAAGGATGGGCTGGCATTTATAATTGTTTCTTAGCAAGGCAGTAGTTCATCTGCTCTTCTGGCTCTGAACTGCCCTATTAGTTCCGTTCTCTATTGGCCATCATTATTTTAGCTATGTATGACCTATTCCCTAAATCTCTGCAAAGTTACACCACTGGTAGTTTGTTTCAGTTCCCTATTTGACCCTGGTGTTTCAGTGTTTTCTTGAGGTCCTCACTGAGCTCTTGGTGCATAATAGTGCTTGTACTTTCTTGGGATATTACATGATTTATGTAGATGTGAGATTTTCAGATGCTGAGGTAAAAAGAACCTTTGATATGCCTGGGACAGCTGAAAATGAGCTCCCTTCAGAGGTAATAAATGTACAGGACATAATCTGAAGGGGATTCTATTATGGTGTGTGTGTGTTCCTGGAATCCCTTCTCTTCTGCCTTTCTATGAGTTTCTGCAGGATTTGAGCACATTGTAGCTCTGGACCATTGCTCTAGTCCACTTTAGAAGATCAAACACCCTTATGGGCCCCAAATTTTCAGGGAAAATACATGAGCAGATCCAGTGATGTTCTTGATTAATTTATCTCAGCACACAAGTGCAATAAGGAACTCAGTCAAATGAAAGTCTTTTTCATCATTCCTTTTTCTTCTTACAACAAAGCTGGAAGGGCAACTGCCCAGCACATATGAATCAATGTATTCATAGGTTCTGGGAAGTAATGTCTTCCTTTTATTATTTTTATCATTAGAAGCTGTTGGTTAACTAGCCTGAAATACAGAGGAGACAAAGGAACCAGAAGGGTATGTTTTGACTTTAGGCAGAGCAATCCAGGTGCTCTTCCCAGGGAGAGATTAGCAGCTCTCTTGCTGAGAGATTCTGGTGCACAGCCAGCTCTGAACAGCCAGTACTGCATGCAGCCACCTCTGGAGAAGAGAGAAAGTGAATTTAAGAGAGGAGGCCAGGACAAATCTCTGTTCTTTTAGATTGGGCTGTATTACCAGACACTATTTCTCTGTGGTGCCTTATCTAATTCAAGACACTATATAAAAAAAAAATTCCCAAACCTTTGCTAAGGTTTGAACCTTAATAAAGGTATTAGGTAAAAGGTATTAGACTAAAACAACAGAAGAACCCTTCCATGCATCATTTGAAAGAAATCCTTCCTTACGTGATTTAGTTTTTCTAAAAGCTGCTAATACCAAACCAATTTTGTCTGAATACACAGGATCCAGTTTATTCCACTGAGTTTGTGTTTGGTGCCAGGCTACAAGGTCACTTCACAAAAAGAGAGCACTGTCTCTACCATAACCTAGACCTATTTGCAATTCACCCCTTTCACCTTGGCTTCAAAGCTGTTCTCATCAGGACATAAGCTGAATATTTATAATAATAAGCCTTTATTGAACGGTGGTGTCCAAACTCATGGTATTACTTGCAGCAACACTTGGGGTAATGAAGAGTTCAGTATTATCAGTCACAGACTTGGTTTTGATAGCAGTGTACTGACTTCTGCTATGTGGAGAGACTAATGTAGCTGGACTGAAAAGGACTTTATAAACAGCAGTTTTGCTTAGGGCATCAGCTGTCAATCATTTTCTGTGAGAGCTTCCAAATGAGGTTAGTGTGCTGGATAGGCATGTTGTCTGCTGTTTAATCAAGTCCTTGATGCAATCTTCATGGTCCTTCTAGATTCCTGGAGGAGACTCTGGACAGGGATCTAAAAAAATTGTCAAGAAGTGCACCTGGAATGACAAAGCATGATAGAAAACTCCAGTCAGATGACATCCTCAGAGAGGTTAGCAAGCCTTGCTGACAGATGAACTAGAGGGTGATGATGGATTTCAAAGAGAATGAATTTTACACCTTTTGTCTGACAAAGTGAAGCTGAATGGACTGAAATTTATGAAAGGTAATATTGATAAAGTTATTTTAATCTGTAATGAAGTTTCCTATTCCATTAAATAATAATTCAAAGTTTACACTGTAAATGGGCTGCTATTCAAACTGCACTGCTGGGTCATTAATTAATGTGTGAATGACTTTTATGGTAGCTAAATTAAAGAGACCTATGTCTACCCATATTTCAGTGGCAGCTACTCCCTTCTTGGCCATGAAGATCAATTGATGGTTTTGTGATACAATCCCATGTTTTGTACCAGCTTGCTCAAGCTTGTCCATCTCCTGGTGAGGGGAGAGCCTTCCTGTAATACTTTCTCTTTTACTAACAAATAAGGTAGCTGCTGTTGTACTGAAGACCAAGGAAGCACACAAGAAATTTTCCAATTAGGAATTTTGAGGAGGTAAAGAGCCTAGCAGGAGAATTGCATTTTCCCTCTGATTAATAAAACAGGCTGAAGCCATTTTTCTTCATCTCCTGCCCTGGTGCAAGTTCTTGATAAGATTTTATTTGGTTGCACAGCAAAAGTGGCCTTTTGATCTTCATGCAGGCTCCAGGATCTTGAATAGTAAGAATCAGATTTTAAAATTAAATCTTTAACACGAGGCTACTATTTTAAACCAGAAAGGACTACTTGTTGGGAAAGGAAAATGCATTTGGTCCCACTTGGCTAACAACACGGAGTTGCTGCATGCCTGGTGCAAGGGGAGTAGCCAGGAGCAGCAACCCTTGCAGTGGCTGCACAGTGGCTGGCTCCCAGGAATTGGAGGGTCTCTGCCCAGTTTCAGTGGACAGGTGTCATTTCCACACAGTCAAAAAAACCGTCCTCCGAAGCAGGCACTAATTGGCCCCCTTGTTGGCAATCTCAGCAGAGATGCCAGAGAGAATGGGCATGAATTCCCCCTCAAACCCTTCGTGGTTTTCTCCTCAGGTCAAGGTTGAGGTGCTTTGGCAGACAAGTGTGGGGAAAGCTGACACTGCTGCTGTCAGTCTCCAGGTCTGTCAAGCTGCCACCTTTTCTAAGCACTGGAACACAGGGGTTTGGGCTTTTAAGACGTGTTTTTATTGCTGTGCTAAACTTTGTGCTTTCGGAAGTGTTGTCCTTTGGGGGGGTTGTCAATGCCAATGAAAAAGGGAAATTTCTAACCTGCTCCTAAGGCAATATATACAGCAATTTATTGCTTACCTAGAGCCTGTCTTCCCTAACATTCCATACACACCATCATAGCCTGCCACCATCTTTTATACAGAGTAGGGGAGACCCCGCTCCTTTATAAGCAGTCTGTGTGACCCAGAATAGTTCAGGCCAGTAAGTTACACTTGTTTAATAGATAAGGCTCAAGAATTTATCTTCTAAATAGAACGTCCATCAAATACATTACTTTAGCATTAAATATATCAAGTGCAGCTTTTTAAGGCAGTATAATGATTTTAAGGAACGTAATTCAAGATACTTGATAGTACACAGCATACAAGGACACTTATGTAAAAAAGACTCACTGATTCTTTAATACACACAAACAGTTTGTGAGGCATGTAGACATTTAAAACTCCTCCAAAGATTGTGTTGCACTGTACAGAGGCTTTGGTTTGGTTCTGCATTTACACACAATCTAACCAGGGAGTCTGTGTGGACAACACGCAGAGCAGTCAGTCAGCAAGACCTCTGACACCAGCTTTTTCAGGGCCTGGATTCATCCCTGCAAGTTCTTTCTTGGAAAAGACAAATAATCCATTAAAATTGTAAGCATATTGACTACTTCTCTGTTTTCTGAAACCTTCTTAGAGAGGCTTATAGTCACTACTAATGCTGTTTTAGTACAAATTTCTGGCCCAAACCCTGAGGGATCTTTACTTGCTGGTGGATTTTTTATTATTATTTCTTTTTTCACTAATACCTTGCAAAACCACAGAGGGTATTAGCCCATCTGAGTGCAGGTAATGTTGCAGAGGGAACCATTTTAGTGTCATTTTCCTCCTTAATGTTCTTTAAAGCTTTTGTGCTGCAACTAGCTCAAATAAGCACTCTGCTCTAGATTTTGTTCCAGATAACAGGTTTCCCCAAATTTAGTGCTCCTTTTACAAGAGCTGTACATTATCTATATCGAATATTTTCCTTCAGATTTTGATCATGTGTTTTTTATGCTTCTAATCCAAGGGAACAAGTGAGATGGAAGGCCTGCCTAAGGAGACGCTGCATATGCTCAGATTTTGGTGCTTACAGGTCTGCTGTGGCTTCTCCCACTGCCGCATTAGCAATACAAATGAAATAAGCCTCAAAGCTGCAGAAAGCTGCTTACGAGCTGCACCTGTGCAGGGCTGAATTCCGGGCAGCAGTGGAAACAAACCAAGTGCACAGACTTGTCTTTCTTAACAACTTTTCTTTCTGTTTCCTTTCACTTGGCTCTTCTAGCAGCCAAAACACTTTATGTGATACTGGGAATCTGCTGAGGCTCCAGCAGAGAAATGCTGGATTACAGCTGAATGTGGCCAGAAGGACAAATCCCTTGACTTGGAGAGAGGAAAAAAAAAAACTTTAAGGAGAAGCAGCTGCTACTGTGTCTGCTCCAAGGGGCCACACTTCACAAGGAAGTTAAAGCTTAGAATTCAAGGAAGAGTGGCAGAAAGAATTACCTGAATGGCAATCTGGTTTGGAATGAGGGAGCAAAGGAATTTAATGAATTTTATTCATCAAAGAGAAGGTTAAACAGAGATTAATATATCTACAGAGGAAAAAAATACAAGTACTGATGGGAGCAAGAAGTTATATATATATATATATATATATATAATGTTGGAAGGTGAGGCTTGACTTATTCAGTCTAGGTATAAGGCACATTTCTATCATGACAATAATTGACTGTTGGAACAGCTTAAGGGCTGAAGTGGTTTCTCTGTCAGTGGAAAATATTGCTATGTTGTGCTGTAAGATGTGCTGCAGTTTAATCACAGCTTTTGGATTCAAAATGGGAGATAATAGAGATTCAGTCAGTACGGAAGAGGTGAAAATAATAACACTGATGCTTGTCTACTGTTTATTCAGTTTATCCAGTCTCATTTGTAGAGTATGTATTTTTTCTTTGAAAATTATTGGCAGAAGCAAAAATTTCCTTCTGTCATATCTTTATATTCTAAAATTTTGTTCTGTGACATACACAGCACTTATACTGATCTGGAAAAACAACTTTTTGAAAAAGAATTGGTAAAGAGCTTACCTGTTTTAGTGTCAAACAGTTTTAAGGCACCCAAACTGGAGAGAAGATTCTGTTCCAGGAGATTTAAGTAGCAACTGGCTTAATTTTTTTACAGTGATATGCAAAACCCACCAAGTATAATTTTGTATTTGTATGTATATTCACTGTAAATAATAACATGTTAGAGAAAATACCAATACAATTTTGAAATTAAGCTCTTCCTAATTTTATTAAAAACTGTGGGTTTGGTTTTTTTTTTTAAATAATATGAGACTTTCATCAATGTTCACTTCTTTTTTCTGTTTCCATCAGGATGGGTATGTTTGTAGGAATACCTATGTAACAGTATAATTTGGAATAATTGTAAGTGGGGCTCTTTCATTTGGAAGAATTTGATCTGCAGTCTTTCTTTTGTTTGTCAATTTTTAAATCAAATTAACATGAGTTTTGAAAAAGAGAAAAAAAAGAAGTGAAAAGATGAAAAGCTAGAGGATAGAAGACAGAGGCTGGACACCATGATTGTAAGGCTGTAGCCACATAAATTTAAATGAAGACCAATTAGGCAGTCCCAGGGGAAGGGTTTAAGAGAATTGTTATGATCCTGCTTGGTCAGAAGATAAGCAGTGATGGTTCAAATGCTCCAAGGTGTGCTCCATTAAATGAATGCTCTTGTAGAGGTAGAACTGCCAAAAAACATCCACAAAGTAGTTTTTCCTCTGAAATTTATCTTATAAGTATTTATGTAATTTACAGAGGGATTCATACTTTTTTCATGCAGAGTCTTTCTCTGCTCTTTTCATTGGGCTCAGATGTATAATCAATTTGCCATGTATTAGATGGGCTGTGGTCATCACCTTCACTTTGGTTTTAGTTGATGTGTTTTTACTTTATTTTCCATGGCAGAGGTACCCATCTGGTCAGGTACCATGGAGTGGCAATCCTAAGGATCATATACTCTTGTTCTAAATTATGCAGCAGAGTGGTACATTGCAAAACTTTCATAATGTGTATTTTGGTCAGAAGAATCCAAGGATGTTGTCTCAAAGGTCAGTGAAGGGAATTTAAAAGTAGGTCTGACTGACAGTTACCCGAACTGTGAAACTGAGTAACTACAGCTCTGTATTGGCTCTATAAAATAAATAATTCATGTTAAAAGAAAGGAAAAAAAATTAGAAAGCAAAGGTTTTACTGGTGATCAGTAAGCATTTAAATAAAATTAAATTTCTATTGATTTAAACAGATTTAAACATAGAATTGATATGAATTACATAAGGAAGTATAATAGGAATTACACAGCTGCATTAATTTTATGTACTGGTAAATGTACGAAATATAATTTTATTATACAGTGCTGCTGCATGTAGCACCACGAACAAACTCTCTTCTGCTGCAATGCTTAAAAGACTGTGCCAGTCTGTGTATGTTTTGAGTTTGTTTGCCTTTAATCGTCACCTCATTCTCTCTTGTCTTTCACCTCCCCCCATATATGTTTTGCCCCTGCTTTTGGATCTGGTTTGAATCTGGATTGTCAATTATCTGACATAAGAGGTCTTCCACTTAGGAACTGTGTGTTTAGGGGCTCAGACAGTGGAGTACCACACCAGTAATGCTTCACCAGGAGGGCAGAGAGGTGCTGCAGCAACTTGTCCAGAGATGTTGGGGCTGCCCCATCCCTGGAATATCTTCAAGGCCAGGCTGGGCAGGGCTGGGAATAGCCTGGTCTAGTGGGAGGGGAATTGGAACCAGATGGTCTTAAGATCTCTTCCACCTCAAATAATTCTATGGTTTTATGAATAATTATATAGGTTTGTTGGAGTCTGAGGAACTGCTCAGGGAGCTGTGCCCAGGGACAAAGGTTTGTAGGATTGAGTTGCTCATATCCAACAGAATCCACAGCTTTTGGGAAAGAGAAGCAGATATATAGAGAGCATTGCCCAGAGCATACAGTGCTGGCTGAAATGGTCAGGGTAAGAGAAGATAGAGAAAAGTAGGTGGGCAGGACTTCTTGTTAATCTCATGACTTTAGCAATCCCATTTGGGGAAGGAAATGGCTTTCCTTGAGGTAGGGGATGGATTTGGAAAGAGATGTAGCAGAGAATAAGATCTAATTATCTGTGCTTCTAACCCTATACAGCTGAAATCAGTGGAATATTTACCTCTAGTGTCCACAGGACATTATGGATCTGGTCCCATGGAAGGAGTGCCACTCATCACTCCTCCCTCTATGGCTCCTGACAGTCTGAGCTCCTGTACACCGCAATCACATGGGATCATTCCTTTTAGGTAGCAGAAGAGCCACAGATATATGGGGAAATATAACTGAACTGTTGCATTAACTGTGAATTAAGTTGGGAACTTGTAACTTTTCCTCATTCAAGAAACCATGAGAAAGAACAGGACAGGGAATGAGCAAAATCACTGGCCTAAATATTGAGAGAGGGAACTTCTGAAGTGAGACAAAAATATCCTTGCAATTACAGCACAGGGTGGGGCAAGAAAATAAAGGTGGAGGAAGTTTCTAGATAAAGCATCCTTTAAAAGTACTCCAATTTTTGATGTGATAAACATCATTCAAAGCAAACAGAACAGCTGCAAAATATGATAAAAATCACTTGAAAGTTCATTGATTTTGCAGTAAAACTGTAAGTACTTCACTTTATAATAATTGTTCCTCTCATGCTTTCAAATCTTGTACTTGAGCTACAAGAGTATTCAGGTCAGGGCTGCATTCAGAAAATAGGCACAAAAAGACAATGAAGCTCAACTAGAGAGATACTTTAATCATGAGCTAATTTACAAACCAAAGCAAAACAAAATCATTTTTGTCTAAGATTATTAGAAGATGCTAATTTGCTGCCTAAAATTATCTTTTTCTGTAACCTAAAAAAAAAAAAAACAAAAAAAAAAAACCCCAGCTCTTATCTTCCTAATTAAATTTCGTGACTTGGCTTACATGGTTGGTTAGATTTTTTTTTCTTGTCTAAGGACAATATGCATGTGTTATTCAAATATGAGCTCCTCTGTAGTATAAACTCATATAAACACTGTCCTGATGGTGCTAAACTAATGACAGTGTTTTTTCTAATCATTTTCTCTTGGCTTGTAGCAATATTTAAAATAAGTGAGCAGCTTTTATGGAAGAGAGACACATGTGAAAATGCAGTTCTGCTAAGTGTATGCAGCGTTGTAAAATTTGTAAGAGGCTTAAAAATACCCAACACAAAAGCAACAAACACACCCACCACACCCAGCTGCCTTCCTCCCCCAAACCTAGCAATTTAAAGCAATGTTGGGTAGCAGGAGCATTTCTGTGATCATGTGATAAGGACACTCGGCATCACAGCTAGGCAAGGTAAGCATAGAGAGTACAAAGTGAATACATCCTTTGTTATCTGTAATAATTTTTATTTTATGGAAACATTTCTGAGAGCATTTATTATTTTTTTATTTTTTAAAAACATGATGTTGATTCTGTGTGTGTGCCCACAAAAATGTACACACAGTTGTTTGCAAACTTTTTATATGAATAAATGTATTTTTATGTACATTTGTAATGCAAATTATTTATATTTTCTTCAGATATGATTGCATAGTCATCTTAAAGGCTCTCTTGGGCCTTTAGGCACATTTTGTAGCTATCTAGTAATCTGTCTAATAAATAAGTGCATGGCTCAAGAGTCTACACCTCTACCTAGGTTAGACACAGGCTTAATAACTTGACTGAATTTGGTCTTGTGGGTTTGGATATCATCCAGTCTGGGACAGTAATGACATCATCCACTCTAGGAGACCCTTATGCCCTGTGAGCAATGGGTTATGGGAAGTTAGTAGGCTACCTGAATGCACTGTGTTCAGGGAAAAAAATATTTTGCATGAACTATCAGCCAAATCTGCAGCACTTCACCCCTCTCAGTTCATGAGCACCTGAGTGTGTTGGCAGGAAGAGGAGAGGATGGGTGAAATGACTGCCAGAAGCGATTCGGTTTCTGAGTGCTTTCAAGTTTTTTAAATCATAAAGCCCAAGAGCCACGTGGGGTTTTTTATTATTTAAATGCTTGATGGTGTTCATTTTTGTCCTAAGTATGTAGCTATACAAAGCAATAACATACACTTCAAGCCTTTCATACTACTAAAGTTCAAACATTAATAATACAGCCCTTCATTTCAAAAGACTGTGCTTGCACAGAGGCAAATGTCAGCAAAGGTACAAGCCTATTATTTTTCTTTTTTTTTTGGATACCTCGTGGCATCTTCTGTGAAGCAGCTCATCTTGTTTTGTCCTCCTCTCTGTTTACTTTGCCTGCTGCAGCACTGGTGCTCTCAGTGCGATATCACCACCTTCCCACCACACAGGGCAGAGATGGACCTAGACCTTGTGCCAGCTGTGGGTCCTGGGGACTCCTCCAGCTTTGTCTTGTCTGATTTGTTGTGACTACTGTGCTGCCAGCCAGGCCGCTGGGTGCCCTGAACCGATGCCCTCTTTGATGACTTGCCTGTTCTCCTTTAGTTTGTTTGTTAATTAGTGGATGTTCTTGTTACTGCAACTGCTCCCTAAGTCGTTGATTGCTTCCTCTTTCCACATTTCTGGTCAGTTGTTCTTAACTGTATACGGTGATCACCCTGGCGTACTCTGTAAAATCCATCTCCCATTGCTGCTGCCAGCAGTCTGCAATCCTATCACTGCTGATTTGTCAGGTTTCTCAAGGGGACATTATTTTTTTAATGCTGTGATGTGCACACCAGACGAAACAACAACGCAAGTGAGAGCACCGGGTGTTGGAGCATTACTGTTGGACTCTTGGTTCTGCTCCTTGTCATTTTGACCTCATGGTGATGCCCTGTGCACCAACTTTCACAAGTGAAAGGTTGCCATAGACTGAAAAGAACCTTTGCAAAAATGTGTTTAATACGGTACTGTTAAATCTGGGTGAGCCTGTGTTTTTATGTAGAGAAGAGAGAGGAATGGGGCTATTACACAAGGTCATGTGTTTATTTGTCCTTTTTTTTTCAAGGTCCATTGGCAAACATTTGAGGGCAAGTTTAAATTATGCTGCTGAGCCAATCTTTGCATCTCTTTTATGAAGCAAGGGGTTTGACTGCTCTCAACTAGCATAAAATGACTCTACATTGGGAACAGCCAGATACTGCCCCGTCTGCATTGAAATCAGAGCAGCAGATTTTTGAGCAGAACTGTGCTATCACTTCTGTCTCAGGAAGCTTTCCAATTTCTCCTCCCTTTTATCTACATATTTGAGTTCTTCTCAACATAAACATTTTTACTTGAAGGTTTTTTATTCCTTTAAATTTGATCTTAGCATGTGTAATACTGAGTAATACCAGTGGAAAAGCATTTCTCAATGCACTCCTCTTTCTGCTGACAGCCAGTGCATCACACAGATGACACAGCTAACTATATCACATTGAAGTTCTTCCACTAGACATATGGCCTATATCTATTGTGTGCCTGAGCTTTGTCCTGACACTAAAGAAATTAGTTGTACCAAACCCTGGTATTATACTCACATTGCCCTTGAAGACTTCCTGCTGTAGAAGGAAAATGGGATTTGTTGGCAAGGCCAAAGGCTGGGCTGATTTTGCAAAAATGGCCCTCAAAATGCAGATGAAGCATAAAGGAATTTTTGGAAGCTTTGCTTCACTGGGATGGTGTTCTTGGTTGCCTCTAAAAGCACAGGACCACCCCAGAACTTTCTTCAGCTGTTCCAGTGCAGCTGTGAAAGAACCAGCTCCAGATTAACAGTCAGGGCAGTGAGTAAATTTGGCCTCAAAGCTATTGATAAACACAAATGGCCACTAAGTCCTCACACTAATGACATAGCAGGACACCAAGCTGATCGATGAAGACATTAAAGACATCTGTAACACGTGTCATTTCAGTGTTAATCTCACACCATTGTTGCAACAGGACTTCATTATTGCCTGAAGTGCACGTACGAGTCACCGCAGATCAGTCTGTCCAGAGCTCTATAGTTACCTTTCACTTCAGGGCTGAGGTGTGCTCACAGCTGGCTCAGCATCTGTGTTTTAAGAGACTGTCAGTGTGTGAGGCTTTCCCTGGAATTATTCATCTTCAATTTCAGCAAATGTTGACTCTCCTTTTTCTTAATTTAAAGGGATAACACAGCTGCTGATTCTGTCTTCTGGAACACCCAGTCTTCCAAGGTTTCAGAAACTTCATGAAGCTAACATAAAATCAAAACCCATGCATTATAGTAACTCTGATGAGAAATTATTAAGATTCAGTGATTTTTTCTAACTTTTTGACTTAACTGTCACTGGACTGTTTTCTGCTGGATTTATTTTTGGATCGCTTGTAATTCACAACTGGGTAGGGTTTGGTTCATTAAATTGCAAAGTTTTCAAGCCAATGCTTACATTGTCCATCAATATCTTGGCAGAATTTTCCATGATTCTTCTTAATTGAGGGAAGCGGTGAGAATGGGCATCCAATTAGGGCATTCATTGTCTCAAACATCCATTCCTGTTTACGCTTCTTGGAAGCTTTCTCAATGTGCTGTGTTGTACTGGCCTGAGAATCACACTGGTCCTGACCTACTTGGCTTGTTAATCTCGCTCATCCTCTGTCTGTCCCTTTGTCTGACTTCTGTAGTCCGGGATTCTGGGACAAATATGTAGATGTCTTTGTCCTCTGGGTGTTCCTTGAAATGCCAAGTTTCTGGACACTCTAAAACCAGGGAGTTTAAAATCCCTGTGAAAAGACGAACTTCTTAACCATTACTTTCCATGAGAGCAAATTCTGCTTTATGAGGTATTTCAGGAGCACCCTGAGGCCCCAGAGCACAATGCAGTGCACTGCAGAGATCACCTTATTGCTTGTGGTGTTGGGGACCATTTGCCTTTTTTTCCCCTAAATGTTGAATCTCAGGTCAGATGACTGTGCACTGAGCTGCCATGGCAGTGCTGCTGTGCACTGCAGGGACCCCCAGGGACCTTTGGGCAGAGTTAATTTTTGACCACCTACAGCAGTCAGCCAGCCTGGTGGCCAGAACAGCATCTCTCACCACAAGTTCACCAGGATACAGGGATGGATATAAACCTTCCTTCTACATGGCAATCCATCTCAAGGTGCCAATGTGGTTGGCTACACCTATCTGATCCCCAGGGGTGATCTTTTCTGTACTAAAATTAACATATTGGCACTGGTATGCCCACTTTTAACAAATGTTTTTCTGCCTGGTGTCCTGGCTTCTGTGATGGAAGGCTGGGAAGCTCTTTCTCCCTTGGTCACATTTGACATCCCTGCAATCAGCATTATGTCCTTTACCACACGTCTGGTCTGCTTATTTATGGAGATTCACAGGTTAACAAGATTTCAGACTATTTATTCCTTTAATAATAATGACTCCCCAGTGCTAATTTCTGGACATGTATTGAAATCACAGCAGCCTGATGTTGCAGGGATGAGGAATGCTCTTATATTGCATCAGCTCAAGGCCCCTTACTGGAGACAGCCTGAATGACTGTGGCAGGAGCACTGCCTGCGCAGAGCCTCGGGTAGATCAACAATTGAGAAAATAGGTTTGGCACCACATTTGCTCTTCATCCTATTATTTTAGGGCATTTTGCTGGTGAGAAACAACCAGCATGCACTCAGACTATACCCTAGGTCTGTACAAGTGAAGGCAGATTTGGCCTAACAATGACAACCCAACCACCTGCCCATAACCTTGTGCTCGAAAATGTGACTGCAGCACTGCTGTGTGTAGCTATGTAAGTGTGTTTTGAAAATGCATTCATTTGAAATGTCCTTCTTAAGTACAGTGAGAGTGCTATAGTTAAGGGATCTTGGTTTAGAGGAGGAGGATTGATTAGAAATAATAATAAATTCTGTAGAATATGTGGCCATGCCACATTCAATCTGGTAAACCTCTTATGTCTCACAACCCGATCACGAATTTTCTGTGTCAGTGGGTGTGTAATCACTCTTAATACAATGATTTACAGTTTGTGTACAGACAACAGATAGACACACTCAAATTAGGAAAGACTATCCAAAAAAATATTATATTTGCAATTAAACAACATTCCAACATTGTGCGTGCAGTGACACTAAAATCTGTTAGAAGACAGGAAAATGTAGCAGTAATTTTCATCTGAAAATCTGTATCATTAAGGAATTGTCCAAGATTAGACCCCTACAAGCATTAGCTTGTGAACACTGGGGAAAAAAAAAAGAGCAACAGCTTTAAGCATTAATGTGGTTAATCCCACAGCGTAGCACTTGGTTAGAGTCAGGATTTGGAATTATAGCTCAAATGGTGATATTTCAAGGGGAAGGTCAGTTTGAATCAGTGATAATACTTTGCGTTTTTGCAGTGCCTTCTGAATAAGAACCTCAGAGGGGTTTATAGACATTAGTGAATTAAGGTTCTCAGATCTCTGCCAAGACTGCAGTTTTATCCCTGTTCTACAGAGGGGAAAACCGAGTCATGAAGAATTTAAGTGGCCCTGCTGAAACAGCAAAGGGTGGTGATGTGTGGGGTGCTCCTGGATCCCTCCAGCTCTGTAGGGAAGCACGGACACAACTGTGGGGAGCAGAATGTGCCACTGGCTGCAGTAAGGACATGGTGAAGGGGAGCCTCAGGAGGATGAGTTTGGCACTGGTGTTTTGTGGATAAGAGTCAGCAGTTTCCTTCCTCTTGTTATCTTGTGATGTGTTCTACTGCAGCTCCTCAACATGGACTTCTTATGCTTTTCCCGTCCATGGTGGCTGAGCTGTTCCATCCTGTTCTTTGTTCTGGAAGACCCTACTCAACTTGTCAGCAATTCTTTCTCAAGGAGATCCTTAACTATTGAAATCTGATGAGAGACAGGTTTTCCCTTTTTTTAAAAATATATTTATAAATGGGATTCTGTGCTGGACAGGTGTGCTGTTCTTACACAGCAGAAGGCAGGAATAGGAACCGAGAGCACCAACAGGCATTGTGCCTCAGAGTTCCATATTTCATTATAGATAGTGCTTCGAGTATGTGACCTACAACACAACTTATTGCTCAGATTGAGGCTCAATTGAAATCAGCTGCTAACTAAATTTATGTCTAAATGAATAAGTCACAACTATTCAGATCATATGATTGTTTATATATTTATTATTCATATATTGATCATATGAATGTTTATACAAATAATTTCTATTAAGAGAAACATAATTTTTAGACGCTGTATTTAATGAACCGTGTTGTCTGACAAGGCCAGCAGGACCAGGGCAGTGATCACCCCTCTGTACTCAGCACTGGTGAACTGTGCTCAGTTCTGGGCCTCTCATTGCAAGTGACACTGAAGTGCTGGAGTGTGTCCAGAGAAGGACCATGAAGCTGAAAAGGATTCTGGGTCACAGGTTTCAGGAGGAGTGGCTGAGCAAGATGGTGTTGTTTACCCTGGAGAAAAGGAAGCTTGGTGGGGGTCCTTGTCACTCTGTACAGCAACCTGAAATGAGGATGTAGCCAGGTGGGGGTCAGCCTCTTCTCACAGGCAACAAGTGACAAGACGAGCAAATGCCCTTAAGTTGCACCAGGGGAGGTTTAAATTGGATATTAGGGAAAATTTCTGCATGGAAAGGGTGGTCAGGCATTGGAGCAGGCTGTTGAGGGAAGTGGTGGAATCACCATCTCCAGAAGTATTTAAAAGATGTGTAGATTTGGCACTGAGGGACATGGTTTACGGGTGGACTTAGCAATGTTACGCTAATGGTTGGACTCTATGATCTTGGAGTTTTTTCCAATCTAAACAGTTCTATGACATTCTTGTGACAATTGGGACTAATAGAATATGTTAACCTCTATTCACCTCAGCTTGACACCACATTAGACCATGAATTAATTTATAAGTGCTTAGATGAGTTTCATAATTAAATAGCCATTGTGATTCCTTTGGCCTATCGTCTGAGTTACTTATCCCAGGTCCTTTCTTTGGAAAGCAGCATTCAAAGAAAACCAACAAAGGTCTGTGAAATGCAAATAGGGTGCTCTGCTCCTTGCTGTCCCTCTGCCTGTACAAGCAGTGTCCTGGGCAGTTTGTGTTCATGCTGGTGAGACTCAGTTACATGTGTTGCCTCCCATAAACACTTCATCTTGGCCTCCTTCCTCCCCTCCCCCTGCCACAACTTTAAAATTAAGAACTGTGAGCTTCCAGTGTCTGTGGTTCTCAAATATGTGTAAGTCCTAAAAATTTCTGCATGCTAAAAATATGAATGCAGATGTGGTGTCACAAGAGAATTCTTATGTTAACTACCTTAGCCTATTTTTCTACTTGCATTGCTGAGGAGAAAGCCTGGGAACGGTTTCTATTTGGCAGGCTTGAAGGCAAAGCCAAGAAATAGATAAGACGGAACCCAGAGTATTCAAGTCCTCTGAATGCTTTGCAAATAGGTTTACAGGGAAGGGAAAAGCTGGGACACCAGAAACCAGGTCCCTGTGATACTCATCTCTGGGGTATCCCATGGACCTAATGACTGGAGTCTAAATCCATGCAGCCCCATGGGAAGATTTTAAAGCCTTTTTGATTAAGGACTTTAATATGTCTTTTTTCACTCTGAGGAATATAATCCCAACTGAACAACTAAAAGATGTTTGGTAACTACAAAGATATTTCTGAAGAAAACCCTTTATTTTCTGGAAAAAATCCTAATGATAACAACAACAACAACAAAGATGAAGGACACAATGTAAAAGTGTTGAGATTAGCACCTTAGAAAATGAAAGCTGTGAGTTCATTTAACTTGATCTACTTGGTTATCTTAAATTATGCCTCAGTGGTATGTCCTGGATTCCATCTTGCATATGGGATTCCCATGTGGGAGTTTATCTGCTGGGACCTGCCTTTCTCAAAATTTAAAGAAGTTTCCATAAGACCTTCCATCAAATGCTGTTCCTCCTCTTAGTTTAAATAACAACAAGGTGTGACAGGATTATCATCACAGGTCCAATTTTACAGCTGGAGAAGCAATGTATCAAGGGATCTCTCAAGTGTGACAGAAGTTTAGTGGAGGAGTAAACAACTCAGGGTCTGGGGAGATGTTCTCCAGTGGTCTCTTTTGCAGAATGTCAAAAATTAGGAAGAAAACAAGATATATGCTTATTTATTTACAGATGCTTTTTACTAGCCCAGATGTATGAGAGCAACAATGTTTTGTAGCTGTTGCTTATATTCTATAACAGTGAGTAATAAGGCCACAAGAAAATGATTTGCTGAGTAGGAGGAAGAAAGGCCAAACTTGTTAAGGAAATAATGTTACTTTCAAGATTCTCAGGGGATATTAGAAACAATGGAGAGTAAAACAAATACTAGAATTGCATATAAAAGGTACTTGACATAAAAGTGTCAAATGGCCCAAACCACATTTCTGCAAAATGCTCTGGTGTTACGCTATTGACAAGGATACAAAAGGAGCAGGACTAGAAGATGCCAGCTATTCATTTTATTAAGAAGTCAGAGAAGAGAAAAATGAATGGGTAAATTAAATTGTAATAAGAACTGAAGAAATGGCAATGCATTTAGTTAGTAAAGCCATTTAACAGCAGAAATTTTACAATTAAAGTGACTCACCCTGCAGCTAACAAGAATGTGAATGCAGTGCCACTGCATGTCGTTTGTGTCAAAGTATTCACAGACTTGCCACGCTCTTTACTCAGACTTGTCCACATAGAACGAATAAGCTTTCTACTTTTACCTGTTAACACAGTTTCTATTTCTGTTTCTGCAAGTTATCTGCTTTTGTGGCACAGCTTCTGATTCAGCTCAGTTGTGCTTCAGCCATGACCCTCTACAAGGTCTTCCATGTGAGCAGACACGATTTAAAACCAGTTCTGGTGATGGGTAGAAACAGAAGGCAGTATGGTAGTGTCCTTTCTTTGGTGACTTTCAACAGGGAATGTGAAAATAAGAGTTCAGATATATAATGGAAATAACTGTGCCTCTTTAAGGAATATTGTCCCACTCCCTGACAAAACAGAGTTTTTGAAAAAGAAGCTGACTACCCCATCCTGCTCTGTTCACAAACTGACACTGATGTCTTAATAGCAAGTTTGTCTTTGCATGTAATTTCAGGCCCTGGAGTAAGGTTGTCAAGCAATAGTGATGAGACTGTGCAGTGCAGGGTTGGTTGGTTTCTCTGAATGTTTTTCTTTTGTTGTTTTGTTTTGTGAGGTTTTTTGGGTTTTCTGGTCTATTTTAACCTCCAGTTATCAGTACCTTTCCTTTGGAGTTCAGAGCTGGAAGTGAAGTAAGACAGGTGTCAGTTAATTCCTTTGGTCAGACTCAGGCTGATGCAGATACCATGTTTTTTGGTGTGGAGACAAGGATTCACCCCAGAGCTATCAAGGTATGAGCAAGGCAGAAGTGGGTAGGGTGTAGAAAGCAAGCTGCCCTCTTCACCATACAGCTGCCACTGGCCAGAGGTGTCAGGCTGTGTATGTGGCAGGGGTGGCTGCACGCCATGAGACATCTTCCCAAAGTCAGGGAGAGCAGGGCAGAAAACTGACTTGCTGAGTTGCAATGTGCTTTTGGCAGAAGAAAGATACACAGCAGCCCTTGCTCAGAGCAGATTGTGCAGTTACCTTCTAGCCCTTCGCTAGTTGTTGACAGAGTTTGTTCCGTTCATGCTCCAACACAGGGACATTAGTTCACAATTTCCTTTAATGTTAAATCCAGAAGTTTAAAAATAGAAGGCAGATGTGAAGATTCCCTAAATACACTAGAATTAATTAATTATATCAAATTTATACCTATTATATATCACATTTTAAAAGGATGATTAGAATGCAGGTGTCTGTCTATGCAGTCTTGGAGACTTGCATTTCCATCTTTTCCACAGGAGGTGGCCTGACTTTCAGGACAAATATTAGTCATTAATGCTGAGTTTCCACAGTAGATTTAACATGGATGTGGTAGAATCACAGAATCATAGAATGTCCGGGGTTGGAGGAGACCTTAAAGATCATCTAGTTCCAGCACCTCTGACATGGGCAGGGACACCTTCTACTACACCAGGTTGCTCAGATTTTCATCCATGGCCTTGAATGCTTTCATCAATGGGGCACCCACAACTTCTCTGGGAAACATGTTTCACTGCCTCAGCACCCTCACAGTAAAGACTTTTTTCCTCATATCTAATCTAAACCTACTCTTTTTCAGTTTAAAACCATTCCTCCTTGTCCTATCACTACATGATCTTGTAATGGAGCACTAATACTTATTTGAACCTACAAGCAAAACTGTTTACTTAACATGGAGGATCCCACTGTTTCATTCTTTGGAGTTGGATTCTCTATTTAATTGACTTTTGTTGTTAATTGATGGCCTCTATTTATCTAATAGAGATAACAACATCTATGTATATAAGTTGTTCTGTTGATTTACCTGCAAAGTGCTTGATAATTTATTTTTGATATATGCATTATTTTTGCATTACATGTTGGGCCAAATATTCCTTGATGATGACTTCCTTGTACTGGTTGAATGAAGCTGACTACTCCAGCAGCAGGGTTGCTTGGAGTTATTTCTGTTTTTCTTACCTGGGCACATCAAGGAGAAACAAGGGAAATGTTTCACTTTGTCAGTTTTTGGCCCATGGTCCTTTCTGGGCTGTGACACGGAGGGGCAGTTATATAGGAAATAACAGTGTAAAGCCACTTATATTTTTCATTTTACTGAATGGTCTTCTTATTTTTCTCACATATTTTCGTATCAGCAGAAAGGAGAGATGGATTGTTATTTGCTGTTTATTAAAGAGCTATAGTATTTCTTCCAAAAAAAACTGAAGCCATTTTTAAACTGGATGTTTCTGGGGGAAAAAGGATCATCCATTTTATGAAACTCTTTTCATTTGCTTTCTCCTTGGGCTTTAATTTATGTTCAACATGCATTCACTATGACTGTAAGATGGAAGAGGAAGAAATGGCCATAAATGCTTTTGGTAGCTGGGACAAGAGGTTGCAGAGGTGCAAGGAGGCAAAAACCTTCCTGGATCAAAGACAATTTTTGCAAACCTCATGCCTGCAGTGTCACCTATAGCTGATGTGATTGTTGTAGGTCTGGTTTTGTTATGGAGATTGACTAACCTTTGGGATTATCTACATTTCTGTATGGAAAAGGAAGAAAAAAATTGCAAGCTACTAGATCTGATGGTGTTGCTTTTGACACCAGACATTAGGAAGGCTCAAATTCTTGTTGCAATTAGGTCTCTACATTATTCTGTGGCCTTGAAGCAGGCCTTATCCACTGCACCTCATCATCCCACCAGCAGAACCTTAATTTAATATATCAGCAAATATTTCAAAAATATTTGGAAAAAAATCTAACTCTGCTTTGGCAGTAGTTACTAATATTACACAGACTCCCTCAGCTCTTAGTTTGGGAAATTCTGGGGGCTGGGGTAAAAGATAAGTATGTGTTTCACCCTGAAGGTCTGTGTCATACTTGGAGGGCTGTAGACACCTGTGCTGGGGCAGCTTCCTCCTGTGCTCTCAGGAAGGAACTACAGCACAGTATTACTGAGTGAAGGGCATACTGTACTTGAACTGTGGGAGATCTCCCCATATGCTGTGGATCTATAAACTGTGGCTTAGCCCAGATCCTATCTGCCAGCCAGGTTCCTGCTGCTCTGGGCCAAGACTGAAAAAGGAGAATTCTTTGGCCTCTGTGTTGGCAAACGGGTGCTGGTGTCTGTACCCCAAATCTGAACTCCTCTGAAGCTCACATATGTGTGGAGCTGCCCCTAAGCCTGGCCATGAGCTAAGCTATACACCCAGCTGCTTCCTCTAGCTTGTGATAATGAATTTTCATCGCAGTGGAATTTAGAAAGGAATTGCTCTGATTCTAAAGCTCATTGGTTGCTAACAATAATAACAATAAAAAGAGCCATTTCTTAAGGACTAAAAACTAATCAGTGAATGTGTAGTTTCTGTGTCTCCTGCAGGTTCTTGTCTTGTGGGGCTGCCAGACCGCCCAAGTCATGTGACTGGCTGTCTGATTTCCGACTCAAGCTTTTCATTTCCTAAATGATAACGGATAAAAGATAAAATCTGGCACACACAGGTAATCTTTGCCATCTTAATATTTGTTAAGCTTTTTGATTTACTGAGAAGTTAAAGTCACTGCAGGTCACAAAACCTGCACATTAGATCTGCTTCATAAAACACTGTGAGTGAATGCTTTAGTCATTCATTTCACCATCTTTAAACCAATGTAGCTGAAGAATTGCACCTCCAATTTATAAATCTTTTAATTTATTTCTGATTCTGGTTTATAGCATGGGACTATATCCAGCTTTCCCCAGCCATTTGTGCATAGCGAGAGAAGAAACCTAACATATTTCTTGCATAATGGAGACTTGATCCAGCTTACGTTTGTTAAATCTTCCAAAAGGAAATATTCTCACTAGGAAACTTTTTCACACAGTTAATGCATCCAATCTGATACCTGTGTTTTAAGTTTCTGCTGTTCCGCTGTACATCGACTTCTCTCTCCCTCCCCAGTCCAATACAGGCACTCACCCCTCCCTTCTGTAAAAGAGAAATATAATTATCACAGTGTGTCTGTCTCTGTTTTGCACATCTGTTCCCCGCCCTTTTTCTGAAGGAGACATATGATCCACAGAGAAATTAGAGATGATCTGAACCGTTTTGGATACCTACTGCTATGGGTTGCATGAAGGCCCATGGGTAGCTCAGGTTTCACATCTGCCAGCTTTTCTGAGGATGTGATCAAGGGCAGAAATAAGCGGATGATGATGATGATGATGCTATGGAAACTGGTGTGAAGGAAATGGGATCCCTCCTCCTGGAAATATGTGTGCCCCCTAGCCCAAGTCAAGATCATTTGGATGTAGCAGGACGGCTAACACAAAGGAAAGTGCATTTTAAATAATGCATTATTTAAAAAAGGGAGCCTATGTCTTTAAAATCCAGCATCAGAGTTAGAATCTGCTTTAGATTTGGGCATGGTCTTTGACCTTGGAACGCTGACAATGTAAAAAAGAGTGAAATGGGTCAAAGAGTCTGTCAGATAAGGTGAGAGATACTGAGCTTGCCTCTGATCTCACACCAACATGCAGTGGTGTAACTCCATTGCCCTCTGTAGATTTATGCAAACATATGGAGAGAAAAAACCTGCCCCAGAATGATTCAGTACCAAAATAGACCCTTTTTTTCTATGGCAATATAAAAGCCTTACAGAAGGAACACATGAAATTCCAAAGGGCAAAATTTTGGCTTGGATTAATACTGCTTCCAGCCACCCCAATGCAGAAACTTCTCTCCAATTAGCTGACCTTGATGGATAAATTCCTCCTTTTTATCTTCCTCCAACCTTTCCCATATTCCATCTCTTCTTCTCCTTGATCCTCCTGATAAAGTCAGGCTGTCCTTCCAACTGTGATCAGCAGAGCCTTTAGCCAGTGCATAGCTCCCTCTCCAAGGACTCCTGATGCCAGGGGCTCCTTTCATTTTCTCTGCAAATACTTTTTAACAAATTCAAAAGGCCTTATTGGGAACAGAACAAAATACATTTGTGTGTAGTGATGTATCTGCTAAACGGTGTGTGCTTTTCCCCATGCAGCTCTCAAGGGACCTTTAGGCACGTTCTGTGGGCAGAGCACATTGAATTGCTCAGATGTATTGTTTGCATAGTGCAATACTTCTCTGAGTGTCAGATCCTGGGAGAGAATTAGGAACACACATAGTTTTTTAGAGGCTTCCTGGGCTGAGCGGGCTAGATTCACACCACCCTGTTCAGAGCCTGACTTTGCCTTTGCAGTGCAAGGCAGGTGAGTGTCTGGCTCTCACAACGAGGTTCAGAGCACTTCAGCCAAGTGTCCAGGCTCCCTCCATCTCAGTGCAGCCAGGAGAGAGTAATTAATCACGTGGGATCAGTCAAACACTTTGGGTTGTTGGTTTGGGGATGTGGTATTCAGCCCAAAGTTCCTCAGGTATCTGCCTTGTCCACTCAGTCAACTCTCTGGATACTGCACAAGGAACGGCAAGTGGTGGGCTTTAAGCACAAATAGAAAAATATTGCTCGATCTGGGAGAGTTTCAGCAGCTCACAACTCAATCTTCTTATTATGGGAAGGAAGATATAAATGGAAAACAGCCAGTGGTAGAGATATGAACAGGCATTGGAGAGTCTCTCCCTTTCAGACTGGGACTTGCGTGTCAAAAAAGGGATTTAATCTCTTTGGATAGGAAGAAAGAGGGAGACAGAAGCTTCAAGAAATCTCTTGATGGCATAAAGAAATATGAGTATGTTTGCACTAGGACACATGTAAGACAGCTATTAGGTGTGTCAATACCAGGTGCTTGACCCTGCTGAATTGTCTGCTTGTGCTATAAAACCACTTGCTATTTTCTTTTGTCCCTTCAATGTATAACAAAGAGACATTTTGTTTGAACCTCCAAATTTACCTCTGAGCAGTTTAGGTAGGGAAAAAACCCAGAGAGTTGTGGCTGTACATGTATGCAAAGACAAGAAAGCAGGAAATGTACCAGCTGCTGGGGAAAAAAAGAGGAGGGTGCTTGCAGTCCAGGAAGGGCTCTCTGTATTTCTTTTCCATGTATTTATTAGTTCACTGCTCTTTGATATCTTTCCCCCAGCCACTGCTTTCACTAGATTTTCTACCATTTTACCAACAAACAATTACCCTTCCCATTCCCACATCTTTGAAGTTATTTTTCCTCGTGCACTCCTGTTTTGGGCTCACAAAAACATTTACTGTACTTTTTATTAGTCTTAGGTCTCCTGAGTTCTCCTGTAAATTTTTATAATCTTCACATTCCAATAGCACAGGCCAAATCTGTTTGACCCGGACCTCAGTTTCTAATAAAATATCTTTTCTCCCAAGGTGCTGGGAAGAGAGTCATATCTGGAGTGGAATCGTGTGAAATTAATTAATTTTTGCATGTCCTCAACCTTAGATCAGGCAGTATTGTCTCATGATGTGTTTCATTCTGCTTCTTCTTGAAGCCGCAAGCTGCCCACTACTCTATCAAGAAAGTGAAATTCAGCCTTAGCATTGGATTTCTGAAATTTGGCCCTTCTTTCACTGTAAAGTTTGTTAACATGACCATTGTGTAACATGCCTCAATTCAGAACCTGTTTTAGATTTGTTGCAAACCCTCCTCATGGGTTTAAATAGTGCAGGGGACGACTGTTTATCCTCTTGCCTCCTTCTCCTGGTCTCTGCCTGGACAGTGGGTAGGTGGTTCTGTGATGGGCTACTGGGGATGGGTGCCAAGGGTGCTGTGGTTCCCTCTGTGCCCAGATTTCCTTCCCCTGTGGGGACAGGGAAGGCTGGTGTGCTCCCTGAAGAAAAACTGCATGCCCAGGTTAGAGAGGGGAATTGTCACTGGTTTCATCAGGCTGGATTGTATTTTGGTGCTGAAGGCTTGGCATGTCTGTCCCTCCTCCTGGCTTGGCTTTGTCAATGACATGGTAAGGGCTGATGTGGGTAGCTCACAGACCCTTCCATAAAACACTTGTGGCACCCCTGAGGTGAGGCTCTTGCTGAGTTAACCCTCGGGTATCAGAAAAGTGCTCTGTCTTGATATATATGACTTTTTGCTAGCATTTCTCAACTTACTGAAAATAATTCTTGGCCTTCATAAACCAAGATTAATACTATTATTTATTCCCCCAGCTAAATGGTTCTATTTTATGGAATA
Source organism: Poecile atricapillus (assembly GCF_030490865.1). Classification (NCBI taxonomy): domain Eukaryota; kingdom Metazoa; phylum Chordata; class Aves; order Passeriformes; family Paridae; genus Poecile; species Poecile atricapillus. The sequence continues at coordinate 95,031,871 of NC_081251.1, forward strand.
CAAACACATGAGCCAAAGGAGAATTGAGCAGGTAGAAACAGTGTTACTCTGGCTCTATTAGAAAATTTAGGACAGTGCACTAGGGGAAGATAGGAATATTTACCTTAGATTTTCACACATTTAGGAATACATCTTCACGATGGAAAATATTTTGGAAAGTCCTGTGATCATGTGTCAGGAAAGTGAATTCATCCATTCTATTTCACACAGCACGACTTTTTATGTCAAGCCAGTTTTTCTGAGTTCCTGATGACTTTCACTGTTAAATGATTTCTGTACCATCTCAAGGTTTTCTTTCTGCTAGAGCATTTTCAGGGACTTCAGTGATCAGCAAAATCACCCATTTAACTTAACTTTTTCACATAAACGAATATGTTTCTGGCCCACAAAAAAAAAAAAAAAAGAAAAAGGGGAAAAAAAAAAAAGTGTGTTCATGCAAGACCTTTCCAGGTAGCTTTCAAGTCCTTTGTTTACTGCTTGGTCTTGAGTTGTCAATGTTACTGTTCATTTGCATTTCACATCTCTGAGTAAGACAATGTCCTCAGGGTTCTGACTCTTTATTGGATGCCAGAGCTAAAAACTGAGCCATACCTTCATGTTCTATTGTATTTGATGGGGGATTCTCAGCAGTGCTGTGTCTCTTCCTGTTTGGAGGATATCTCCTTTCCTGACAAAGTTTGATACCTGCTGGTGATCAAGGTGTATCACAGAGTTAACCCTGTTCCTGCCAAGCAGAATGCTGTTGTCCTATTCCACCAACGTGTTTAATGGAAAGTGAGGGAGAGTTGTAGCTGATGGATTCTAAAAGTCTGTTCAGGAGTTCCTCTCACAGGAAAGATTTTATTAGGCACTGATCTATAGCAGTTTGGAGAGGAAACTTTGCTGTGCTGATGCAAAGACTCCCTGCTGTTGCTTAGATGAGCAGTTTTGTTGAAATAGTTTGTGCCACTTCATACCTGAGGGTGGACAAGAGCTATTGCACTGTGGGATGTAATAACAGAATACACTCTAAAGGTTTGCTGAGGGATTGTTAAAATCAACATAATTTTTGTTGCAGGCTTATGTGCCTGAAACACCTCTGTTAGAATTCTAGCTTACTGAGACTAGGGAAGCATGTGAAGAACCAGAGAAATCACTGGTGGAGGAAGACAGTGGAAGATTTTTGCAAACTTTGTTGTCTCTGTCTACATTGAGAGATTATAATTCATGGGCTTTTGACTCTCAGGCAATAAAGGACACATTTACAGAAATTTCAAAATAGATTCAGAAATTTAGTAATAGATGTCCTCTTCGTTCCTCTAATAGACATTTCTCCAAGTACTTTGCTGTATATTTCTAAGAATAATTCTTATTTCATAAACCAAGATTCCTAATTAATTGTCTCAGGTATTTAGTTCTGCCAAAAAAAGAATATTACCCAATGGAAAATTAGATAGGCAGAAACAATATTGCTTCATCTTTCTGAGTAATTAAGGTGAATATTTCATTCCACCCAACTTTCATGTGCATGACATCATTTGTTTTGTTATTAGAAGAGACCAGAGAAGAATGTATCTTGTCTTCTGCTTACAGAACCACTGTGATTCCCTCAGTTTGGTTTCTATAATTATTTAATGATAGACAGTTAATTCTCAGTTCCAATGACCTGCAAGCTCACTTGCTCTAGGAAAGCTTCCACTGTGAAAAGCATCTGAAGCAGTGACTGAGTCTGCTGATCCCTTCCTGAATATCTTAAGGAATCCAGTCACTGCTCAAGGGATAAGGCATTTCTCCTCATAATGTTTTAGAATATGATGTTTTTACAGAAAAAGTCTTTGGTTGCCAGACACAGAGAAATTTTCTGTGGAAGTATAAAATGGAAATCAAATTGCAAGGCTAATATGGACCTTGCCCTGCAGCTGTCCTGGCCTGACATCATTTCTGTGCTCTGTGCAGTGGGCATGTGTCCTGTTAGAGCAGGGACAGTACTTCACATGCTGTAGTAAATACATTATTTAGGAAAAAAAGGGGTGGAAAAGAGTCCTTTTAAGGTATCTGTAGGATATTTTCTGTGTCCAGTTTGGTGTTACATCTTGTTTTTCCATAATGGCAGGTACCCCTCAAGACACTCCTTTTGGTTTCTCCAACTACCAGATATTGTAAAATCACAATTTTTTAGATATATTTTGCTGTTTTATAGATTAGCTATTTTGCTGTCTCCTCACTGGACCCTTACCTTATATTTTACTTCTATTTTCAGTCGTCATCGTATATCTATTACCTGAAGCATTCTATTGTATTTCACCCAGATCCTCCCTTATTTTTATTCCTTAAGGACTTCTCAGAAGTACAGACCATAACCAAGCACACTTTGTTCAGGTGTCCCAAGAGACTTAGACATTGTTTAAACATGTTGTGATTAAAAAAAAAAAAAAAAGAAAAGAAATTGAAGAACTTTCGTATTGAGAGTAACCTGACAAAAAAAAAAAAAAAGTCCCTATTCAGAAGTCCCAAAAATCACAAGTCTACCATGTTTCACTTGTTAATTTTTAACATGAAAGGTGCTGTGGCATTTTTGTGTCTCTTGTATCACCTAATTGTGCCACTGGTGATACAGAAAACAGAAATAAAAGTTTTGTTGTATATGGTACTTTTCTGTAAGAAATGTAGCAGTTAGATTTTCCCAACAGCAGCAGTTCCTCACTTGATTGGGGAACTCAGGGTGAACACTGTGGAGAAGCTTGGGATGGCCCTGCACAAGGTTATGCATGTGCTGTGCTTCACCATAAATTAGTAATGTCAGGTGTGTTGCCCTTGAGGAGTGGGTACACATGTAAACAGAGGTAGATTTAAAAACCTGATTCTATTTGCATTTTCCTCTGTTAATTTATAAATGCCCACATTCAGTGTTTTGTTTGTTTGTTTTCCCTGGATTGTCCTATCATTACCAAAATTATGATCATGTTGATTTTAGGTACTTGTAATACAGCTTCAGTTCTAACAAGATTTTGTTTCTATAAGGGCAAGAAAACCATGTTTTTGTAGACTGTTAGAAGTAGTCATGTTGGTAGTGGTATGGGATGTGTGCATATTTTCCAGGATAACAAAGTTTTTAAAACAGTAACATGATTTGCAGGTATTTTTCTGATCTTTGAAAAACAATTAAAATTTAAAAAGTACTGTATATACAATCCACATTAAACATTTTCATTATTAATTTATTGTTTGTAATAAGTTTAACCCTAATCCAATGTTTATTAAAACTGGACAGGATTTATTAAATTGGTTCAAGATTATCAAATACGTGCAGATCTTTACATATATTACATTAATTCTCTTTCTAAATATTTGCAAAATTTATTAAGTCTTTGTAAGTCTTCTAAAAATGTTACATGACACTCAGATTGGCCATATTCATAACGCTGTCAGAATTCACTGATTATAAGAATAACTGAAAACAGCATTTGCAAAATGAAACAGCACAGTATGGTGGTTCCAAAATCATTTTGAGATGTAAAATTTTTAAAAAATATGTTTTTGCAAGGGGAAACTCCTTTGAAGATTTCACCTTGTTTTGCAAGAATGTGTAAAATCTCCTTCACAGATGGGGTGATGGAGCAGCTATGTGTGCACTCCACTTTGTGTCCTCCTCCTAGTGTAACTGGGAACTTTGCCAACTCCAGGGTGCAATTTAGTCAATCCTGAAGCCCCAGTGAGCCTTTCTGGGCAGCACCCATTCCAGTGTTTAGTGAGGACAATGGATTCAGATTCAGGGGATCTAGATTCAGAAGGTTTATGGAAATTTGGATTAGTAATACTTAGGTGTCTTGCACTGAGTGTTCAACTCCAAGACAGTACAAATTGCCAGTATTTTTAAAAAGTCACAGGAATTTAAAAAAATCTTAACATTACTCTTCCTGTGTCTGTTGCTTCTCTGCAAGATAAGAAAGGGACACAATCCTGCAAGTCGGGGCAGGTGGCATGGAGATGATCAGATCATTGCTATAACATTTTTGGAGAGTGTGTTGATTACAATCAAGAACATACCTCTTAGATAAAACAGTTGGGGATTTTTTTGCCACTACCAAAATATTTTCAGTGTAGCAAATATTTTATTTCAAACTTGAAAGTTTCATTTTATAGAGCAGTTCTTGATGTTTACCAAAGTGTAAATAGGTGTCCCAGGTTTTGATTTTTGGACTTTGATGACACAAAGCTGTGGTCTAGAACTGATGGTGGCTTTGACCTGTGCCCAAGATCGAGCCCAGGCTGGCCTCATGGAGCTGCAGCAGTTGTCACTCAGTCCTTCACAGACTTTGGTGGGCACAGCCACGTGCTGCTTGGGGTGCTTGTGAAAACACCAGAGGTGATGTTAATTATCCAGCTGAATTTTGCAACCCGAATTTCCCCTGGTGGTATAAACAAGAGGAAGAGCACATTAGGAATCCTGAGAACCAGGATAGAAAGTAAATTCTAGAAAGTAAAGTAAATTCTAGAAAGAAAGTAAATTCTGGCTCAATAGATGAATAGTTGTTGGGAATATAACATTTCACCTTCATTTTCTCAACAGAACATCAGAAATATTATCCAAGAGACTGGCAGAATTCAAAGACAGTTTTTCTTTTTGTAATATTCCTTTTAGACATCTCCACCTAAATACACAATGCATTTGTCTCAGGTACATAGGGAAATGTGTTATGAGCAAGATCTGATACAAACCAAAACAGGACTATGGAATTTCATTGGAGCCATGGAAATTAACGCGAGCTATGGTCTCAGTATTAATGCTGAATTTTAAGTCTCTTTTCAGTTGTATTTAACCTTTCATTACAGAAGGCATTGTATACATCTTTTTCTGAGCTATTCATTTAAACAGCCTTCCACGGAGTATGTGAGCATTTTGCTTCGGGCAAAGAAAACACACACTTCACATTTCTGTTCTGAACTTTATCTTAAATGAATCCTTTTGTAGTTACGAAATATGTAATTAAAGCTGTAATCCAGTGGAGCATTGAAATGTATGCTTAAGAACCTGTACAATCTTATGGACTTTCTGGGTCTATTTGCTAGGATTATATCACTCCTGACTTAGCCTACATTTTGTTTCCAGGCAGCTGGTACCATGGCATGAAGGTTTTCTAGCAAGGAAATATTTTATCCATAAATAAAATAAAAATATGTTATTTATCCAGCTGTGAGAAATTCTCATGTTTAATTTGAGGCTAAGGAGCATTCCTATCAGCCAAACTGGTAACAAAGAGGCTAAACTGGGTAACAGGATGTTCCTGAGGTTTTCTGCATTGGTCATACAGTTGGATAATTTGGAATGCATTTCTACCTATAAAGCAACTGACTGAAATTTTCATTAAAGAACTACAGCTCTATTTCAAGAAAGGTGTGGAGCTCCTCAGACATTCAAGGGCAGCTTGAAAGAGTGGTCAGTCCCAGGAGTGATGGCAGAACTGCAGTCAGTCCATAGGAGCCAAAAGCAGCATAGGAGGGAGAGCTTAGGTTCTAGGCAAGGAACCATTTGCAACCTAACTCCTTGTGACAGATTGGCATTTAAGAAAACAAAGAGAAACACCTAAGGAAGTTAAAACTGCTGGAGGCTGCTGGGAGCTTTTCTCCTGGCCAATAACTGGCCATTTCTGAGAATTGACAGTAGTTTTGACCATTGAAAAGTGAGATCAACCTGTGAACACCACCTTAAGATCTAAGCCTGGGAATTTCTTTGTCTCTTTGTTTCCTGGCTGTGAAAGGTAACAGAGCTCCAGCTGGACTCCTGTTCCCCTGCCCAGGCAAAGCTGCCCTGGCAGGGGCTGGGCTGGGCCCAGCGGCTCCCGGCCGGGAGATGGGGCCTGCGGGGCTTGCCCCGGGCTCTGGCCGGGCCAGGCCGGTCCCTGGCTCCGCTGTAGGTTTTGACACTGCTGGGTTTCACCAGAGACTGACGAGTAAGGAGAGGGAAAGCCATTAACCTGCAGTGGGCTGAGACAGTGACTACACTTTCCAGAGCAGCCATGAAGAATCTTCCATTGCAGACAACTCCAGCTGCTGCTCTGGCAGAGATCACCAAACCATCTGCAAACCTGGGCAAGATTTTAACACTTTCACTGTCCAGGATGAGACTTGCAGATTAATCCTTTCTTCAAGAGAAGGAGAAAAAGAGAGAGAGAGTGATCAACATGTAAAGAGACAACATACACTATCAAAGACAGTGAAGAAAAGGAATTAAGCTTCAGATGGGGAGAGAAATAAGGAGATGCTTTACTAAACTGAAGTATTCTTTTGCTAAAACTATATAGATGGACAATATTGTTCTGAAAAACTCCTTTAATTAATGAAAGAGTATTTTGGGGGGAATAGAGTATTTCAAAGTGTAGATTTAAGCAAATGGTGAAGTAGTTTTGATCTTATGTGATGCTGGAACAGAAATGGAGAAGTGAGAGTTGTTGAAAATTTGTGGCCTTAAGAAGCAAAGAGAAAACTTCTGTTTTCAGAGATGCTCACAGAGGCAGATGAAGAGAACTTTTGGCTTTGAATAACTCATCCTTAAATGACACCCCTTGACTCATGACCCATAACACACCTCAGAGTGATGTAAAATGGGAGGAGAGAACTGATGACAGTTTTCTGGGCAGCTGGCATCAGAGAAATAGAAAACCATAGGAAAATGATTTTCTTGTGGAAAACTCCATTGATTAGCAGAAGAGGACTTCTTTTTCTCTACAAAGACTGATGAAGAGACTATAACAAAGTTGGGACTGTTTTAACCACCAAGGTTTTTTTGTCTCTATGTTATCATGTGAAAGAGAAAATGGTTGAGTAGCGAGGAAAAAGGAGTTCTTGAAGTTTTATTCTGGTTTCTTGTTCTTGTAGTTTTGTTAATAAGCTTTCTTTGTTCCTTTTAAGTTTTAAGCCTGTTTTGCTCTTGTTCTAATCCATGTCTCACAGCAAAAATTAAGTAAGTTTTCTAGTGATTTTTTAGCTAATACTTTAAAGCCGCGACACTCCTGAGACATTCCTGATAGGAATTGCAGGCAAGGTGATTTGTCTGGAGCCATGACCTATGGTAACAAATTCAGCACCACAGGTGGGTATCTCTGTAAACGAGGAATTTGGAGTCTTTCTACAGACAGAGAACCTTGTTCTCTTAGAGAGGTGGAGAGGAAGAATCTCTCTCTGAAAAAAGTCCAATGACTATGCTCTTGTACATGAAAAGGAAGGATGGGTTCTAGTTTATTCATGCAGGAGCATTTGGTATCACATTTTTTTACAACCCATGAGTATGTACAAAACAGCAAATTGTGAGATTTTCAGAGGACAAAACCCCAACATTTTTCGTCTCACTTGCTGGACTAAAGATGTTAGTCAGTTGAGAACTGAAGATACACAGTCAGATGTTGTAGTGCAGAAGGTCACTCCTGTGGGAGTGAGAAAAAATCAGTGAGACTGATTTATAGTAGCTAATTATTGCCTTGTATCCAGAAACTCTTCAGAAAGAAAGGATGAGAGCCTTTTTCTCTCCTAGCTGAGGAGCACAACTACAAGATGAAGATCAGATATTTCTGGAGCCATGATTCTTCCATTCCTGACTGCACAGCAGTTTGAAAATCTTCTGTATCTTCATGGTTTGTGCACTCTCATGGGATTTGAGTTCAAAAGCCTCAGGCCAAAGTGAGCCCCAATATTTTGACTTCACAATTAGATAAGTGCTGTAAATGCCAGACTATTTGGCAAGAAGTAGGCACCATTGCTAGTGTGAATGAGCAGTGAGTGTTGGGAATGCACCTAACTTCTCCAGGGACTTACATCCTGAGTTTTGTCTTTTGTAAATCCCAAACAGCTTTAAGCATACATGCCCAGGTGGCCAGCTCAAGAAAAGATAGATATCCTCTGGGACATCCTCTGTTGTACAAATATAGCCATAGTTCTGTGCGTAAATTCCTGAACACTTTGTTGAATGCTGACCTAAAATAGTTCATTGTAATATCAGAGGAAGCCATTTAATTTCATCCAGTCACTTCTTCATGGAGCCATACAAATTGCTATTTGGCTAGAGTATATCAGCCAGAAAGACATCTTGTTTTCATTTGAAAGATCTAAAAGATGAGCCCACCATTTCATCCCTTTATTGACGCTCGTGTTAAATTATGCACCCAATTCCTCAGATGAATTTGCCTAGCTTTCATTTGCAGATGATAGGAGAACGGTCTCACGGAGTAGCTGCAGTGGCTTTGTACCAGTTGTGTGTGAATAGTTTTTCAACCCAAGTATTTCTTAAAAGCTGCAAATCTCTTTTCTTTGGCTCCTCTGGAGGTCTGTAGCTTTACACATAAAACTTGTTTACTAGAGCATTCATTTGAGCTGAATATCACATCAGCAGTACATGTGAGTTAAACAGCTACTGGTGGAGTGAGAAGTTATTGTTTATTAATTGTTCTTCTTTGTTTGTTAACATTTTATCTCCTTTAACACCTTATAGAGATACATTTTTGGTGGCACAGCTTGCCCCAGTTTGGATAGATCAACCTGGTGTATGTGAAAGCTTCATTTACTGTCCTTGACATAACTAACATTGCGTTAACAGGAACACTTCTAGCTAGACTATTATTTATTCAGAATCTTAATAGATAGGCTTTGTGCTTAGAAATTTTTAACGCTGCTTATCCTATATATTAAGTCAAAGTGTAGATTTCCGTTGAAAATTCTCCATAGTTTTTTTTAATTCTTTTTTTTACAAAAGAGGTGTTTTCATTCACCTTTTGTGACTGACAATCTATTGAGCAGCACTTGTTGTGTTTGAATGTCACATTATATGTATTTTAGCTTGTAAAGAAATGTCACTTTCCCTCTATTGCTAATACCCTTTAAGACACTTAAAACCAAGATGTTTTGACTGAAACTGTTTGTCTAGCAAAATATATTTAAAATAACATCATGAATTTGTTGAAGATCATATTGTAGTGAGGTTCTTCTTTCCCATACATTCAGTGTGATGATTTCCTCTAAGTTAATAAATATCTGAGAACTGAGCTGTGCAAGGAATGTAGATTGGGAAGGTGTTTGCCTTTCCAGATTTTCTATGGACACGTGTATGTATACCTATACACGATAGCCATTCCCTTCTGGCAAGCCATTCCAGAGCTGGAGATTGCCTCCAAGCTGTGGAGTTTAGCTCAGTGGGTTAGAGCACAATGCTAATAATGCTGTGGTTGCACAGACAGAGTGGTGAAACAAGCAAACAGGACACCTGTGAATCCTTTTATTGTTTGCAGATAGGATGGGTCCATGGCCCAAAGTCAGAGTATGTTTTCTAGGGTTAGACTTCTCACTACTGCAGATTTTCTCTCAGCTTCTGCTATTCATCACATGAAGATGAATTTTAATATCCTGTTTCTTTAGTGCTTCAGAAAACTACTGAAATAGGCCTCTTTCTCTGTGGCTATTAGAATTAATAGTACAGCTTCCTCCATTTTCCCCTGTGCCCCTCGGCCTAGGAATATAGAGAAGTTCTGATAGTGAGAGGAGTGTCTGGGATTGGCCTGGTTCCCCATGACACTCAACAACCAAAATCACAAACAGGGCTAGCAAGGCAAGACCTGTTCTCTGGGGTCCAGGACAGCTGCATTTATGTGCACTCCTGCCTCATCCTTTCCTATTCAGGAACTTGTGTCTTCCTGTAAGGAATGGGTAGTGTAGAGTGAGTCATCTGGCACTCGGCCACCTGGCATTGCTCCTTTTTTTTGAGGAAAATCCCCCGGCTTTTGTTGGGCACTCCTGAGACCTAGCACAAAGGGGCCAGAATCTGGCCCAGGAGCCATAACACATGCAGCTCACTGAAACTGCTTAACTCTGTCCCACAGCTACAACACACCATTGTCTGCCCATCATATCTTGTGGAAGCTCATGGTGATTTTTTCCATGCATCTTATCCAACTGTATGTTGTTATCAAGTGCAGCTTCTGTTTGTTAGTTCCTTAGATAAAGGCCTCCCTAAGTCTGATCCACACTCTGCTGTTGTGCCTCTTCCTATATCACTGTATGTGGTGCATTTCTTCTTTTATGTCTCTTCCAAAGGTATCTCAGAGCATCCATCCGTCATCTGGTGATAGGACTTGCCCATTGTGATTATTCTCTTTTCCAGAAATAAAAATGTATGGCATACATAGTATTTAGCAACATTGTACAGAACTCTGCTCTGTATCATAAAGAGATTAGGGCCTCTTAATGTAGTACAGTTTCCAGCTGCAGCCATAGACTACTTTTATTAACTGAAAGGTATGTATAGATGTGTCCTGTTTTCCTGTGTTTTGTTTCTGGACTCTACTCTTTTCAAACCTATCCATGCCAGGTTTGCTGGGACACACATGTGTGTGTTTGCAAATACCTTGCAATAGCTGACAGAGCTTTTCAGGATGCTCTGATCACATCCTCAGACATACTAAACACATGAGAGACCCCAAAACAAACAAGTGAGTAGGTTTTAACACACAGGGCAGAATTTGTTGTGGGTTTTAATGGTATTTGTGGTATATTTGTCAGCTATAGACACAGCAATATCAGTAAAGACTTTTTACCACTTTAACTTTTAGGATTTATCGCATAATACCTTTCATGCTTTGTTTCCCATCTTTTTAAAATTCTAATGCTGTGAAACTGAAGTACATAGAGGTATGGTCTTATTGGGTTTGCGCTGGAAGAGTTCAGTTGTTTGAAGCTTTTTGTGAGTTCATAAGAGGTGTAAGTTGGGTTATCTAGGAATGAAGTCACATGCCCTGAACAATCTCCATATGGAATGAAAGGCAGCAGCATTTGTTTAGCAACATGGGTTGACACGAGCACACAAGCCTGGTGTGAGTTCCCTGCCCTGGTTTTTCAGTCAATAACAAGGTAAAAATCAAGGGAGCACTGGTAAGGAAAATAACAGGCTGTTTTTGGAAATATTGTCTCTGGAAAGCCACTGTCTTAAGAACATTAGAAAAAAAAATACAAATGCAAAAAGGATGATAAATATAGTAATTTTAGACATGGAAAATTAATTTAAATTTTTTTAAAATTTTGGTACTATTGTTATAAGTACAAAGCAAACAAATTTTCAGTAGGAGTGACAGACATTTTCCCTAAATGTTGACACAAGTTTTCTTGTCTATCATATTTATATATCCATAACATAGGTCCTGGAGACAGTGACTTGGATCTCTCCATATTCCTGTCTGTACCTGATACCTGTAAAGAATGAAGGATCTGAAAACAGAAGCTACTGCAATTTATTTCTTTTGAGGCTTTTCTTGGTTAGGGTCTGAGCTGATGTGGTGCTTGAAAGCCTTTAACTTAGGGATCATTCAGCAGCAACTGCCAGGGCTTGGTACATAAAAGAAGCCAGTACTCGTATCTGTAATCTTCTTGAGTAAGCTGTAGGTTCTGTACAGACTGGGATCAAGCAGGCCCCACAGCATTGAATAAAGTGTGAGACTGAATCAGAGAGCTGAACCTAAATGCATGTGTGGAAACTGTCCACACCTCAATACTTGTCAGTGAATTAACTGTACTTCAAATCTGGGATAAGAGATCAGAAACAGCATGAAGAACAAAAGCTAGACTGAATTATCTGATGCTTGGGAGTTAAAAAAGTCAGATGGAAATCTGCAGCTGCATCTTCAGGCTTCTCAGCTGGTGGATTTTGCATGAAGAAAGTATTTGCAGAAGCATTTTAAGAAAAAAATAGAGGTATACTTTTAGTGGGGTTGCCTCAGCTTCTCCTCAAATTTTCATTTTAGGAAATAGGCCCAAATGGTAATTTCTGAGCAGTTCAAACTCAGGAGCAGTGCAGAAAGGAGGTGCAGTGGGTGACACTTCAAATCTCACAGTGTTTTTGTGGTTCCTTTGTGGCCCATGATCTGCCAGGTGACTGAAGGAAGACTGCTTCTCTCTCCACCTGCTTTGTCCCTGATTTGGCCCTCTGGGTTCCTGCTGTCTCTGGGCTTTATAAACTCTGTAAGCACTAAAGTTTACACTGGGAAGCATCAGGACAAGGTTAGGGTCCAGCAAAAGTATAATTAAACTAAGCACAAGTAGGGTGAGGTCACGAGCATTAAGGCTTTTGGAAGTTTTGATGGTGTGTCCTTTGTTCTGTCTGTCTGTCTGTCTGTGTAGGCACACAAACACATGATAGATTAATTGAGTTAAATATATCCCAAAGTTGTTTGAAACAATGCCTATTTAATTTTTTCAAGAGGCTGCACAGAAGTATAGCATTGTACCACAAATAAAAGTGTTGCCACAATGCCTGTAAATCAGAGCTTTAAACTATGTTTCAATTATCCTTCTATTATCCAGCTGGTGTTTAAACATGTTTATTATTCAAATCAGTAGAGAATGTGCTGCTGTTGTGTAAACAACTGTCAATTGCTGAAACAATGATTACAAGGCACCATCTCTTTCAGGTGTACTTAGAGGTACTTATACCTCAACCACTTGTATTTAAATAACATGCAAACACAATGCTTGAGTGACTACTTTCACTCCTGTTTCCAATACCTCGTGCCAATTCTATTACATTAAGAGGGAAATCTATTACATTTTTCATTTATACACATCTGTACTCTGTTTTTAACCATTGTATCATTAAGGCTTGAGTTAATATAATAGATATGCCAAGAGATGCAGTACATATTGAGAAATTCTGTTCAAAATAAAAGCCAATTTCTCTGTATTATTTTAGGGCATTTGAAAGCTTTTATGAAAACAATAATAAGAAAATTATTTTCTGAAGAGGAAGCCTGAGAAATAAAAGATTTAGTTGTGGAACTCTGGTATCCTCCAACATCTATTTGTTTTGATGTAAACTGAGTGCATTACAAGTTGGTTAATTTTTGGTTTTTTTTCAGATAAGCTTCAGGTAAATATAATATTGATGGCACTGAACTGTCTTTTCTTGCATGTGACAGCATTCACTACCTTTACATGCACTTAGGGCAGGGCAAAGGTAGTTTAACAAGCAGTGTTTGCCAAGTGAGCTTTTGAGGCTACTCTCTACTGATTTGTCACAAACTGGAAGGGAGAATGTTTTAAAAAGCTGCATTTGATAAAATGCTGATAGAACCCTCAAAAACAGTAACTGAAGGAAAATTTTAATGCTAATCTCAATGAAGAGAAGAGAGTCTTTGTCTGTCTTCTACCTTCTAAGAGGATGAAACCTGGAAAACAAGAGCAGATACTAAAAAAAGTGAAAGAAGTGAACCTTCTGGCTAGTGACATAGCCATTGCTTCAGACACCCCTCCCCCCTTTTCCTGTCTTTTAAGTTAGATGCTTAAATACAAAGCTAATGGAAGAAATAAACAGTACAATACTACCACAAGGATAAGCTGTTGTAGTATGCTGATAAAATATGACATTCTTTTTCAGAACTTAATAGAGATGCTTTGACTGTTGTTCTGCAGTCAACAAGGCTGGTCTAATTGGTGGCCATGGCAACAAAATCAGGTCATACAGAGGTTCATACCGAGATCAAGCATATGTAGATCTTCTTGTTCAAATATACATAAAGATAAGAACCTTTAGTGAGAGTCCACAGTGAAAGGGTGAAGATGGATGCTCCCACGCACATCTAATATTACTTAGAAATATTTACCTGTTTGTAACATAATGATGTTTTGCAGAACAGAACTAGAAAAATCCTTCATAGCCATTGGAAAAAAATAATTTTTTTAAAGTCAAAGTAGAGTGTATGCATGCACATTGCTTCGTAGCTGCTTGTAATTTACTCCCTGGAGTTTTTAGTGATCTGACTTATATTTTAGGTGTAATTAAGTAATCAGTGGTGTACACTGTAAAATGAATGTTTAGGCTGCTTTAGGTTGAATTTTCACAGCCTTAGCAGCTGCGCAGTTATGGTTCCTGCCCCCACCTCCCTTAGTACAGCCATCCATTTACAATTATTACTTGAGTTATTTACATGGTTATGATATTTCATAGAAATGAAATAGCAGCTACCTGGTAACAGCAGGCAGCAAATATACAGTAACTCTCGTGGTTGCATCTCTCTTATTTCCCACTAAGTGCACTAAGGTGTGCAAGGCTTGGGTGGCTGGTCCCCAGGTAAGTTAAGCCCTGCTCAGGGAAGCCAGCAGCTACTGGTTGTATTCCTGCACAACAGAGTCTGATGACTTTAACTCCTCCCTCTCACCAAGGACATGTATCAGGTCCTCCATAGCCTTTCAGATTCTCTATCCGTATTTATAAGACAAGGTTGTAATAATTAAAAGTTATAATCTTACGATACTCAGCAGTCTAACAAAAAGTATATAGATAGTCTTGGGCAGGTACATCTGGGACAAAATCCACATCCACACCCAAATCAATACCTAAAAAGACCCTGCTGAAAATGCTCCAGGTCTGGGTTCTGAATCCAGTTGATACATGAATGTGGCAACACATTGTTGGAAAAGGCTCGCCATGCTCTCCACTGTCTCTGAGGGGATGCACAACCAGTACCTACACTCTCAGCTGCATTCATTTTCTCATAACCAAAAATCTGCACTTTGAGAGCCTTTTGCAATAAGATTTTGAATTAATTGAAGTAGGCTTACTAGGGTAGAGGGAGAGGAAAGCATTTTGAGGTAGTTTCCATCTCTTCTGGACAGTTCCCCAGAGGTTTTGCATCAGGGAAATATTTTACTGATTTCCTGTTTCCTTCTGCTCTTTGCAAAAGATACATGTAACCCACAGATGGTGGGTCTGTGTGGCACTGGTGGAGCCTCTCTTGTTCTTTTCTCAGCTTCTTTTGCCTGATATTATCAGCAAAGCTCTGCCACCAGCCCCTACCCCCTCCTTCTCAGCAAAGCTGTTTTCTTAGCTACAAGGATATGCAAAAAATCTGATTTTAGTTATCTGTTCTGCTAAAGGCAAGGATTAAGATTAAGGTTTAAATTTGTTGCTTTTTTTTCTCCCTAGAGCAGCATGCTCTGGTTCAGTCCCTGTTCATTCTCGAGTCTTTCCACAGCTCCTTACGAAATCACATATTTTAGCTCTAGCTAGTGTGTGTAAGTCCTTTTCCTCTCTAAATTACTGAATTTCTGCATGTACCCACTGCAGGGATTAGAAACTCTCCCTTCCCCAAACACACATTTTCAAAATGTGTTTTGAAAACAAATTAAACTCATCTGTGAAGTTCCACATTACCTTAATTTCTTGATACTATTTTCCATCAATTGTTGCTACTCTAGAAGTTACAAGAATAAGCTTTACTCATGAAGCTGAATGATAGGTGCATGTGGTTAAATCTGATCCATGAAGAGGGACTGATCTAAACTCTGAAAAAATAAAGTCCACAGGTGAGGTTTGGAGTGGTGATCCATGTGGATAGGGAAATGTGAAAGGGAGAAGAGATGCTGGCATGGATTTACAGCTTGTGTGCTTGTGAAATTAATGTTAAATTTGTAGGCCCTTAGCTGTGACATGAGCAAAATACAAGGTTTGCATAGACTTGCACTTAAATAAATATGTATAGGACCATGGAAGAGAAGTGTCTTGCCTGGTCAGTCAATTTCCATCTCAGTGGGCGTATAGCTCCTTCTTCCCTTCAGACATACAGATCTAGAAAAATATTGAGGTGAAAAGCCACAGAAATATTCCAGGCTTGACCCAGTGTCTGCTTAAAGCACAGGATGATGACTGGGCCAGGGGCTGGATATACTTTCAGGTACTGCTAATCCCTCATGGGGAGTTAAACAACTCCCTTGTTCAAGTAGTCCTTTTCTGGCACATAAGTGTCAACAGGTGTGAACAAGAGCACGGAGGTGCAAAGTGCCAGTGCCTTGCTGCTGGCACCGAGCGTGGCCTTCATGCACAAGAGATGACAATTGCAGTGTTGTGCAGTCTGCCCATCAAAAAGCATTGTTGCCTGGCACCTATATATCATTCAACTTGTGAGCAGGCACCGTGCCATCAGAACAGATGGTAGGGAGAGAAAGCAGCCAAACTACCACGTACAGGAGATGCATTAAAGTATAGGTGTGGAGAGCGATTTCCAGCCAAGAACGTCAAAACAGCTCTCTTCGTCTTGAATTTACATGCCCAGAGTTAAGGGGATGGGCAAGCATTTAACTGCTCTCCCAGCTGGATACGGTTCCATACACACACAAAAAGCTTCTACTTCAGCTCACTTCAAGTGACATTTTGGCCCAGCTGAATTAGGCGGGGTATTGGAAATGACAGAAGCATTTTAAAGTGATCTCCACCTTTTCTGGCTCTTCTCTGGATGTCCCTCTCTGTGGAATAGGTGAAAAGAAACTCTCATGGCCAATTGTTATTTATGGAAATTTGCAGGGTGCAGTAAAGTACTCTTTGCTTTCTAGTGTAAATGTCTTTACAAAGAAGATCAAAACACTTGGAAGTAATGGCATACTTAAAAAAAAAGAAAAAAAAGAAGAGCACTGCATTGTTGCTAGGCCCTCTCCTACGGATAAGATGCACATTCAGCAAAAAAAAACCACGCAAAACATTTTCAGATAAAGACTGTGGAAGTGTATGGTATCCTTATCTGGCATATATAATGGGAATGTCCTTTCATGATTCTAAAACAAGCATTAGTGATATCCTAACATGGAGGGGGGGAAAGTTGTTTAATATACTCCTTCATGAACCTTTCTACTGACTCTTAAAATGGCACACTGCAACCCTCTGTGTTTGCATCTTTGTGCTTTCCAGGGAAAATTTACTTAGTTTATGAGTAAAAAGACACTGGGTTTGGTTTTTTTTTTTTCAAACCTCAGTTTTTCAAAATTCTACCTAGGAATTTAAAGCCAGCCCTCATCTGCCATCACCATAAAGAACTCAGGCTGAGTTCTGTCCCCATTTTCACTTGTGAACTGTACTGTCTTTGGATTATGACCTTCCTCACACCTGAAGCCTCATTGTTTTCAAGACGAAATTTTACTTCTTTTTTGTTGTTGGCCTGGTTTTCATAGCAGTGTGAAGAAGGGTGTGTTTCTCTGCAAAGCTGCAGGTGCAGTAATACTTTCATTTAAGTCTCTAGAGCTCTAATAAGCACAGATGAAGGCAAAAGGGATTTTTTTTCAAAAGGACCATGTATTCTGTGTCTGCTGTAAGACTGCTTAATATCTTTCAGAATCAGCCTTTAAAGCTGGCACTGACTGGAATTTCCTTAGTTGCCAAATGTGTTTGGAATTGGGGTTTGGATTCATCCCTATCTGTTGAACTAATGAAGTGAATCTTGGTCTAAGGGGAAGAGTAGGAGAGGGGAATAAATAGGCCTAAAGAAGAGTAAGACATTACTGAAGATGAATCCCCGCATTTTAACTAATTAGAGGAAGGTTAAAGGAGTGACAACAAATATTTTTCTTTTAATAAGGTGGAAGTGAAGAGTCCATATCTTGTCATGGGCAAAAACATTGGACTCTCTTATAGGAAGTTTCTTTTTCATGGAATTCTTAAGGGAGAGAATAGTTCCCATTGCTACAGAAAACCTTCCTTAAAGGACACAAGGAACTCCTAATTTCAAAATTCTGAAATGGCGATAGGTGTTTCTATAGTTCACTGATTTCCTCAATATTTGATTTCCTGCTTTTCCTTCTCAACTGTTCTTCCCATAATACCATTACAGAAAGCAAAGGGGTGTGCTAGGTCTTACTCTTATGGGATCTTAATAATTCTATGCTTTTGTGGAGAAACAATTTTAAGTCTTAGTAAAGAGTGTGAACAGTACAATAAAGACTTCCTGGGTCTCAGTTTCCCTTCTGCAGAACACAAGCAAGCATTATCTTTCCTTGCCTAGGGAGACTGTAAATTCTTCAGGACAAAAGAAACCTCACAAAAACCTACAAAAATGTCATTTAAATGGGAGTTAGTGCAGGAGCATGAACCTTCAATGCAAATTGAAGCTGAGATGTTAAGGGACATGATGAGTGAAGGGGTTTCACATTTGTGTGCATAGTCAGAAGTTGCTTAGAAGTTCGCTAAGTGGGACAAAGTGATTCCTAGATGATGTATTTTTGCTAGATAGTCAAGGCTTCTGGTTCTGTAAATTGTTTCATGATTGCTGGAAGAAGGCTGCAAAAGAAATGTAGAGAACTGGTACTATCAGTCTTTTACAATGCATTTATGGCTTTTTTTTCATAGCCTGCCCTATGCTGCCACAAGCAGAACACCTTAATCCATTTGGTGCATTTCTAGTTAAACATCATAAAATCACGGAATGATTTGGGTTGGAAAGGATCTTAAAGACCATCAAGTTCCCACCTTTCCACTAGACCAGGTTGCTCAAGGCCCCATCCAACCTGGCCTTGAACACTTCCAGGGAAGTGCAATTCTCAGGTAGGTCCAGGTTCATCCTATCTAAGAGAAAGAGAAAGTACTTAACTGCATCCATTTAGGGGACAGATACCTGGTTTTCCTCCTTAGTCAATGAAGGACAGTGCTCACCTCAGAGTGCAATTCAGATTTTATTTAGCTTAAATTGCTCCTTAGAGGTTCCTGTCTCTGCCTCTGTGGAGACATTGGCAAGAGGAGGCCCAGGGTGATTTCAGCCCTAGGTGAGTGCTTCAGGTATACATGGCTCTAACCTGCCGTGAGGCATAGGCATTGTATGGTTTAAACAGCCAGCACCTAAGTTCCATACAGCCACTCCACAGTGGAACAGGGGAGAGAATCAGAAGAGTAAGAGTGAGAAAACTTGTGGGTTGAGATTAAAACAATATACAGGTAAAGCAAAAGCTGTGTGCACAAGCAAAGCAAAACAAGAAATTATTTCACCACTTCCCATGGGCAGGCAGGTGTTCAGACATCTCCAGGACAGCAGGGCTCCAAATGCCTCCCTGCTGCCTTCTTTCTTCCCCAGCTTTATATACTAAACATGACACCATATGGTCTGGGTTGTCTCTTGGGTCACTTGGGGTCAGCTGTCCTGGCCCTGTCCCTTCCCAGCTCCTTCTGCACCCCCTGCCCACTTGCTGGTGGTGTGGGATGAGAGGCAGAGAAGTCCTTGGTTCTGTGTAAACATTGCTCAGCAACAACAAAAATATCCCTGTGGCACCAACACTGTTTTCAACACAGATACAAAACACAGGTCAGTATTAGCTACTATGAAGAAAATTAACTCCACCCCTGACAAAAACCAGCACAGTGATCTATCCAGCAGATTTCATTCCAAAACAAGATGGGAGGCAGTTGTCTTCTCTTTAGGTAAATACTGATGTTGCCGTGTGGACTGAAATGAAGCTGTGGGGTTTGTTTCCTGAATGGTGTGAAATGGAAAGGTCTTACTCTAGCTGGGATGAGGGTTGCTGTGCCTTGGTGCTGAGTTTGGGTGGGCATGGGTGTGTCACTTCACTTCTGTGCACCTCTCATGGGTGTGTGGCTTTCACTCCTGTGCTCCTCCTTCATCTACCTGCCTGCATCAGCTGCGTGTAGGAGACTGCATCTGTACAGAGAGGATTGTTTTGGTAGGGAGAAGTGATGTAAAGGCAAAAAGTTTGCTTAAGAAGAGGGTTTTGTTTTTGTTTTTTTCTTTTTAAACACAAAACCTGATAGGCAATTTTTCTGGTTTTTTTGGAGACAATCTTCTGGTTTAGGTAGTTTATAGAATAGAATAAAAAAGTTGCTGACTTTCTTAACCTCTCCTGTTTTTTTGACAAATAGGTTTGAAAGTGGTGTAATTCAGCACCATCATAGTGTCAGTGTACCTGCCAGACTCACTGGAGTCTTTTCTCTAGTTTGTGTTCTGCCATTCCTTCCTGCCCCTGGAGGATGGAGGAAGCATTAGGCACATAGGAGAGTTGTGATGGTCCGGTTTCCTGAGCTTGTGTCTCAGTTAAACCCCTTTCCCTGTGACTCCATTTTGAGATATTAGGAACATCCCAGTTTAGATGCAGCTGTGCTAAATTTGGTTTAAGTGTCTGATGGAGGTCATGGCTTTGCCAACTGAGTTTTGCTGGTTTGGCAATGGTTGGTTGAGTAGGAATCTGACTAGCATTCCCCTTCAGAGGCAAACATGAAGAGACTCATGGCCCTCTTTCGTGCAGTGATTTCAAACACAGTTTTAGGTAGATAGAGGAGATAAGAAGAGAAAGATCTTGAGACAGTATCTGAGCACTTGTGTCTATGTGTGTGTATGCATCACACAGACAACGGTGCAGAGCCAGGACAGTGAGAGCTGAAAAAGACCCACACACTAAATAGCTTTTGTTGAGATTTTAGCCTTCAAA
The DNA here is from genome assembly GCF_030490865.1 of Poecile atricapillus. Classification (NCBI taxonomy): domain Eukaryota; kingdom Metazoa; phylum Chordata; class Aves; order Passeriformes; family Paridae; genus Poecile; species Poecile atricapillus. The sequence goes on from NC_081251.1 coordinate 95,052,073, forward strand.
TGCAAATAGGAGGGAGGTATAGTGGGAAGGAAAAAAAATGTGATTGAGCAGTAAACGTGAGTGATGGTTGCAGGATAAATAATATTATTAACTTACATTTTATTACTGTGGCTGCTGTGATAGCAAAGGGCACTTTTTACAGACACACAAGTAATAATAGCCCAGAGAAAAGCACATGGTCCATCAAACCCTTCCCTCTGGCAGCAGAAAATACAAATCATCAGGTATGGTAGCTGACCATCTTATGCACAATTATCTCTCTTATGACTGCATGGCTACATTCGCTCCCTGCTCCAAACATATTCAGCTCCCTCTTGAACCGATATTCACCATTTACATCTATTACTGACTTCAACAAAGACCATTTTATTCTGTGCAATGACAGTCCTTTGCAGAAGGATATTCTGCCTGAATTTCTTATACTGCTTTTTGAAGTCCCTTGTCAATGTCAGTTCTTTGTAACCTCTTGTTTTGAATGATAAGTTTTCAGAAATCTTATTTGGCAGTAATCAGTTCTTCTCCTTACAGGATCTTTTATGTTTTGAAAGAGCTTTGCTTCTGATTCTTCTCCTTTCAAAGCCAGTGTACATTGACAGTCTTCATGTACAGTTTGTCTACAAAACCACAAATTAGAAAAAGCTTTAAAAATGAGGGATAAAATAAATCATTGCTGACTGACTGAATGGTATTCTTCTCATTTAACATGGATATTATTGAAAGGAAAATGTGCATTTAATATAAAAAGGTGTTCTAATCACTCTATCCAATTACAGGAAAGCATGAATGATGATAATGTTTTTCAAGCTTCCAGATAAAATGAGAAACATTAACTTAAATGGGATGTTGGTATTCTGCTGCAAATACCTTAGAGTTTCTTTCTTCTGTAGCCCTTCATTCTGCTTTTATTTCCCAGGGGGAATGTTGCACCTCCTGAAACCCGAGTGGTAACTTGATGTTCTGCCTCAGCTCATGGAGGTTTTTTGCTGGCCTAATACCTATAAGAAGTATTAAAGTTGTCTGAGAATAAATAATTCTAAAGAGCACACTGGAAATGTGTACACACCCCTTCTAATTGACTGATGCTGGTGTCTCTGTTTCAGTGGTAGGATTATGATGAAAAATGCTTTGTAGGCTACTCTTGATTGTCTTCTGATGTGTTCAGCCCCAAATTCACTGACACTGTTGTCTCTGTTTCTGGTTCACAGCAGTATTCTGATGACAAATGCTTTGCAGGCTACTCTGATTGTCTTCTGGTGTTTGCACCAGATAAACATTACTACTACTAGTACAAATATTTTGTACCATCAATACCTGGTACTGATACTAGGCACTAGTAATACTAAATTCTAGATACTACTGCTACTCTAAAACTAGTCAATGAGGTTGCTAAATATACTATGGAGTATACAGTATATTTCTGCTATTAAAGTTAAAAGAAATTATTTAGATAAAGACACTTCAGACTATAGACTCTTCAATGTGGATAATATTTACCCTTTTCTATGGGTAAATCTTGGCTGATCCCATAAATCCACACAGGTGATTCAAGAGAGATATTACAGTAAGTCTCATCCATTATTTTTACTTTGATTCCATTATGTTGTAGTCTTTGATTTTCTATTAGACTCCATGACTTCAAATTTCATAGTCAGAACATGGCCTGAACACTGTAGTGTTATAGTCACAGTATAGGCAGAACCTAAGACTTTGTATTTATTTAAAAATTCTTATCGACCCATCTCTCTCCTAACTTAATTAAAACCAAACTCTTGCCTGCACTTCTTTGCAAAACTAAATTATTTGTTTTAATAGCTTTCATTTACTTGTTTAGTGAAAGACCCTTGTCATTACCAATAAGAAATCAATTAATGCGAATTTTAAGTTCAAGGTGAGCTAATTCAACTTATTTGGGTTTGCTAAGGAGCAAGATTGCATACACAAGGGAGTAAACTCTTGTAAATCAGCAGCTGTGTGGTAACTAGGCTGTCTATTCTCTTACCCTGCCATAAATGCAAGGTGGTTTACTCTGAAGTGAAAGATGAGGAAGTTCCCTCCCTGTTACCATGAGAATATACACTGGTAATTACCACAGAGCAGCTGATATGTGGCACCTGCTTCCCTGTGTACCCTGCATCTTATGATATATGTGAGGTAATTTGAGGGAGTTTATCCCTAATAGGTGACTCCTGGATTGTCACTCCTTACAGCATGAGAAAATGTAGTATTAGATTTGAGGAAATAGAGCCTCTTCTTTGGCAATTTTTTATTTACAAGGGTTGGTAGGTGACTCAAATCAAGGTACTGTATCATTCCTTCCCTCTTGCTGGGGGTCTGAATTGCAGGTGGCACTAGTTCCCATGAGAAATTCTGGATGAAAAATCTCTGTGCTGAAATCTTTGTGCCTTTGGAACTTAAGGTTATTTTTATGAAGGCACTATTCTTGTCCAGGACCTTGCTAATAATGACTCACAGAGCTTTAGAAAATAATAAAGAATCAAATATCAAGACAATATTTGCCACACAGGTTTTCAATGACAGATCCCAGCTACAAGAAAGAAAATAATCTCTTTTATCAGAACTCAGTTTTTCAGTGGTTTTTATGTGTTAACTTTCACTCTAATATGTTAAGTGAAATGTTTTGTTTTCCAGCTACTGCCTTTATTTTAACAAATGGATCTTTTAAAATACTGTGTAAATAACTGAAATCTCTTAAAGAGACTATCAGAATTCTTCCTTTTCAAGTTTCATATAGCCTTTTCAAACATAAGATTTAAAATTTATGTGTGGCTGAAGACTTTTTCAATGAATGGAAATCTATCAAGAAATTGGTAAATTATCTTTTTCCTTTTTTTTTTTACATTTTACCCTCTTTATGCAGGCTCCTTTATTGCTTCTTGCATAGACTCTTCACTTGCATTCTGCCTCTCAATGCCATAAAAAGTTTTTGTGTGCCTACTCAGAGTAGATTTTCTTCCAGTGGCAGTGAAGAGAACCCCCTAAGTCTCTTACCTCTTTTAGACATTGTAAATCTTTGTAATGTACTTAGATTCTCAGGATGAGAAAAAATATCAAAGGCCAAGGCATTATTTAGTTCAAGTTCTGTTGACTATTTTATGTTTTTGTCCTTCAAAGAAGTTCAGGGCTCAGTAAGTGCATTATAAAGAAAGATAAAAGAATTTTGTGGTGTGGAGCCTAAGGAAAGAAGTGTATCTTTTATTACTTATGAAATTAAACTAAAATTATTGTCTCTAGAAATGCAGATAAACACATTAAATCCCTAATAGGCTGTTTTTCATGGAAAAATATATTGCAGTATGAGAGGTTCTCTCTTTGAAGTCATCTGATAAAGGATTTTAATTGAGATCATTTCAATATGCAAATATGGTCTGGCCATTACCCATCATTAATGCTTAGGCTTAGTGTAAATATTCCAGTCTAAAGGCAGGCTTTCTTCATGCATCCCACCTACACAGAGAGAGCTTATCATAGCCAATTATCTTACCCAAATAAAAAATGAAAATGGGAAAGTTAAATAAATAAGAGAACATTCTGATGGAATCACAGTAATGTGCTTCTTGGTTAACATTAGCTCTGGCTTTCGGACAGCTGGATTGGTTAATTCTTGTTCTTTGCTTTTGCATCAATCTCAGGGAATAGTCCTCTATTCCACAGTGACATATGCTTAGTCATATCTTTTCTGCCTAACAAATAAGCCATTGAGATAACAAAGGTGGGATAAATATGGAAAACTGTAGTCTTAAGAGAAAGTAATCTTGATACTTGGTCTTGATCTGAAGTAAAATCACAAAATAAAAAAGTAATAAACTGAAGTCTCTCTGGAATAATTGATATCCTTTGCATTTTCAACAGTGTATGAGTTAGAAGGTATTTAGAAATAAAGCTCTGTCCTTTCCATAAAAATACATAATTGCATATAGGCTTTTTTTGGATGCAGAAAGAACAAGAAAGGCATCCAACTCTCAGTGACAGTTGAAAGGCGTGAAATGCCAAATTTTCAGTTGTACTACTGAAAATCTCCCCTATCGTGGCAGAGTTCACATATTCAGCATTGGGAATGTAACTTATGTTCTGTCTCTCAGCATGTACTTAAACTGGCTGCAATGAGAACATCCAATTCTCAGAAATTAAAGCTGTTGTGAACAGCTGATCCAGGTTGTGGATCTCATTCTGCATTAGAAATGCACAACTTCTCAAGGTCTTCTAGAGAAAGAAATTCATTCTGTTTGGAAGCTTAATTTAGCAGTTGTAACATTCATAACCAAACCCAGTCTGTGATTTATAGGTTATGGTTACTAATTTTAATGTGGATACACTTATTCAAAGCACAGTCTAAATAAAGGTTTAGTGTTGATCACATTTACAAACACTGCTGTTTGAAATAATTAAAACAAACAGAGAGAAAAAAATACCTGCTAGTTAATTCCACTTATACATGTATTTATTATTATGCAAATTAGGAAAAAACCTTTTCAAATGGTGTCATCTCACCCCTTAGCAGCATTTCCAATACCTGTATCCAAGCTTGTTCTCTCTGCTGCCTAGGCATCCGGAGGGCCACTTCACTCCCCGTTTTTGCTCACCCATCTCTAGTCAAGACAGCTGGTCCTTTGGCATATCTGGTTCATGAACAAATAAAATGAGAAATACCCTCCCCTGTAAGACATTGTGAGGATGATGTATCTAAATCAATCACCAAGCTTTTTGTGTCTGTGGTGCTTTCTGAGCTGTTTGGTTCTTCTGCCAGTGGTGTACAAGTGGGCACATGAGGGGATTTGTAGGAATGAATTGGCTATGGTCTAAGGCCTGTCCAGTTAGTAAGGACCAAATTCCACAGCTTCTATAAACCAGATCGTTTTGTACGGACTCTCCATCTCTCCTGCTCGTCTCTGTCATGCCAGCTTCCATCTTTTTTCCAGTCCTAATTGTATTTTCTTTCCAGCCTGTCTTCAGTGGATTCTATGGGAGTTGTCTGTTTAAGTATCTGTACTGCTTCTCTTTCCTAACCTATAAAAATTTAATCTAAAGGACCATCACAGTACATTTCAAAATTCAAGAAATTAATAGAGTCACAGATGAGCTGTGGGAGAAGGAAGAAAAAATCTTACAGCTGAGAGGGGTCACTGGGTTTTGAGAGTCTTAGAGGCCCTGCTTGCTTTGGGTGGATATAATGATCAGTGCTGCTGGACACATACAGGTGTATTGCTATTCACAGCAGTGTTCACTTTAGTCTGCCCCTGGTTCTCTGTCCGTGTGTCCTATATAGACAAGGGGGTGATGACAGGCTTCTGCAGAAGTCCAAGCCTCAGAAGTGTGTGTAGATGATGCCTCAGTCCTTCTCTCCATTGTGGGCTGATCTGTAAAGTCAAATGGCCATTTGCTGCTCAGACAGGGCTGTGTGGGAACACGTGTCCCTGGCTGTGGAAGAGGACGTGCCATGGCTGTGCCTGTTTGATGGGCCTCCTGGATTCAAACGGGTGAAAGCAAGTGTTTAACTCAGATGTCCACGTGGCAGCTTGGTCCTTTCAGCTGTCCATTAACAAGAAGCAGTGCTGAGTGTAACACACTGTGTCAGTGTGCCCCAAGCTTCACGCAGGACACTTCCTGCTACTGGCACCACCCTTCATGTCCCACGGCTCCTGTCACGTAAGAGACAGCTCAGCAATGGTTGTGCAGGGCTGTTTGCTCCCAAGAGGATGAAATGTGTGAATTAGCTGCTTAGCTTGCTTGTGCACAGGTCCTGCTGGCTGCAAATGCTAGCTGAAATCTGGTCTATGGTGTTCAGGCTGGCCAGGGACAGTGAAGGCACAGGACACAACTATTCCTCCCCAACAGCTCACACCCTGTAGAAATCAACACAGTGACTGTTTGACTGTTGCAGAAGAACCTGTATTACCTTTAAACTGTGAAGACAAGACACAAGAGGCCTTGTTTTAGGCAAACTATCTCCCTGTTTCCTTTGGGGATCACATGGGGATCACAATTTTAGCATAAATGCAATGCTAGTAGAGGTCACAATAGCTGATTTAAATCTAGCTCAGTTATGTCCATAGAATGCCTAGGCTAAGATGACATTTGACCCTGTTTGCCATGGTGTACTGCAGAGCAGCAGTGTGTACCCAGGGACCATAAAAACACAAGGCGTTTAAAATCACAGCACTGTTTCTCAAAGATCTTCAAACTGACACAGTTTCTTCCTGCCTTTTCTGAGCAGTTTGAAAAATCCTCTGGAATTAATGAAAATTTTGTGCAGATGAAAGTCTAGGGAAGACTAGTCTCCCATCTCAGTGTTTAGAAATAAAGGATGCATTTCCAATTCTACTTTAAAATATTATTTTTTGATGTTATATACTCTAAATGTCATGAGTCAAAGTAATTTTTTTGGTAGCATTTCAAATTTTGGATATTTTGTTTTGATTCAGAACAAAGCCAGTGTATAAAATCCAGAACCAGAAGCCTGCCATTCATGAGGCTTTGCCAGCTGCCAACCTTTGCCAAAATCTGGGAAAATTCATCTGACTCTCACAACTGGACACAGTGTTCACAGGGCATGGAACCAAAACTCTAGATACAAGTGCTGAATCTCTAAGAATATTTATTCAGGAGAACTTTTTGTCTTGTCTTTTTCCTTAAAAATATGAATTATAAATTTCAAAAGAATTCTGTAATAGGAAAGAGGTTTGTGTACTGGAATAAGGATAAAAATTAGGGCTTCTTGACTTGGCACAGAGAACTGCAACAATCTAATTCAGGTCAAAGAGGAAAAGAGGGAGAAGAATAGGGAAGAGGCAAGAAAGAAAAAGAGAATCAAAGAACTGGGACTGAGGAGGGACTGGGATATAGAGAGAACATATGCTGGTGAGGAGCAGAGAAAGAAAGGGGAAAAGAAATAAGGGGAGAGGAGGGACAAGACAAAGAAATGGGGGAAAAATAGAAAAAGTACAGAGGGCAGAGAACAAAAAAAAGAAGAACTTAGAGACAGAAGGAAAAGCTGCAGGGAAGAGGGTTTATTAGAGAAAAAAAATCGCAGCTTGCTGAAATAGGGTTGGCGTAGAAGATTTTTATTTCATATCCTGCTGCCTAGGCTCTGATGATTCCTAGGCTGAAGGTATATGACACTGGTAGATAACATACAGCCGGCTTCTGTGCTCTTCTGAAAAGCTTTTTGTGTCCCTGACAACTTGTTCTAATTGCACAAGTTCAAACACTTCAGATGTTCTGTGTGGCTACAAGCACTTTAGAAAAGGTTGATGTAGAAAAACCATCTCTCTGTAGTATCCGTGGACTGACTTTTCTTCACAAGTGCTTATGTTGATAGTTAACTTGGATAGTTAATCCAAGCTCAGAGAAGATACTGCTAATATCTTGAATTAAAAAAAAAAACAAACAACAAATTAGAATTAGTAGGAAATTTGTGGGGAAAATTTGCTTCTATATTTTTGGTGGCACTGTCTGTATCTTTTCCTGAACTAAGGAATGTTTGTTCAAGCCCTTCCTTCGGTCTGCCTCCAGCACACCGAGGTTCTTTTTCCAAGCCTAGCTCAGCCACATCAGCCGCTGACTTCACTTTTAATGAGTAATAGAAAATGCTTTCAACCTTCAAAGCCCCGAGAAGTACATGAAACTTATTATGATGTGACCAGGGAAAGAATAGTCTATGTCTCACCTGGGACCTCATTTGAGGTCCTCTTGGGAACTGATCATGGAAATGGCAGAACTGACTGGAGCTGAAAGAGCAGCATAATGGGGGGAAAAAAGGGGGTTAGCAAGCAGAGATGGGCTTCTAAGTTTTAAGGCTCCTTTCATTGCTGAGGGGAAGAATTGGTTGAATAAAGGGATTTTGGAGGTAGAAATCATTCCGAATCAGAAAGCAAAGGTTGCAGATTAAGTTGAAATAATGTTCTAAGAGAAAGGAGGTGTATTTAAAGGAGAGAGATTATGTGGGAAAAGAAGCAGGGGACTAGGTCTTTGAGTCGCTGGGACGCTTCAAACTGTGTATGTTTTACTCTTATTTTTTGTTGCTGGCTTGTATCACCTGAAGTGAAATCCTTGAAGTACATGTCCTGCTTATTTTGTACAGAGGTGTGAGAGAAGACAACTGCAGAAGATCTCTTACACAGGATAGCTTTTCTATATCTTTGTATTTAGTTCTTTGGGCAATCTTAAAACTAAGATAATTCAAATAGATTAAAATGAAAGAGAAGGGAATATTTGGTATTTCTTTCCACTTTTTTCACACTAATTTTCAGGCTGAGTGGAAACAAGGGCATCTTAGTCAACTGTGGTAGGAGAGTGATGTATCTTCATATCTGCATTCTGTGTGAGGCTGCAGAACACCCAGGCTGTATCTAATCTGTGTTTGGCTATGCAGGTGTCCACCTTGCAGACCTGTACGTGTAGTGCTCCCACAACACCACTCAGATGGAAGAATTGCTGTTGCAGACACTTCACCGTTCCCAGGTAACTCACCATTGGGCAGACAGGTAACTCACATTTGGGCTGGACAGTAAATTCACAGTCTGGTCTGCTCTTTGTCAGAGATCTGGAGTTGTGTGCCATAAGAAGTGTAGCCTTGTAAAAAGCACTGACATGGAAAAAACAAGAAAATCCACATTTTCTTGAACTTCCTGGAGGATCGTTCCCCAGCATTGCAATCCAGGTAGCACACAGGAGACCCATCACATTACTGGGATGTTGGCCCAAAGAACGTAGACTTGTTTGAGGCTGTGGGGTGGAGAAGTGACAAAACACATACAGGGAGATGAAATGAGTGTTATGATTTTAGTTTCCGTGAAACAAGGCTCCCTCTCTTTTAAACATCTGCTAAAGTGATCTTTACCTGACACACCCACACAGGAAAGTTGGCTATTCACACATGGTGGGAGAAACTGGGGAGAGAGATGGGCCTGTAAAAGTTAATCTATAGTTTAAACAGTCCCAGCTACTCATAAAATCAAAAGATGATAACAGCACGATTTTTCTTCCGCCTGTTTATATTTGTTATGAAAGGCACTACAAAGGGAACAACAGTGGGATATTCTGACAGAGTGCAGGAGCTGGCAGATGTTTGTTAATTAAAAGAATTCAGGTAATGAAACAGTACGAGAGTTCACAAGAGGCCACATTTGCACACGCCAGTGCCTGTGTGCGTTGTCTCTCACACAGCCCTGTTCACCAAACAGCACCTGATCACCCAGTTGTTTGTAGGCCATAGTCAGCATAGAGAGAAAACCATGTCAAACCAAGTTTGAGACAAGTGTTCTTTGCTTGCAAAGATGCTGCAAACATTAGTTGGGTTTGAACTCACACAACAATGGCTCTGCTTGTCTGAGGAGTCTGGGACACCTGGGTGCCTGTGATTCTGAAAATAAGAAACCTCACCTGGCTCTGGGGATACTGGCAGGACTGAGGCCATGTCTCACTGGACTGGCAGACCTTCAAGTGAGAGAATAGCATGTAATAGCTTGGGTCAAAGTTGGCTTAGGTCACAGTTTCCCAAAGTCCTTACAGAAGATGGTAGTGGTACATATCATGTTAACAATGGTGTCAAAACTGATATCCTTGCATACTCCTTCCTACAGGCTGCCTTTTAAACCAAACCAAACAAACAAACACAAAAAAATAAATAAAAAAATTAAAAGGGCAACACCCTACCCAAGGAAACCCCTTATTGTATAAGAAACAAACTAACAAAGTTCATGTTCACGCTCAAGGGAGTCAAAGTCTGACCTAAAGAGTAGAGTCTTCTGGGTCCGTCTTCAGGTGGCATTGGCTTTTGGGATCCAGGATAACAAAAATGGTTTTTGTCAGCCAGCCAACTTAGAAGAACTTTGGTATTTAAGTAGTAATTTCCTTTGCACTGATGGGACATACTTCTCCACAGACACTTCAAAAATGCATTGTTCAAGGTTTCAGGGAGTCAATGCTGAGTGCAGGGGACACCTGGAAGTGCCCAACTCATAGCAGGTGCCTATCCCAGTTAAGAAATAAGAGTTATCTTATTCCTGGTTACTTGTTATTTCATTTTATTCCAAACTGAGATATACAGTGAAAAGAATCAGAAAAAAAACCTCACTGATCCAGTTGTGATAAATACCAAGCTGGGTTTCAGGGACAGGCTGGGGATTAAAAAACTCAGGTTAAATTGTATCTCTGCCATAAATTCCTTTGCAATGTTGCTTGGTGTGGCTATTCTTGGATGTTCCAGTTCCTCACTTGCCATATGGGGCTCATGGCTGTTTCACAGCAAGCCTCATAACAAATTAGATTTATATGAGATTAGATTTATCACATAAATTAAGGTGCTTGGAGATCTTTGCTTAGTATGTGCTGAAAAGTCCAAATTTATATTGAATATTTCTGTTCAATAAAATTGATATGCAACAAGTGGCATGTCTTAATGGCATTGTAGTTAATCTAAGCATACTTTGAAACCAATTTTCTTTGTGGTTTCTTGCCACTTCTGCTTAAAACTCCAGCAAAAATCCAGAACTGCAGAGGTGTGTTAATATACTCTCCCACTGAAGCCCAGGTTAAATATTTATTCTCTCTTGATGATTTTTTCCTTACTAGAAGCTCCATAAAGCAGATATCTGTGCAAACTCTGCAGAAAAAATGTTGTTTGTTCATTTCAGGTAGTTTTGGGGGTTTGCAAATTCATCATTCAACTAGACATGAGTTATGTTTGCCACAAGAGCCGTGAAGACTCAAAATGTGTTCAGATTGACTTGTTACAGGTAAAGGTGGAAGAAAATTAAAGATGTGGTTAATACTTGTTGTCTTACAGCCCCCCAGTTCTTCTCTTAAAGCAAGTATTTCTCACGCTACATCATTTCTGTAGTAGTCCTGAATTTTATCTTGGAATATCTGCATAGCCTAAAAATGATACAACACAAAATCTCATTTAGGTGAGTGAAACAAACTCAGGTCTTCCCAAATACTTGAGCTGTACTGAAGCCAAAAGAAGTCCTCTGTGGAACAAGCTAGTAAGCGTTGAAAACAGTTTTGTAGTAATTTTGAGCTTTTGAAAGTCCACATGAAACCGTATTCTAGTTGCTTAAAAGCCTTAGAGTTGGCCTGTTCACACTGGTAATTAAACTTCCAGTCTGACACTGGGGTTTAGAATTACCCTAAAGCTGAGTAAAATCTTAAATTCTTCAGATTGTTTCGTTAAATTAATTCAATCATCCTCAGTGTGCCTGTTTCAGGACATAAAGCAAAAGACAGGAGTACATTGGAAGTGAATTTACAGCAAGCTGAGATGTACGACAACACATCTCCTCATGTCAAACCCTGATTATGGATGAGCCATTTGTTCTTATATCCTTCCTCACAGCCATACACACTTTCAGAAACCAAGTTTTAAAATATTTCTGTTGAATAAGCCTTATAATTTTGAAGACAAGGTCATTCCAAGGGTTGCTGTTCATACTGGTATGCAGACAGAATTTCTCCTCCATTAATGATTGGGAAGGAAGGCCAAGACATGGTCCTTCTGTCTTAGTGCAGCAGTTGTGTTGGTAGAAAAGGCTGTACTCCCCATGTTGACTTTAGTGAAGCAGTGTTCTGGTCTGTACCTTCCCTGTGCAGTGCTGCCTGAGCCGTGAGTGCTACTGGAAGATTCATGGTAAGTTCTGGAAGGACGTCTTGGAAGGGGTATGACTCTGCAGAGTGGCTACCTAGAAAAACCTGTGGTCTTGAGTTATGCATTGTTGGGATGCACTAATGGTGCCTTTTTCTCCTTAAGGGCCTCTTTCCACATTCACTCAGCTCATCCCAACAAGTGCAGGTGAAATATATTCAAATGGGTCTATGTTCATACATGCTCAGATTTCTGTGTTGAGTTGGAATTTGTCTGTGGAGCATTTACTCCTCGGTCTGTTTCAAAGGTGGGAGTTTGGTGTGTAGATTGTAGTGTCTCAGAAGGTGTGTGAACTGTGGATCAAGAAATGACATTTTTTAAATAAGACAAGCTTCCATTTCTCTTCTCTCTCTCTATCTGTGTGATAGGTTACTTTTCAGTTGTAATGAAAGGACTGTGTGTGCTACAACTGATGTGGAATATTTGTGGAAATAAAGCTCTTTGTGGATCAGGAATGATACTCTATTGTAATCTGTTCATTCAAAACTGTGTTTTAAAGCTTTCCATCAAAATGCTGAAAGGATGCATGATGTGACTACCACCTTCCAATGTGACTTCTACCTTCTAAGGTAAGCAGTCAGACCTTCTAGGGTCATAAGCTTAATTCTTGAGTAAAACTTTACAAAATGTGAGGATCTGCCACTTGATTCCAAGACAGCTGCTGCAATTACGTTTCCCAAGAGCTATTACACTTCCTTGTCACCTTACTGTAATTTCAATCCTTCACCAGCATGGAACATCATCAATGTAATCAGGGCTTTGTCATGAGTAGGAGGAACCATGTGGTAAATCCATTGTGGCTGAATAATGAAGACAGTGGAGTGAAACACACTTGTTTCCTGTGTCCCACACTGCCCTAGAGTGCTATGAACAAGCAGGCTGAGGCTTTAAAAAGTTCTTATGGAATTCTTGCAATTAATAGTAATGGGATAGGATTTCCAATTTTCTAAAATAGCTTCTACAATCTCAACAACAGGATTCATTTTGGTGGATAAAAAATTTTAAACCTCTCCTCTCCTCTCCTCTCCTCTCCTCTCCTCTCCTCTCCTCTCCTCTCCTCTCCTCTCCTCTCCTCTCCTCTCCTCTCCTCTCCTCTCCTCTCCTCTCCTCTCCTCTCCTCTCCTCTCCTCTCCTCTCCTCTCCTCTCCTCTCCTCTCCTCTCCTCTCCTCTCCTCTCCTCTCCTCTCCTCTCCTCTCCTCTCCTCTCCTCTCCTCTCCTCTCCTCTCCTCTCCTCTCCTCTCCTCTCCTCTCCTCTCCTCTCCTCTCCTCTCCTCTCCTCTCCTCTCCTCTCCTCTCCTCTCCTCTCCTCTCCTCTCCTCTCCTCTCCTCTCCTCTCCTCTCCTCTCCTCTCCTCTCCTCTCCTCTCCTCTCCTCTCCTCTCCTCTCCTCTCCTCTCCTCTCCTCTCCTCTCCTCTCCTCTCCTCTCCTCTCCTCTCCTCTCCTCTCCTCTCCTCTCCTCTCCTCTCCTCTCCTCTCCTCTCCTCTCCTCTCCTCTCCTCTCCTCTCCTCTCCTCTCCTTCTTTTAATTTTTTTTTCAGTAACTAGCAAATTAAATGTTAAAATAGAAATGGAAATCAACAAATGGAAAAAGCTGCTGACAAAACATACATAACAGTTGTGGTGTAAACACCCTGCTCAAAAGAACAGATTTTCCATAATATCTGTCAGTTTGCAAGAAGAAAAAAAAATAATGCTTCACAGAGCAGTATAAATAAATAACAGTGTGATGTGTAACTAATATTTTCTAATTTTCATAGGAGCTACCATCTTGGCAATATTGTGTTGCCTAGGAACTAACAAAAACATGTCTTTTTTTGTTTTGTTTTTAATGGTTCCTTTGTGCCCTGATATTTTTCCAAGTTGGCAGCTGCAAGGAAAAACAATGTGATTTGGTTAGATTCAGCCCCTCTCTCTCTCAAGTCTGGAACAGAACAGATAAGAACTTGTGTGTCAGAATACAAAGTTTACTCAGCACGAGTCAGAAGCTTTTGATGTTTGCTATCCAATCTGGCCCGGCATCTTTGAAGTTCAGTTACTCATACTACAGCCCCATCCGTAAGAAACAGCCATTTTTCTCTGTGTTAAAATACTTGATGGATAGGAGCAGCCACAGCAAGAGCAGGAGGATTTTTTTTTCATAGCTGATCTGGGTATTTTTATTTTTGTTGCTCCAAAAGAGTGAAAATATTCAACCAAATATAAGGAAGAAAATGGAAAGAAAATTCTACAGTGTCATTTTGTACCCTGTTCCTGAAATTTTCTTCTGTATGTTGTTCATCAATTAAATGTAGTACACAGTTTATTCATTCTAAAGGCTCTAAAATACTTATCTGAATCTTCTTTGCATTACTGGCATTGAAGTTAGATATTGGTCTCATTAGTTAAAAAGAATGAAACTTCTTAAATGCCTTAACCAGCATCAACAAGCAACTCTTCTGACACAGAAAATGCATTTCCATTTCCATTTCTTCTTTTGGTCAAGAGGTCAAGTTAACAGCTGGTGTAAATCAGCAGAGTGCCTTTCCAGTTGGTGGACCTCTACTGATTTACACCAGCAAGGATGTGGCTCAGGAAGGCTGAGATGAAGGAAGCTGCCCCCAGTAACCCATCACAGAGCGGGAAGTGGAGCCCAGCCCTGAAACCCTGTCATGTGCTTCAACTACAAATTCATAATTAAAGCAGGAAAAGCAGTATGGTTTGTGGTGTACCTCTTATCAGGGTCTTTTGAACTATGCAGTGAATTATTTAATTGGCATGGATAAATCCTTTTCACTTGAACAAAATCCAGTCGCGCTGTTAAATATTACGGATGTCAAATATTAAAATGATTTTCCTGTGCTACTAGTAGTGTTCTTTGAAGGAACACTGTCTTTGTTCTAGGAAATAAAGCCATACAATCAGTATACAACTAGTGAAGTCTCACATTCTCTACCTTTTACTGAGTAAACCTTAGACAACAAAGCAGGAATTCTTCTCTTTCATCCTTTATGGGTTCTCAAGGAGACCAGTGTTTGTGATTTTTTTGAGGCTATTCTAAAGGGTCAGTCAGTTTACATTCAGTAGCCAAGTAGAAACCTGTACAGACAGAAGGAATATCACCACCTTTAGTTGGAAATCTGCAGTCTCAACAAATTGTAACAAATCCAACTTCTATTTTTATTGTAAATATGCCCTGAGTTAACTTTGGGAAGATGAAAGTCTGGTATAAAGGATACAATTGAATTAGAAAGGAAAATGCTGCACAATGGATAGTTTTGGTTGGTTTTTTTTCAGTCTTTCCTTCTGTAAAACCCTGTCAGGTAACCATTGAGATCTTTTTATTAACATCTGGGTATTTAGTGTATGATACTGAAATTATTTTTTTTCTCTCTTCTCCCTCTTTTATTACGTTCTTAGCTCTGTTTCAAGCTTTGCCTTCTACCACCAATCTGTTGACCTTTACCATTAGAAGGATATGAAATCTGGGTACCAGTTCTTACCATGGTAGAAGAAATTACAGACAGACTGACACATGCTCACTCCATCCAGTATAGGAAGTACCGAACAACAAGCACTGCCCCAGAGTTATAGATAAATAATAGATATATTTTTGCCTTACTGAAATACGTAGAAACTGCTCACAGTGTGACTCAGAGCACTTGAAAGAATTTGTCTAGTCCTGAGTTGCTCTGTCTGGCCTGGAATGTACTTGAACTTTACCCTTTTTTAACCTAAAGGTTAATAAAGGTAAAAGGTTGAAAAAAATAAAGGAAATAAAGGAAAGTTTCTACTAAAACACAGACATTATGATTATTGCTATTTCCACAGTTAAAAATAGAGACATTATGTGTCCTCAATAAAGTACTAAGTTTTTGCCAAGTCTCCTTTTCCTCTAAGAAGGAATGAAAAACATAGAAAAGAGGGTTAACACAGATGTAGTGGACTATGCTACTGATTTTAAGACTTCAAATCTTTCTATAGGAGGCAGCATTTGCTCTACAGGACCAAAAATACAGATATTACTCATTTCACAACAGGCAGAAGTGAGAAAAAGTTAGGACAGAAATGAGGAATGAAAAAGTGTTTGTCTTTGACCTGTTGCCCAAGTTTGTTGTCCCCCAGCAAGCCCATGGGAAGAGGTGAGGAAACGGATGTCTGTGCACCTTCAGTTAGTTTACAAGTTATGGGCTCCTGAGTCCCACTGAACTCCCTGTTCTCCAGAGGCTTAATGCAGGTGGGTTTACCACTCAGGGAGGGTGAGGGTTTCCTTGTGAGAGATCCTGTAAGAAAGGACAAATATACATGTAGATATACAAATACTTCTTTAGAAACATGTTTGTTAATGCAATGTCATTGAATGCAGCAGGGTAGTCTTGCTGACAATTGATCTATCTGTGCGCACATGTGTTCTGTGCTCTTATCAGAATGAGAAGAGGTAGGTCATTAGATGCTGGGCTTTTTTCTCTTTTGCTCCCTGAGGAACAGTACCCATCTCTCAGGACAGTACTAATAACAAACTTTTCCTCCTACACAAATGCCTGAAAGGTGGTTCTTGAGATACAGTCCAGCAAGGGAAAGTCAGCATAGCTCTACAAAGCTGATTTACTGCAGTCTTTGTTTTGATCCAATAGATCTGGTCTGTAAAATGGACCTTTGCCCAACAGAGGATGTGATTTTTACATTGAAAACACTATGTAATCCTAGAAAGATAAACTGCTGGGAGTTTTTATTTCATGTGCAACATGGCTCTTTTATGTTGTTTGAAGAGTGGAAAGAAATCTTAGGATTTATTTGGTATAATTGTGAATGAAAACTGTGGACTTTAATTCCTATACACAGGCAAACTCTGAATTAGGCGTAAAGTCTCATTTTATTCTTAAAAAAACACTTAACTGCAATATAGTCACTAGCACTGTACAGCACTGTTTCCCCCCATCTATCTGTAGTGAAAGTATCTGTGTTTGGACTGTGGAATAGGAAGCTCTGTGATAAATCTGCATTTGTCTCTATATTCTGAGCTATACAGCAACTGCTGCTGGTGGGTTGCAGCAGTGAGGCTCACAAGCAGGTTGCTTGGTTAGAGGACAGGAAGAGCTCATTGCATGAGCACAGCTCTCATTTCTAGTGCAGGCTTTCCCATGGTATTTGTGATTCAAAGGTAATATCCTGTAGCATTCTTTTATTTCCCACATTCTCCTTCCAAAGAGAGGAAACTCGTAGGCTGATGTTTTGACAGTAAAGCAAATGTCGATTGCTCTTTTATAAATTCTGACAAGCTACTGTATGTAACATTTATTTAGTGCTCTGTGTGTGTTGCCAGCAACACTAGCTAAATTTCTTCAGCAAAAATAAAAAGTTCAATCAATCATATGATCTGGGCAACCTGTATTTATATCTCCAGTGTGTCATAACCTAGTGTTGCTTGTCATTTCTTAACTGATCTACAAATATTACAAAAGCAATTTTCTGTCAGACTAAGACTTGATCACAGTTGACCTCAAATGTCTAAGCATACCCACTGGAGAACCTCCAAAACCCCACGGATATTTATGGGTCTTGTTCTCGCTCTACTGTACCCATTGGTATCAGAGAAAACCTACCAGAAATTTTCCATTCAGGTTCCTTCTGCCTTCATACACCTTACCGCCACTTACCTTTCTTCACTTTCTAAATGTTCTAGAGACAAAAATAATGATATCTTTCTGTCTTCAGCTGGCTGGTGTGTGAGTTTGGAGAGACACCCACTTTTCTTATGGTGCTCTCACTCTCATTCCCTCTTCTCTCTCTTACGAGTTAGGTCTTTGTTATTACAAAATGTATCTTTTTTTTTGTTGTTTGGAAAGTGTACAATGAAAACAGAATGCCAGCTGCATCTTTGCTGAAAGAGCAGCCTTAGTTAGCACAGTAGCTTCGAAGCACACTGGGAAACTGTTGATGCTGCAACCTCTATGACTGTGAGAATATTGCTCTGTGAGTTGTTTTTATCAGGAACTCATAGCTGTTGGCTGAGTGTCTGTGGATTTTTCTGGATTCAAATTTATCCTCCCCCTGCTTTTCTCCCCAATACCAGATTTATCTTTGAAATGTACTCACAGATGGTATAAATCATTTCTAAATGTCCCTGGTACAATGCAGTTTCTTAGGAATTCCTCTTCTCTTGTTTTGCAAATGTTTTTTTTTTCCTTTGGCATATTGAAGTGACCTTGGTGTGCCTTACAACACTCAATATCAGGAGGCTTTATAAAACTCATATCTCAGAAGTGTCTGACATTACATTACAAGAGGATCTGTAAACCTCCGTGAGATGACGAATGTCTTTTTTAAACAACAGACCAAGACTTCATTTAAATTAGTAACATGGAGATTAGAGGAGCTCTTGCAGGCTGTGCTGCAGCCATGCCAGGACTCTAGGAATATCAGTCACATGAAAGCTGTTAAGTTTGAGATGGAAATAAATCAAGGAGCCTGTAAAAACTGTCAGCAGGTCAGGGAAGTTTATGAACTCTTGCTGTATCTAATCATAAATCATAAGAATAAGCTAAAACTGAGAAGAAAAATGTCCTCTTTTGTAATCTAATGCTGTCTGTTAAGGCAATAAAACTCAAATGAAATGCATGCATTGCAATTTTTAGTTGATACTTTACATTATTATCAAAGTGAAGGAAGAGTTTCAAAGTTATAAAAGTGAGACAAATGAGAGGTGGACTTGTACTGGTTGGTGTTTCTAGGCCTGCATCTCCTCTGCCTTCCAGAAACAAAGAGCACTCACCCAGCAAAACTCCTAAGTGTGCGTAACTGCAGACACTCAGGCAGACTTAATAAGGACAATGGCACAGCTTCACACTCTCAAAGTAACATGGAAACAAGCTCTCCATTGCACTGGAGCTTAAAGGATGGGTGCAGTTTCCATCAGCAGCATCCCACTACTATGCAGCAGGTAAAGACTCAGATCTGGGGTACATGTGGAGTTTCAGTCTTAGGAGTGGAGTAAAAAAAACAGAGGTCCGTGAGTGTTTGACCATTGTGGGAAAGAATACAAATAATCTGTGGAGACCAACCATTTAACCTTCCAATTTCTCTCTATTACCACTTTCAAACTCCTTATGAGGAGCTCACTTGTTTTAAAAATTATCTGTCTCA
Organism: Poecile atricapillus; assembly: GCF_030490865.1. NCBI lineage: Eukaryota > Metazoa > Chordata > Aves > Passeriformes > Paridae > Poecile > Poecile atricapillus. The sequence continues at coordinate 95,070,852 of NC_081251.1, forward strand.
AAACTAAAGCTACTTGTACAGGGCTTTGTCAAGTTTTAGCCCCTTTATGCCTTAAACTCACGGTCTTCCCATTTGTGTCACTCAGTAAATAGTCTGTACCTGTTTAGAGCCCTATTAACTTCAATAATACTTTGCACAGGGGTGAGGGTCTATTTGTGGGGATTGGATTGCAGGGTGAGGGCCAGAGATTGGAAACCTTTCTTGCCTGGCATACTGTTGAAAAGCACTACAAATGTTTCCAACACCGATGTCGTTACACTGGCCATCCATCTCAGAGCAGGGTAAGTGCTCACAGCACTTTACAATGGAATGCCAGACAAGGAAGATGTTACAATCCTAGGCCCTGACTTTGCAATCTGATCCTCACTGACAAATCACTTACCCTCTCTGGAGTACCACCTAAGTCAATAGGACTAGCTCAGGAGTAAAAAAAATATTCAGGATGAAAAAAAGAATTAGGAGGAAAAGCTTGATACTATGTGAACAATGCCTGCATGAGGGAGAGGAAACACCTCATATTTACTAGAATACAGAAAAATTTGACATTAGATTTTTTTTTCCTCTGCCTCTTAGCAGGATTGTGTGCACCAGCCTTGGAATCATCTGGACTGTGTTTGCTGCTAAGAAATTTGAAAAAGTTATGTGTTTGCAATTATAGAATATGTACATAGATTTTACGTGTAAAAACTGAGGGCAACTGAGCCAGTGTGAAAATATACTGCTGAGAGAAATACATCAGTGATAAGGAAATCTTTATGAGTTTATAAAATAAATACAGAATGAACACCATACTACTGCAAAAATACAGTTGTTAAGGCCTGATACAAAGTGGAGTCACACTTTGTTTAAAGAAAACATTGTGAATGTCCTGTAGAAACAGAGCAAAAATGTTCTACTTGTGCCAAAAATACTGTGTGGTGTTCTTCTTCAGAATGCAAACTCTCTCTTGTTGCAGATTTTAAGAGACAGGCAGTGAACCTTGTGCTCATAAAGCCAGGAAGCTGCTCCATCTGAGCAAACCCACAATCAGTAACTGAACTCCCTGCATTTTAAGTCGGGCATTTTCAAAGAAAAGCTCTTCATGGATTTTGAAGGTAAGAACTGAGTGAATTATCCTAACCTCAGATAGTATAGCCAGGCCTTTATGATATGAGTAGTATACTTGTTTAATAAAGCAAGCAGAAGATGGTCATGGAGGGGAAATGCTCTGTAATGAGAAAAACCTGAAAAGTGAGGCTAGAGTTTAAAGCCTGTAGTAGGTATTGTAGGCACTCCTAAACAGGAGTATGTTTCTGTTAGTCCAAATGTCTAATTTCCAAGGATGGTGTGTTCTGAAGACCTAAGAAATTTTGGGTTCTTATGGTAGTTGCTGATGTTTCATGAGCCAGTGGATTCCTAGTCCAGATTTTTTAACAGTGGACAAACTCAGCAATGAACTGGAAGGTAGACATGCCACATCTTGCAGCCAAATGTGTTGTGCCATATACAAAGGAACAAAGGTTCCCATCATGAGAGCCTCTGGCACTCACTAGGAAATCCTTGATTTACATAAGATATTACAGAACTAACTTGGTGTTGTATGTGCAAGCTGAAGGAATAAAAGCAATGCTTCAGAAAGAAAACTGTAATCAGCCTTCATGGGGTATTAAGGTGAAGAAAATCTTATATCTTGAGGTGGAATTCCAAATGAAACACCTGTACTTTTGATATTTCTGAGCACAGAAGAAAATGTTCCCCATTGGTCTGTCCCTGATGTGTTGTTACCTGTTCTGATGTTCTGAGCCAAAGAGCATCTGACCTCAGGAGAGGCTGAAGTGCTGCCTCCCACCATGGGAGAGAGAAGGCTGGTGGTTCTGGGAATGGGAAAAATTTTGTGTGGTGCCTTTCCTGGGTCTGTAAGGGAGAACAGCAGCTCTGTGGAGCGACAAACCCTTTTGCACAACTGAGAGAATGGCAAGGTACAGAGGCTTCTCTGACAATCATTCACAAGCCACAGAGCTGGAAAGGCAGGATAATGGAAAGAAAATAAGGGCCAGGCTAGGCTCCCTAAAAACATTCATCCAGATCCCTTTTTTGCTGATGCACACATGCTTCCATTTGCCTCCCCCAATGCTCGTGCTGACCTCCTCCTCTGGCTGAGCACTCAGCCTCCTGTTTGTCCTCTCTGCTTTAAAACCAGTGAGGGGCCTGATTAACCTCGTGTGTGAATTGCGTGGTGAGGACTAATTACTTGTACTTCCTTCTGTAGCACTGAAAAACATGTTTTATATTTGCCCTCCAGACACAGACAGGACATCAGGATTGGGAAAAGGCTATAAACCAGCTCTTCATTAGTTTCTCTTAATTGTTACTGGGACAGGACCTTATGGCTTCACTTCCTCTGAGAGGGGGTTACTGAGACAGAATAAAATGCAGGTGCCCAGGTGCCCATGACATAGTTTCCCCCTGCAACCAACCTGAATAGCTTTCAAGAGGAGAGATCAGAGACTACAGCTTTTGTAATGTCAGCATCTTTGTTAAACATTTAGCAATCTGAATTCAGCTGCTGTAATGCCTCTAGCTTTTTTGTTCAATGGACACAAATCCTTTAACAGACTTGTAATGATATTAAAGATGAATGAAGAACATACAATATTTAATTCCTTGTCTGTGATCTTTAGTGCAGAGCAGTTTGATGTGAGTGTTTGCTTATTATACTGAAAGCGAAGGTTTAGTAAGTAAGAAGGAAAATCCAATGGGTGGCGTGGCAGGGAGAGCAGGGATGAGTAGTTTGTGGCCACTGGTGAAGGATGGTCTGGAAGGCTGTGGTTGAAGGATAATTCTTATGTCTTAGAACCACAGACAGTGAGAGAATAAATTGGCAATGGGGGATTTCCTAACGTTTCCCACTGTTTGAAAGATAAAGTTTATTATTACATAAATCAAAAGCTGTACTAAAAGTACAGTCAAATGCAGACTCAAGGGACTGGCCTTGGTAGCAAACATCTTTACATTGCTAGGTCACTCCACTGAACAGGGTCAGAAGAAAGAATTTTATTAACTGAAGGCTGTTGAGAAGCAGGTGTGGAACAGATTAATGGTCTGGAGCTCAGCTGGCTGAGAATGGCCAGACACACAGACAAAAATTAACCCCAGACTGTTGACCAGGGGTAATGTCAGTGCGCAGTGTGGCTGGCTGAGCCATCAGGCAAGCCAGGGAGTGAGTGGATAGGGAAGTGTAAGCAGCCAACCTCAGCGGTGAGAGCTAGCCACAGTCTATTCTGACACACCTAATCATACTGACACTGTGCTGTATAAGTAAAAGGGAATAGGGAGCTCATTCTCAGTGAGAAAATTAGGTACCTATTGCATATCCCTAGGAAACAGGGTCACAAATCAACTGTTTCTTACGTTCAAGAGTTTAAGGGAAAGAACAGAAATGTGTTGGTATAGTCTGCTGATTATACAAAGCTGTTATATATACAAAGGGGTTGCTTTGGGGTAGGTGAGGCTGAGCAGTGTGGTGGCAGTGAAGGATGCTGCAAGTAAAGGCAAAGAAATGCATATGGAGAGAACTGCCCCATGATTAACTGGCCTGGTATCACATTTCTTGCCTGTCTGAGTCCCCTCTGCTCACCTGCACTCAGGTCTACCTCTAGGCTGTGGCAGACCACTTCTCACCAGTCAGGAACTGTCCTTTGGTCACCTGGGATTTTTGAGGTCACAATCATGACAAACGCCAATGATACTATTTCTTTAGCCACACACTCTCCTCTGTTCCTAAATATCTTCTTCTTGTCAAGTAAATGCACCTGCATGTATGTGTTTTGAGCCAAGAAAAGAAAACAGTTTTGACCTACATAAAGTCAAAAGGAGCTGCTCCTCAGTGGTGTTTACTCTTCAGATAAGGCAATGGAGATAGTATGAAAGAGTGAAAAGAACTGGTTAATGAGAGCAAATGAAAGGCTTTCACTTGTCTTCCTTAGGAAGGACACGAATAACAGGAAAACATGTACGAAAAAAACATATAAATTGTAGTGGGCATTGCAACAGGATGTTGTTGAGAGAATTAGTTCAGTGAGATTAAAGATTAGAATAGGTTCTTATTTGGCTAATGAATTTCCTAAAAATTATATAATAGCTAAAGGCAAAGATTTAAGATGAAATATGCTGTGTCTGACCTGAGATCTGCTGAACACTGATCCGCTATTAGAGATTCATTGGTTCAAGCTACTGGAAGCAGATGAGCTGCTGATCTAATCCGGTGTGGGAGACAGGGTACATCTCTACCTCCTGTATTCTGGTTTGAAATACTGTCATCCTTCCTCTTTCTTTGAAACGCTTTCACTCCTCAACAATATTACTCATTACTGATTTTTTCTTCTCTCCAGTTTAAAACTGAAACTACTTTGCATTTTCCCTTAAAATATTTTTATTTTTTTCCCCACACTTCACTCCTCTGATTCTTAAAGGGCAAATCAGTTTAATATTAACTTTTTTTAACAGCGCAAAAAGGTTGGAATTTCAGTATCCAAAGATGTTTTCTGTTGATTTTGATGACATTTCAAGTATATTAAAACTTAAGTACTTTAAAAAGGTACATTTTGTTTATTGAAGAATGTAGTCTTTGCAGTTTTGGGGAAACTGATTTTTGCCCCAGCAGTTCTGCTGAAAAAATCTCTCATCTTTACAATATAATTTATTTTCCGGTAATTATCAATATAAAAATATATCCAGAATAGCTGTTGGACTACAGTTAAATTTTATCCTTTTTTTGCTTGTTGCAGTAGCTTCTCAGAAGAATGGGGTGGGTGCGTGGCAGAAAGGCCAGTAATTGGGATGAAAGGGAGAAGTGTTAGCAGTCATTATGCTTCAGGGCATAATCTGATCACCAGCTGTAGTCAGAAGAGATCACTGTCTCTAGTATTTAACAGGACTAAATTTGCCACATTTTGATGAGAAGGTGAAGAGGAAGGATCTGTCTGTGACTGATCAAGTACTGAAGACAACATCACTAGCAAAATAGTTTTTTGATCTGAACTGAATGTGCATACGTTATGCATTAGCTACCTGCCAGCTAACCAACCCCACAACTTTGTTCACATTCACATTTTCTGAGGGTGACTGTAAAAAGACAACATATAAAGTGAGCTCAGGCAATGAAGCAGCCTAAGCATGATAAGAGACCAAGCAGCTTGTCACTGTTGGTGAAACCAATGGAAGGTCACTTTTTTTGGTAAGGTTTTGGGAATGTGAGCAGTACAGTATTTCTGCTTCATGGTACTTAGTGAAAGGATGTTGGTTCAGACAGAAGCTAACTTTCTCCACAACAAACTGCAGGCTGCTTCCCTCTTCAGTTGGTAGAAGAGATTTTTCTTCTGCAAAACATCTCTGGGGAAATGTAAGTGGAGAAGGGGAAGTTTATTATTTAATTGTATGTGTGAATTGGGTTAGTTTTCCTTGCAATCAATAGAACAGTTTTATGCCACTAATATAAAGGGCACCATAGGAAAACCTTAACATTATTGAGATTGAAATTCTTCATCCTATTTTTTTCTCTAAATCAGTATTTTTCTTTAGCTTACTTCTCCTTGGGAAGGGTGAAAATTAAAATCTGTTGGAGGCTTTGTTAATTTTTTGAGCCGAACCTGAACTTCTTCTGAGTTTCAAAGGAGGGTGGATTAACATTTGTGTAACTCACCTCCATGGCAGCATTACAATTCATAGTGGCAAGTGAGGAATACCAACTGGAAAAGGCCAGAAAAGGGAAGCATTTTGTTCCTAGTGCTGGAGTGATGGGGTGGGTTTAAAGGCTGGGGTGACTGAGTCAATGACCAGTGTGGCTTTGCATTGACTCAAGCACACTCCAAGGTTTCCAGTTTGGTTTGTCACATTGGACAATGGCTTCACATTGCTGCATGCTGGCTTCAGGGCCCAAGCAAGGGAGGCTAATCAGGTGTGGGGTGCAAGAGTTTTGGGGGATAGGCAGCTGCTGAGGATGGTACTTAAATTTCAGCCTTGAAGCCTGAAATGAAGGGGAGGGACGTGAGGCAAGTGGGTGAGATTAGAGTTTAACTGGGCTGCCACAGGGAGCAGAAGCCTGTGTGCAGCTCAAATGATTGTTACAGCTGGATGTGTAAGGAGTAACCAAGCCTAAGGTATAAAGCACCAGGGAAAGAAGAAGACTTGGACATATTACAGAATGAAATTAAGAGTGCAAAAAAGAGATAAGAAAAGCAAATGCTGAGAATGAAAGGAAGCTTGTACAGGAGGTTAAGAGAGATAATGAAAAATGCTTCCAGAGTGTCAGGGCCATGAGGTCAGTGAAGGAGAGCATAAGGCTTCTAAGATGCTGTGAAGGTAATTTATGGTCAGAAAACATTTCTAAATGTAACGTATGCTGTGGCTTGATACTCACAAAAGGAGGACAGGGGACAGATGCCACAGGCGGACATAAATTTCCCCAGAGAGGAAGAAGAAATATGGGGAAGGGGGAAGGTGTCAGGCTGACACAAGACTGCTTTGTGACCTTCAAAGACTGGCAAACAGTGTCAGGATGGGATATTAGTTGAGAAAAATAATGTTTTATCATTGTGCCAGCTGAACTGAAGAGAGCTGAAAGCAAAACCAGTCTGTCATTTTGGGCCACTACTAATGCATCCGAGTGGCTTCTGTGCAGCATCCTGTGGCCTCACAAGGAACCAGTTTGTCTGGAAAGTGAACTTTATTTTGCCAAATGTGGGTGAAAAGACTGTAAAATGCTTCTGAAGCAGATAGCTTTAAGTTACTCAGTTTATATATGTCTTGTTTTCCTGCAGTCCTGAAATAAGGGAAATACTTAACTATTGTGTGAATATGTTTAAGGCAATGATGACTTCCCATGGTACTAATAACCAATGGCTTGAAGCCAAGATGTTTGTACTCATTGAGAAATAATTGTGACTATGTTAATGTGTATAGGGAACTGTCTCATGATAAGACAGTAAGAAATATACCTCTAAACTATAGTCAAATTACCTTTAAAATACTGCATTTTGCTATTTGCCTTCTACAGATGTTCCTGGGTACTCATAGAACAGACCTTTTCCTGAAAAAGCCTGGGGCTTAACTCTTAGCTGGTGAAAATCAGTATTGCTAAAATCAATGGAAAATGGAGTTTGATGCAATACTCCAAGTATGTTTATGTGTCATTTTGCAGTTCCTAAGGCCCTTATAAAATCTCCCTGTGGCTTCCAGAACTGTTTTCTCAGTCTAGACTTATGAAGCCAAATTATTTTATATTCTCCCAAGTCCTTTCTCAACTATTGTCTGACAATTTTTAGTGAAGAATTTATGTGAAAATGAAGAATCTCTAAGGATGAGAGTTACTGGATCTGCCCCCTGCACCAGGTGTTCTCTCCATTCCCTGCATAAGGCAGAAGACAGGGAGTGTCCTGGGAATAGGATACAGCTGTGCTTTGTTCTGCTCAGTTGTCAGCTGGTATGAAGGTACTCGCTCCAGCAGCACGCACAAAAAGCAAGGGAGTTAAGAGAGCCACAGATGGCTTTTCCTTTTACCTGGGGCAGTTCAGGTGGAAGAAAAAATCCAGTCTAAAGTTGATGAGGCAACAGGAAATTTTTCATGTTCCTCACTGCAGGTAGGTTGAGTCAGTACCACCAGATCACACAGCCTTTACTTCGGTGAGTGACTCTTCCCATGATTATTCCTGTTTCCTCCTGTGGGGGTAACACGTGTGAGCTGCTGCGTGCTCACTCATGTGAACAAGGGAGATGTGCTCTATCCAATAAATACTTGTGTGATTAATCATTCCTGTAGTGAGGGAACATCTAAGTCAATTGCCTCAGTTGAATTTAGCTCACAATATCCATTCTCAAATTCAGCAACCACTTATTTGACACAGCATTTAAATTAGAAGCACATTTTCTTGGAGACGTCTATGGGCATAACCAGTCCCAGAGTGCTGAGAACACTGACAATCTCCTTTTAAAGCCCTGCTCACTGGCAATGTGGGCATAAAGAACAACTGTTAGCTTTACACTGCTTAATACTAACATGTGTGAAGCCTGGGTAGATTACAGATTGGCCAGTCTATCCCAATATATCAGATGGTGCCAGTCTGTGGGACCAGGCCCTGGAACTTGCTTGTTTATATGGTTAAATTATTGGTATATCTTTTTCTTTTGTCACCTACCAGTGTCTAAACAATTGTCTTCAATGACTTGAGCTTAGCACAGCCCAGAAGCTCCTCACAGTGAGTGTTTTGGATGTGGCCACCCTATTTTGGAAACAAGGAGAGTTAAATGGTATAGATGTCATCTGTTTCATGCCAGTTGTCCTCTGTGCCCAAGAATGATCCAAGGGACTTTCATCACCAGTGAAGACAAGCTTTATCATTCAGTAAATGACACAGCATTACTGTCAGAGGATGGTATGGAGGACCTGACTTTTATTTCATTCCAGACTTGCACTAGTGTCACCATCCCTAAATTCTTTCCTGGTTTGTTCTGCTACAAAAGAAAGAGAAGATGACTGTGAAAGTAGGTTTCCACAGAAAATGTCCTGAAGTCTAGTGGTCAAAGCATGAACATCCCCTTGGTTGGACCTGCACAAGATGGGAGAACTCTGTATCAAGGCCTGAGGTGTCTGACTATTTGTTGTGACAAGTGGTGCATCTGGGGATGTCCCATGGCAAACCAGAAGGTTTTCTAGTCTGTGTTGCTTATGCAAACACCAACTCAAGGTGCTGTTGAATCTTGCAGTCACTGGAAAGACTTGAGCCTACTTTTTGGCTACCTGCTGCTTGAAAGCTTTGTGATTCCTAATTTGAGCCAAGGCTTATCTCTTTGATGCTGTGACAGGAGCCTTAGAAGCCTGAAAAATCCCAACTTGATTCTCAGGGTTATGGGGCTCTCTGCTAGGGCTGGCAGAGAACTGGGGGCACACCACTCTGGAAATGATGAATGAGTTGTGTCACAGGACTTGATCTTTGAAGAATCACTCAGGTTTTAAGTATTTAAATAATTCTTATATAATCTTACTTTTACAGAAATTAGGTGTTTCCTGTGCAGTGGAATTCCAATTTTACAGCTGAAGGGTTTCTAACTAGAAGTTGAGCAGAAAATAAAAGGATAGCAACCAAATTATGGCTGCCCCTAGTTGGTTTACTAAGCAAGTCACTCAGCAGAGGACACCAAAGAAGGAGCTAGTGAACACTAGGCAGTGCTTGATTAAGAAAACCTTCCTGAGAACAGTAACGGGTGGGCGAGGGCGTTTGTTAATGCAGCAAAGGAAGCAGACCTAGATGAGCTTCCTGACCCTTGTCTGTCTTAAAATTTCCTATGTAATCTCCACAGACATCTCCTTCAGTGCAAATATACTTTGGCCAGTAGCCTTGAGGTTTATTAACACCATGGAAAGTAATTATTTCCTTGTCCACACTCCCCATGGCAGTTATTGTTTAAGTATTTCCCTTATCCTGGATTGCAGGAAAATAATCTGCTACATAAATCTACTGACAAACAGTTATGCTGTGGCTGCTCGGGAAGTGCAATATTCTCTCTGTGCTAATTTCAGTAAAACAGCACGTTTTTGTAAATGAGCTAATCCACAGAAAGTGACAGAATGTTACATTGCAGAGGCCTGGCTGAGCTAATGGTACAAAATGAAAGAATGTTTTCACTGCCTGTCCTCTGAGTTCAGTTGGCATACTAAAATGCTGTTTTCCTCAGTAGAATATATGTCCTTCTACTTTGCTTCTCTGACATAATAAATGACTGGCCTGGAATTAAATGGGTTGCTCCTGGACAAGGGATGTTACTGATGGAAAAGACCTGTTAGATCACCCAGGCCATCTTGTTGCCAGTACAATGCTACTTACCTTGCATTTCATAATGCTCTTTCTAATTTAGTTTTAAAAGTGTCCTGCAGCCAGCCTTTCAGTGCTCTCCTTACAGGTCTTTTGCTCAGCTTCAGAATGTGAACTTGTAGGCAAAGATAGACAGGTTACAGAGGCTTAATGAAGTAGCCCACTGTAATTATGAGGAAAAACACATTAACCTGCCCCAGTAACAAAATACATCATGTAAGCTTAAATTACAGCAGCTGTAATTAAGAATAAATCTCAATAACACATGTTAATGTAGTTTATTCCATGACTGGTTGGAATAAAAATTCTTAAGTAATCTGCTATGCTGATAATTGAGAACCGGGGTACTTGGTCAATTCTGCTGTCAATAGCTGCAAAGTTTCCTCTTGGTGTTGGTCTTCCTCATTTTATCTTAGAACTCTCACCTATATCTCTGCGCAGCACAGGTAATGATTTCCATTTCCTGTCTGAAATGTTGGAAGACTGCAAAAACATCTGAGGCATTGTTTCTCCTCATAGAAGGTCCAAGTTCCGTGCTTTGCTGAGTTATGACAGCCCAGAAAGTTGCTTTTATGTGTCCTCACTGGTGGTTTGTGCTGGGCCATAGGGACTCAATTCAGGTCTGAGAAAGGATGACAAATATCACTGCTGGCTTGGCCGTGGCTTACAGCCCCTTAAATCATTGTTTAACACAGGTTTAAGCCACATAATGAATAATAAAAGCAGAAATTGACTTTCATCTGGGAATGTATAAGTCTTTCCATCGTTTGCTTAGTTTGGTGTCATGAAATCTGCGTACGTGTGCCTCAGTGTACACTGGTAGTCTCTTGGGTCTAGGGGAACCCATTGTGTCTGGTTAGGATGAAAATTCTGAGGAATTTAGTACAGAAACCAAATAGGGGGATTAAGTCTGCATGAAGTAGTTGTGATTAAGCATATGTTTAGATTAACTAAGCCTGAAGCAGAAATGGAAATGGCTCAAACGCAAACCCAATAAGATGGAAATCTCTGTCTGATAGTGACTCTCCAAATGGCCCTGTTCATGGAAAGCCGCTATTAGATAGAGCTGGCAAAGAGCACACCAGTCAATATTCCTTACTCTCCAGCAGATCTGTGTCTCTCTGCAGCTGAATCACTGAAACATTGCAGCTCTTCCAGTGGGCAACAAAGAGCCTTGCCAGTCTGGGCTTCAAGGATCCTGAAACAGAGCCCTGCCATTACAGTTTGTGTAGAAGTTTCTACACTTCAGTGTTCCTTCTACCACCTTTTTTCCCCCCTTAGCTCTCTAACTTCCCCTAAACTCATGTAACTTTGGGGTGACTCCAGAGAGCAAGATGGAAAGGTCTCTAGATAAAACTGCTGCACGTGAGAACAAAACCTGGTCCCTACATGATTCTATAATGTTCTTTATTTTCTGACATAGCTTCAATTGTAAAGCAGCACGTTCTGTGCAGGCTTGATGGAACTTGGTTCTTTTTTTAAAAGTTTTAATTATCACTATGTGCATCACAAAGTAGCTGTCTCCAGAAGAGTGGCTTTGTGTAAGATGACATGCTTAGATATCTTTTCAATAAGACAGCATCTCAGGAATTTATTGGTTGTTGTTCAGTACTAGAGTTGCCACCAATATATATTCATGTTTCTGTATGTTAGACCCTTTAAAAACTCTTCTGTTTCTTTTTTCAACTCGGCCTGATGTGCCAGGTATTTTAAGCACAATTAAAAATTAGTGGCTGCTCCTCTCATCTTTAAGGGAATGCACTGTGCCATCAGCTGGACCTTTAGTTTTATACAGTTGTGTCAGTTAACAGGCACTGAAAAACTTGATTTTTATTTTCACCACTGAGTCTTGAATTGTTCATTCAAATCTCCCTAAGCCCAACACAGGACATTTAGAAATAACTGGCTTGATAAACTGATTTTAAAACTGCAGCAAGAAAATACTCAAACACATTGTAACTATTAAAGCGAGATGTCTACTTCAATAGTTTAAGTGATTCAGTATCCATTGGGGAAGTTTCTTCCTTGAATTAAACTTGATGTAACCTTAGTTTTCTTGTATTTAGAAGAGATTAAGTTTGTGAATCACTTGTGGCAAAGCAGGGATGAGCACATAGGAATGTCACCCTCTGCTGGGATTCAGGATCTGGCTTTCCTTCATGAGAATTCTTAGCTGTTTCCTATAGTGAACTTGTTGACCCTGAGCATGTTTTATTGCCCATGGTACAAGAGTGCTCATGCCTGAATGGGCTCTTTTAAAGATCAGAAATTGCAATCCAAGCTTCTTATTCCTACAGGAAAGGGCTTATTTAACATTAGGTTACTGGAAAAGTCAAAAGAATATGCTAAAGTACCATCAAGGGCTTTTAACTTGTGCTGTCTTGTGTGCCAGCTTCATGCTAGTCCTTCTGGAATCACTGCTTTGTTTGGAGCACCATAGTCACAGATCTAGTTTCTGTTTCTGTGATCCATGTACTTTGGATTTGTATCTGTCAAATTGACATGGCGGGGCCTTGGCCATGGCCTATAACAGGTGTGCCTGATATAAAGAGGGTTTCTCATGTGTTGCTGATTAGAAAGTCTGAATATTCTTGTGCTCACTTGCAACCTGACCACCAAAAAAAAACTTGGTTGCATCATTTGTTACTGCAGCAAGTTCGTGAATCCACTGATAATTGTGAAAGCAGTTGCCCCAGGCAACTACTAGTGGAATGGCTGACAGCAGTTTGGGGTTTTGGCATTGCGGAGAGCTGTTATTGAAGATTCATTTTACACATACTAAAGGTTTGGAGGATAAAGAAGACTCTCCACAACTATTTTCTTAACCTTTTTATTTTCTTCAAAAATATGTATGCCATTCTATTCCTTTTTCTGTTGCTTCTGGAGGAAGTGACAGGGGTATCTCAAATGTGCTCTTCATTTTCTGTAGTGAGGTATCTATATGTCCAGTAGCAGCAATGGTGCTGGAACTGGAGTGCTCTAGCATATTCTCTAGTGTACCTGAAGGACCCTTAACCCCACAACTTGTTCACTCTTGTCAGTTGTATCAGCTAGACTCATTAAAGATGTTAGCTCTTCCTACAAACTCTCATTTATCTAGATATTATCAGTAACAGGAATGGCAGTTGTGGCAGCTGTTATGGCAGAAACACATAAGAGCAACAGGGTATTTCTGTCCTAAATATGATAGTGGAAGAGGAAAGAGAGGCATCACGGGTGAAGTGCACTCTGTAAGGACACCAATAGAGCTGAAAGTTAAACTTATGTCAACTGAGTCTTCATCCATGGCCAAGCCACATTCATGCTGCTTTCCAGGAGCACAGATTGGCAAGCTCTGTTATTGAGCAAATAGGAAATCCACTCTGAAATGCAGAATGTGTAAGGGATCAAAAATATCTATAGATTAGTTCCCTCCTCACAGTCTTTTGTTTGTTTTTCTGTAAAGTTGAAGTGTTTTGCTTGTATGTATTTCAGCCAGTACAAAGCAAGTGTAGAGTTCAAAGTGACATTTTCATTTTGAAATGTTGTTTTCAAAGGGATTAAACAGCTCAAAAAATGAAACAAATTCTTATTTCAGGTTGGGACTAGTCAAATAGTTCAATAGTCAGCCAAATACATGTTGTGTTTTAGCAATGGAGATGGCCTCACAATGTTTTGCTCCTATGTTTTTTCCCAGTCCCTGCTCCTATGTCATTCTGACCCATACATATCACTTATATCATTATTTTGCAATGTTCAGTCAAATCCTTAGCAGGAATTGGTAGTGAGATGGAAATTTGAGGGTGTCATCAGCCTGGATTGAAATGACTCTCCTTTAATGGCCTGTGTGAAAGAGGTGAGTGGGCTCAGTTTAGTTGCTGAACGTGCTCACACTATAAACTGGTTGGGTTTGTGTTTCCCATCCTGTGCAGGCCAGCAGCAGTAGTGCTGCTCATCCCCACAGCTGGGGACAGGGATGAGGCTTCTCTGTGTCATCTTCACACCAGGCGTTCAGGTCTGCATGGTCCATGAGCCTGGTGTTTTGGGGAAGTGTTGAACATTGTTTCACTACCGGGGAGCAATGTTTCACACATTTTCTTCCCCTGTTGAACCAGTCACAGGAGCCAATAAAATAGGACTCCAATCCTGGACTCCAGGCTGTGTGAAAAACAAAGAGACTGTGGAATACAAGGACCCTCTTGAGCCTGATGTCTTGTTCCCAGCTATTCCTTGTTTTTTCCTCCTGGCAGAGATAGATACTCTTCCACTGCAAGGTGCAGCTTAGTATTTTTCCATTCATTCCTGCAAAGAGGTGACAGCAGCAGGCTCTTAAATACTGAGGTGCTTTTTGTGTGGGTGTCCACCTTGCAAGGAACTGTGGGTTGTTTGAAACCTACTAGATGCTTATTTTGATGGATATGAGCACCTGTGAGGAATGATTCCATGTAGTATTAAGTCTCTGAAGCATTTGTAGTAGGAATGAACATAATTTGAGACCATAAATTACATCTGTAACTTCGCTGAACAGCAAGAGAAATCAACCTTTCAAGTGATGCCTGGGCATTTTGTGAGTCTGGTCTGGTTCACATCTGTGAATTCAGACCCCCTCTGCTGCCATGTCTTGTGTGAATTCCATGGCAGACACTTATATCTTGCAAGCTTAGCACCTTTAATTTGGTGGCAGTACTTTGCATAAGCCTTTAGTTTGGTATCTTCATACTGTACACTTGGTAAGCCCTAATATTTGTAAGGAGGATGTGAAAGACAAATCAAATGAATTTGAAGTAACAAGAAGTCAAAAGCATGTCTTCCCTTATTTTCTTTCCTGTTTGCCTAAGGATTATTTATTGTGTTTGCCTTGATTCCAGCCACTTAATTTTTCCAAACAGATGCAGCTGATTGATTAATGGCATTTCATGTTTAAAGTCAAAAGTGTCAGCAAGACTCTTGCACGCCTGTGTCATTCTCTCCTAGAACAATAGCTTCGGCTGAGAAGTAGGGACTTGTGCCAAGTATTCTTGAGGATAGGAGGTCATGTGCCACTTTTCTGCTAGGAGACAGATATATATATAAGGACAAGGGGAGGCAGGAGTTTGGGGGCTTGGAGGGCTAACTCTGTTCTAATAATAGGTGGATCACATGGTTGCTAAGTCACCTACAACAAGGCTTAGTTTGTGGAGGTGAATCAAAGTGCCGGGAATTAAGGACATTTCTTCGACTATCCTATGACATATAAAAATAGGCCCAGGGAAATACATATGTGATGAAGAAAGCATTGACTGTCTAGGCCAAAACTCTCCAGAGGAGCAGCGGGACTTTATTTCTCTCACCTTCTTTTGTGATTACTCTTCTCTTACTTTTTAATAACCCTGTGTGTAAATATAGCCTACAGGTGATCCAGGTTCTCACCTAATATGTAATATTATGTATTTGTGTGTAGTAGGGTACAGGGCAGAGCCTCAGCTGTTGGAAACAGCAATAGCTTGCCTGATGTCAATTACCCCAGTCAGGATTGGCCATATCTGATTCTCCTGGTGTGGGAATGGGGTGAAGAGTTGCAAATGGAGGATTACGCACTCATGCACCACATTGGAAACCTATTGCGTAGTCTAGTGTCAGTAATAGAAAGCATCTATATTTGTGGATCAAAATGAAACTGGCATTGGCTCCCCTTTAACAGCTGTTTCAAATATAGGGCTCATCACATTGTAATTCTTTCCCAGTATATGCTTAGAGACATGTGAAACACCAAGAAGCCTGAGACCCTATTGTTCTCTTCTGCACGTTCTGAGTGTTTTGTGTAAATGTATCACGGGCCTTGAGGACCAGATTCCTAGATACTGAAGTCAGAGACCAAGCTTTGCTGTTTATTGTCAATGGCATTAATCAACAAGTGGGAAGTTCTTTTTGTTTCCCTGACCTTCTGTCTATTTTCTGAGCCTCACAGACTAGGCTTCAGAGGAAACTTCCTCTGAAACTATAAGCCACTAGAGGCCTCCTGAATACTTGAATTGATTTTGCTTCCAGGAAGACAAAGTCTCCTAAAAAGTACATCAGGCTTATAGAAGAAAATTATTCCCATTTTGCCAAGCCGGGCTGACACACAGTGTGGCGAGAGTTAGCGAAAGAGCACAGCTGAAGTAAAGAACAGAAATGCATTCAAAATTCATCTCTTAAAATACAGCCCATGTAATATTGAGTCACGGTGAATTACTCATTTCTATTTAGCCTTTATCTGTTGCAACCTGATTAGAGAGAGAAACTACATTCCTTTATTCAGGCATGAGGCCAATATTCATATTAGTCATTTTTGGCCAAAATAAATTCTACAAACTTTGGTCAAAATGCGTAATCCAATAATGCAAATGTAGGGACTCTTTAAATAAACCACCCCACTGCAATCTCTGTGTATTTTTTTGTTTACATCCTCACACCTTCTCTCTCTCTTCCTGTAGCTCTTTTTTCCTGATGCACCAGCCTCATTTGTGTTTACCTCTTTTGCATAAGCATCCATTGCAAAACCCCCATGGATATTAGAGATACTTCGATGACACAGTTGATGCTTCCTCTCTGAGCTATGCCAGGTTTGCCCATTGATCCAGGAGCATGTTACTGTTCATTAATGCAAGGTCACCCCTAATTCCCTCCTTCTCCTCTTTACCTCCCAGCCCTCAGGGGGGCAAATACTTGGAGGAGAAACCCGTTTGCTTTCTGTGTCAAGAAGCTGGTTGGTAGCTTGCTGCTAATTACTTTGGCTACAATAATTCTTAACCCGATTACAGTGATACAAATTAAAGCACTCTTGGCGAATGGCAGCTAAATCCACATGTCAGACACCAGAGCCTTGGTTTATTTAGGGACATCTCATTTCTTCTGATCTTGTTACCCCGTTTTCCATCTTCTTTGGGTAATCCTGAGTAAATCTTTCTGCAGTGGAAATCAGCACCATACACATAGGCCCAGATTATTACAGAGTCCTTTGAAATTGTCTCATGAGGTTCATTCTGCAACCCTTTGGGAAGGTCAGGTTCTCCTTCCCCAAAGGACAAAGAAAAACAGGTGATTTTGAGAATGGTGCATCTTTGACAGGGCCTAATTTTCAGAGACATTGCCTGCACCCCATCCTTAAAATCATCCTCTGCAATGTGTTTCAGTGTCGATCCACCAAAGGAACTTGCTTTTGCTAAAAATAGAGGTCTATGTACTTGTGCATAGGCACTTTGGCCTTTGCTTATGCAAATTGGACAGTTGTCAGATAACCTTGTCTCCAGTACCTTGTGTACAAAAAAACCAGTTTTGCTTTCTGCATTTCTTGAAAAAAAGTTATCTTTTTTTAAGTCACGTGGGACCTGGGTTGGGATGCAGAAAGAAGAATTATTGCCTGGATAAATTGCCATCACCTTCTGTAGATAAGCAGCATCTTTCTGTGTCTGTTTTCTTTGCTGTGGTGAGGACCCTTTTTATTCAGTTTGTTAAAGAGACCATGTTGGCAGGTAGGGAGTTGGACTCCTCTCTCTCTCATATGTCAAGCTGGGTCAGTGAAGCTGAATTTCTCAAATGCTATAGTCATGTGCTATAAACTATTAAGTACTTCTACAAAAATAATATTTCCAGTATCCTGTGAATAATACACTGATCACTGAATTAGTTCCTTAGTGGGAAGGAAAGTAACAAGATTAAAGAGAAACCTGGGAATGGATTTAGTTCTCTTTTACTTCTTTTACTCTGGCATTTATCAAGCTGAACTCCCCACAAGCCAGGACTATATAAATATTGAGTAAAGACTGCAGGATTTAACAGTCAGTTCATGTCACATAATTATTAGCCTCTGGCACCGTCTTATTCATTTGTAAAACCACTAACATGAATGTATTGTACCAGATAACAATATTGCCAGGTATTTTATTTAGCAGGTTTCTTCTGTTGTGTCTTCCTCTCAGAACACCTCAGCTGTACAGTATGCAAAAACCAGAAAGTACATTTTCTTTACAGTAAGATACTGCTGCACTACATTACATCTGATCTCAGTTTTCTTAGCCATGATATAACCTTCCCTTGCAGTTTCACATCTCTTCTGTGAAAGTACACGCTGCCATTCACACTGAATTACATAAACATCACAATATTTTGCAAGGGGATTTGAAAGGGCGATGTAGTGAAACATAACCTTATATTTAGGATTTTCCAATGGGTCTGATACAGTTCTGGACATATTTCATTGATTCATCTGCATTTTTAGGTAGAATGCACTATATAACTGTAAGGGTGTTATATGAATTTTGTGGACTGGGACTTTCAGGTAATATAAAACTCCCCCCAGACAAGGTTGAACTTGGCATGATAGGAAAGCATGCACTGCCTTGCTGAGAGTTTGTGCTTACATCTTACATGTGTCTGGGTTAGCCCATTAAACTTCCTGACTCATTTTTATCAGATTTCTTGTTTCAGGTGTTAGGAGTAGAACTGAAAATTTGAGGCCAAAATCTGTATTTATTTGGAGAATTAGATGTATGAGCCCACATCTAGTGATGTTCAAGGAAAAAAACCCTACTAACTCCAGGTTTTTGGTGCTGTTGCAGGGCTCTCTGAAAAAGAGCTTGAGGCATCTCTGGGAGCAGGTGACTGCTACTTGTATATGTAGACATGGGCTTTACATTTTGAATTTTAGGAGTTTGAGATATTTGACTCAGTACCCCTTTGCTCTGCACCAGAGCTCTCAGAAGATATTCCTGTGGGCATTTGCACCCAGCCTTGGTGTGGTTGTGTCCAGCTCTTCTCTCTGTGGATTCTGACTGACTCTCAGCTCTCGTCTCTCCTGAGGTTTCCGAGTGCTGGTTCTGATGTCAATGATTTCTTGTGACCTTGCAAAAGCCAGCAGGCTCCTGGGCAGACCGGGACCCATCTCCCAAAGGAAAGTTGCAGGAGGTCAGATATTCCACTCCCGTCTCACTGAGCTCATCCATCCAACTTCTTTCCTTTTTTTTCCCCCCCTCCTGTCCCTTTTTGTTTGGTTTGACCTTGGTCACTGATGACAAGGCTGCTTTTCCTGCCAAACCAATCAATAAGCTAAACAGAAAGAAGATGAGTATTTAGAATATGGGAAGCCAAACTCAAACACAGATAGGTTATCAGCCTAGACCAGAGCAGACTTCTAAGCAAATATTTCATTAACAAATTTTTCATGGCAACTTGCATGTTAAAAGAAAAAAAAAAAAAAAAAAAAAAGCAACAACAGGAGAGGGAACAGTAAAGGGGATAAAGTGAAAAAACTGGGCTGGAGCCATCGGGCTTAGGCTGTTGCATTGCTGTCTTTGGTTACCGGTACTTTCCACAACACACTGCTGCTCCCTAGGGAAATGGTAAGCAGGAAGGGTGAAGACCTTGCACAAATGGAGCTTTGAAAGCCCGCTCTGAGCCGCTGCACCTCGTGCTTTCCTCTCAGACAGGGAAGGGCTTGGGGTGGCTCTGTGACCATACCATATGTTTATGGTGGAGCAACATTCTGGGCACAGGATGAAGTTTATAACTGCACAGTCCTTGTGCCTCTGGCAAGGCTTGTATACATTTTCTGTTAACAAACAGGAGCCTGAGCCAGTTGTATCTTTAAGTTCTTGGTTAGCTTAGTGACCTGTAGAAAATGTATTTGTAATATTGCAAAACCTTGTGAAAACATATCCAAAGATTCCAGTTTGGTTTGGTGCATTTCTCACCCCTTCTGTGTGAGACACAGCTTTTTCTTGGGTGTATTATTGCCCTTCATTTAAAACAATTAACACAAATTAACACAAATTAATCCATTTTTTGATGGCCAGAATATTTTACAGCATTCTTAGCACAGATTTACAAACCCTCACTTTTGTGTGTCATGGGAATGAGGAACAGAGTCTTAACCATATTTTTGTCTTGACAGCTATTTTAAAAGGTTGACTGAAGAGGAGGGAAGTTGCTAAATAACTTTTCAAATAATGTAGAGGAGAAAAATATAGGTCACTAAGCAATAAACTCCCTACATCCTTCTGGCTAAGGAAGAGACTCTGAATCTCCATCCACCTTTTACTAAAATGAGACCAAAATTCAAATCCAACATAAAGCATTACAGCTTTAAGTACTGAAAATATTTATTATTTTTATACCAGTAATCCAATAGCATAATCTCAAGAACATCAGTGCTCCAGGAATGTCTAGAAACACAATGGATTTGCCTTTATTCCTTTATCCAGATGTTTCTATAAAATACTCTGGATACTAGGAATCTGTAGGGGAATTAAAGATTTATTTTTAATACTTGAAAAACTTGAATTTCTAATAACTGTGATCCTTTAAAATGTTTTAACTGTGGATGCAACATGCTTTGACTCTTTGATGAGCTTTCCCTGCATCTTTTATCTTGCTTTCCGAATAATGGGCAACTCTTTTACGCAGGCAGCTGCAAGCCAGTCACAGGACACAGACACTTTTAGTGCTAGATGTGAGTGTGAGAATTAAACTGTGTGTTGGCTTTCGTTCAGAATTTTATCCTTATTCAGCAAAACTGATTAGATTTTGTCTGTACAGCTTTGTGTAGATATACCTGAGCTAGTGAAGGAATCACCAGAATATTAAATAAATCTATGTGGGGCAATAGCCAGCCCTGCTTTTTGAGGAGTAACTTTCATTCAGCTATTGCAGGGTGGAAAGCCTTCCTATATTATGTTACAGTCTGTAGTGCTGTAATTTTACCTCATTTCTGAAATAAGATTATACCTTTTTCTCTGTTTTCTTTACAGATACAGAACTATGAAAATAATTTCTGAGCCTTGACTGCTTATATACACACTTTATGTTCATCCCCTGAAATAGTCGTGTAGCTCCCAGAGAGGCAGTGAACACCAGGACCTTTTTCCGAATCTGTGTAGGAAATGTTGAAACAACATAATTTCTGTTGTTTATAAAACACTATGAATTTAATGACTTGTTTAATAACAAGACAGGTCCAATAATCATGCAGGATTTTAGAGGCAAACATCTCTAAAGATACTGTGTTCCAAATAGCAGGTCAGAAACTGATCCTCTGAGAAAATCCAGTGTAGAAATTTCACTGCATGTCAATATCCAATTTAATTTTGGACTTATCTATCATTTGTCTACACCTAAAAGTCTTTAACAAAAGTGGAGCACTAGCTAGTATTTTATGTAACTGTTCTAAAATATTTCTGCATTTCTGCATCTGATGATAAAGAGATGCTTTTAATGTAAACAGAGTGAGGTCAGAAATCAAATATGCATCACAATTTCTTCAGCTTATTTAGTTTACAAATTTAACATGAATTTGGGTCAATCAGGTTCACTCTTTCTCTTTAATGGCCACTTTGAAATTTAATAGATTTGGTCTAGAAATGGGAAAAGTTTAATCAAAAGAGATGAGCAGAACATGCACAGAGAAACGCTGGTACTTGTTTTAAAAGTAGTGTCCTGGCCACAGCCTGGACTTGCTTGCAGGAACTGAAGCACTGGTTTCCTAAAATACAGATTAGGGGCTCACAGTAGATTTTCGGCCTTGAAATCTGATAGTAAATCAATTAGCCAGGTCTTTTGCAAATGGAGAACAATTTGTTAAGAAGTGGCAGGGGGCGGGCGGGGGGTGGGTGGGAGAAGAAAAGAAGAGAGAAAACTGATTCCCAAACCACAGATACTGACAAGAGGACGTGGGGCACTTGGTACTGTTTTTGTGATCAGTTTTCTTTGAGGACCTTGGAAACTTTTTGGGTCTGTTCCTGTCTTCTGAAAACAGTGATAAAAGGCCTACTTTAGAGGAGTGGCATGTGGATGAACCAGATCAGAGCAGGACAGGAATTCCCTTTGCTTGCAGGTCCTCCTGAGCAGTGCTGGTGACTAAACTGTGTCTGTGGCTTTCTCATCTGAGGGGTTTGTGCCCAAGAGATGGGCATTGTGTTTGTTGCATTAAACACTTTTTCATTATGGAAGGGAGACCCCTTACCTGCATCTGCAGCTGCAATAGGAACCCTATCCCATAGATTTAAGGTTTGACTTCATAAGCTGCAATGCAGCAATTGCTCCTCATTTCAGCACACGGTGATGTCGGTCATGTTGTCCTTATAAAGGCAGCCTCCAACCACGATGCTGCCCCAAGATGTGTCTGTAAGGACCAGAGGCAGTGATGTCAGTAAGGGTATGCCTGCACTTTTGCCTTGCCACCTCCCCTTCTCCTGGGGAAGATCAGAAAGAGAAGGACAGCCAGCTGCAGCAAAAGTTGCTCTCTCCCTGCAGCAGGACACCAGGCTTCTCTCAGTTTTCAGGGTGGAGGCAGCCAAAGGCAGACAACTAAATCTTCCTTCTTTTCTCCCAGCCTACCAGAAGACTATATGGTAAATGCCCAGCTGATGTGTTGGAGTGCCTCCTGAATTCACTTCACAGTGCTTCTGTTCAAAATGCAGTAAATCATCAAATCCCAGTCTGCCTTCAGACCACACAGTGAATTAAGAATGCTCCTCATGTAATACTGACTTGATCTCATCTTACACATACCCCAAAGCAATAGCAAGGGGAAAATGCTGTGAAGCATTTTTTCCTTTGTTAGTGCCCTCAGGGCTCAATCTGAACTTTGTAAGAGACAAAAAAAATAGCTGGGAAAAATGGTGAATTTCTGCACGCCATAAGGACTGGAGGAGCTTATGCTGTCAGCTGCTTCTGTTGTGAGGGGGTGTGCAGATGTGGCAGTGAGCAGGGCTTTTTTAGCCACACTCAAGTCAAATGTGACCCATATTACAGCCCTTTAAACAACCACCTTCCACTTTTCTCTTACCTTTGTTCCAGGAGGCAGAAAAACACCATCTCTGTTGAAGATTTATTTTGTTTTTTTTTAATGCTATTCTTAGGCTGCTAATAAATGGTTGAGTTTTTTGTTTGTGGGGGTTTTTTTCCCTCCCAGATTTGTTTATTTTATATCTATTTCATTACTTGAACCTATTCTTTGCAGAATTGTCTCTACCCAACCCAGCTGAATGCAGAGTGAAGCCTCTGAGGTATGGATTATACTCCTACTTGCATTTAGGTACAAGTGGCTGGAGCTCCCAGAAAAGGGCTACTATAAACCAGATCAATAAAAGTAATCCTTGGGAATAGCTGCTGTATGATATCTCATATAGAAACTCTAGGAGAGAAAGGGTAGGCTGCTTTCACAAAAGTATTTCTTCTGAAAAAGCAGTGTTATTTCATAGTAGAGAACACTACAAACCTGAATGAAAGTTTGTGCAAATTATCATGTCTGTATGAGAGTGTTTCAAGGCTTAAACCACAAGGGGCAGGACTAAGTCTCTGAATTCAAAGTATCAGTATTTATTTGAAGCCTGAAAATTTGGTTTATCAATTTTTTTCTGTTTTTCATAGAATTTTCTGCGTCACAGAAAAGAAAAAGGATAGGAAGAAGGAAGGAGATAAACATTATTCTAAAGCTGTAAATTTAGTTGATACTGTGCCGTCTAGCACAAGAAATAGCATAACAATATTTATGTGTGGTAAAAAAACTTTACTGTTCTTGCAAAGATGTACTTACGTGATGAGCTTCTTTTGTTCTGAGCCATTTCACTGAACTCACAATATATCAAAAGGTCTGTGTTATCTGTATAGAAGGAGGGACTTAATTGCAACACACATTTACAAGAGTTGGGGTATTTTTACTGCTTGTACTCTATGTGCCCATCTATAAAACATGTAATAATCTTATAATAAGTTTTGTGGTTTAACCCCAGCTGGCAACTCACTATTCAACTGCTCACTCACTCCTCCCACCACTGGAATAGGGAGAGGAATCAGAGGAAAAAAAAGTAAAATTTGTGCTTTGAAATAAGAACAATTTAATAGTTGAAACAAAGTAAAATAATACTGTTATAGGTAATAACAGTAACAATAATAATAGTAATGAGAAGGAGAGAGAGTGAGACATGAAACTCCTGAGAAACAGGAGATCTGGGACACAATTTCTCACCGCCCACTGACTGATGCCCAGCCTGTCCCAGAGCAGTGACCAGCAGCTCCTGACGTATTCACCCCAGTCACTGTGATAGCCAGGGCTGTGGTTTGTAAGTGTGAGCAGTATTTATTAAACAAAATTGTATCTAAAAAGAAAAATAGTCTCTATTATATCAGAAAAAGACTTTGTAAATATTAAATCACTTTCACCATAGCTAGTCCATCTATCACACATGAGGGAGCTGCAGGCAGTGGGTGCTGCTTTTCCTTACAGGCCCTCATGGGAGGCTCCCACTCTTCATGGCACCTCTGGGTGCTGTATCTTGTATGTTGACCTGGAGGAGATGAGAGGAGCATCACCAACAGGGACAACAAGGGTGAACTGCCCTGTGTGGAAGTCCATGTCTGCTGCCTTGTTCAGCAGTTCCCAGATCACATAATTGACACTGCTGCTTTCAGTGGGAGTGAAGATAAAAATCTAAATTTATGATAATTTTTTTAAAAAAAAATTATTTTATTTTATTTTATTCTCTAGATGCCTGGACATCACTGCTGAAAATGAT
This sequence comes from Poecile atricapillus, assembly GCF_030490865.1. NCBI lineage: Eukaryota > Metazoa > Chordata > Aves > Passeriformes > Paridae > Poecile > Poecile atricapillus. The sequence continues at coordinate 95,095,207 of NC_081251.1, forward strand.
GTAGACTCAAGGACATTCTAACATTTCACTTCAGTGACTTCCTATTTCAGTTCTGAGACAAAGTGATCTGAAGTACTTCAGGACAGGTGACAGGATACAGCCTTGGCCCAGCAAACATTTTTCCCTCCACTTTGGTGGTGCATCTCCTTGATAGGCTGATGGGGTTAGCTGATACGTTGTCCACTTGCCCACATCCTCACATGTGGAGAAAGTCCAGCAGTCTCAGAAAGGGCAGTGCACTGATGTGCTCCATGATCCTCCTCTGGCTGAAGATATCCTCAACCCACAAGGTGCTTCTATTTCCAGTTTGATCTCTGTTGATCCTAGGCTTGGGAAAGGCATGATATTGGCTGAGGGTTTATATTCACATATATCCAGGATAATGTGGTCACAGTGGCGTTGCTTTCCCTAAGATTTTCTTTTGGGCTTGCAGGTGATTTTCCAAAATTTCAGTGTGAGTTTCAGAAGTCTGTGGGAGGAGCTGAATGAAAAGTAAGGGGAAGGACAAGAACATTGATGAGAAACTGAAAATGTGCAGAACTGGAATTAATATATACCCAAGGGCCATCTGATATGCAGGCTTGAAAGAAATACATTCACACTATGATGAACAAGCCCACCCTCAATTAATCAAGTGTGAGAAAGAGGCATACGTGAGGTATTAAACATCAAGTACAGGGGCAGACCAAAAAGATTACAATGTGAAGTTCAGAAAGTAATAAAAATTTTAAGAAAAGCAAAGGTAGAGAATGAAAAAAAAAGATTGCGCAGGAGGTTGTGAAAAATGACGACTTTTTTTCAAGTACACAAGAAAAAAGAGGCCTGTGAAAGAGACAGAAGGGCCTTTAAGACATGGCAGAGAAAAAATATTGAAAGGATATTCAGGTATTGCTTAAAATATTCAGTGCACTTCTTGCTCTTGTGCTCTGAAAAGAAGGTAATGGTGGCAGACACAGGTGTCAGAAACAAGCATAAATTTCCCTAGGGAGAAGAAAGAAACACTAAAGGAAAGCAGAATCATGCCAGAGCAGGTTATTAAGAAATTAGAATATCTGAAGATTTGAAAAATAACTTGTTCAGATGGGAAGCAGTCTGTTTTCAGTAGGAAACATCAAGAATGGTAGGATAACCCCAGGCAGGCACATTTAAGACCCTGTTTGTAGGAAAATACATGGCTAAGGAGAGAGCTGCTAGGCTGCAGATTTCAGGCTTCCATGGATTCCAAGGGCTCTGTGGTCTTCATGGGAAGGGTCTGGTGGCATAATGCTTGTCACCTTGCTGTGGATTGCATCAAAAGTGTTCACATAAAACAAAAAACCCAAACAAAACAAAAACAAAACAAAACAAAAAAGGGGCATATAATGTAGGAGTTAGCTTCTTGAAGCAGTGTTTCTGTTCTGGGGATTATGGACTCTGTAACAAACTGGACCTCAATTATTTGGCAGCATCCTTAGTCCTGCAGCCTTCTGGTGAAGCAGCCTGCAGTTCAATAGCAGATTTGTTTAAATTAAATTTATATAAAAGTTTACTCAACTAAGTACCTAAATGAATAAAACAATTAGTATTATTTATTTTGATACTGAAGTCAATTTAATTGATGCTATTTTCCTGACATTCACTCCCTGCTTGGTTCAGCGCTGTAACAACAATGCAGAACTGCATTGTAGGAGTTGCCATGGGGAAGCTGAAGTCTTTGGCAGTGGGGTAGGGGACAGTTGGAGCTTTTGGCACCTGGGAAGGCACGGGAGGCAGCTTGGGATTGTGGAGTAAATGCATTGGCTGGATGCTTCTGCTAAAATGATCATCAGTGGAATCATTAATAATGTTGGAATTTAAATTGTCAGGTTTTGTTTCAGCATTAACACACCAGTGAGGAGAATGGGGCTGTCCACACCTCCCAAAGATACAGTTTCCAGCTATTTGCTGCGTCAGAAACTATTGGTTTATGGTCCATTAACGTGTTCAAGGTTATTTTCACAAGCATGGCGCTCGGCAAGATAACATGGAACTGCTACTTCAGAAACACAGACGTGGAGCAAGGGAAAGATGCTTTGGCATTTTCCACATTACTAATATCATGGGCTACAGGAAATTCAGCTGGTTCTTCACAAATGTGTCTAGGGAAGGCCTGGAGCATTGCATGTCCATGGGTTTGATTGATTGTAGCAGCTGGAAGAGAAAAGGATGATAAATCAGGGTCTAAAGGAAGGAAAAAGACTAAAAGAGTCACGATATTACAGCAGATACTGTCTTGTAGGTGCATAGAAGAGATCACCTACTGGAGTTTTTAAGGGGAGATATGAAAGACTGGCAGTGGAAAGGCCTGGATACAACTCATGTGATCCTCAAGAAACCTTTTTGATCTAGTATCACACAAAAGATGGCTTCTTAGGTTGGTAGGCAGGTTTGGATGTGAGGTACATCAGTGGATAAAGAACTGTTGTGGATATCAAAGAAAACATTTGCAAATGGATGGAATCTAGGTCAAAGGGGAGAGGGGGTAGAGTGAAATGAAACCAGAATAGGTGGATTAGGTAGCAAAAGAAAGAGGGCTGGGGGAGGCAGAGGAAATGACCAGCATGGATGTACTAATCAGTAAGGAAAAAAGAGTCGGGATGTTACAGGGGCTGTTCACAAGCCTTTAAAAATGTCGCATGAAGAAATTTCTTGGGAAATTCAAATGCCTTGATAGCCTCTTCTTCCTCCAGACCATTTCCCCACCCTGGTGTTATCAAGGATGGGCTGAGAAACACTGCTGCTGGAAGGAGCAAAGCTGGAAAGGCTCAAAACAGGCAGGAAGTGATAAGACTTAGCTCTCCACACTGGAGAAAACCAGAGCATCGGCTGGACTGCTGGTAATTGCAAGACAGTGGTTTGAATGGTTGTAGTAAATCTCAGAGATATATGAAAGTTCATCCATGTTTGTGTGTCTAACTAAAACCTCCCTTTAAAAATTTCATCTTTTTTTTTTCCTTTGGCCTTCCTCATTTTTTATATTGGTTTAATATGTGCTTCGGGTCATCCTTTAAAGAACACAGTGGTAATTCTATGACAGAAAGCATTCAGAATTTCAATATTTATCCTTTTTATTGCAGTAATGTTACAGAGGCCATACACTTTTTTGCATGATTACTGCCCAGAATTAAAAATCAGGTTATTTGAACTGATATGAAGAGAAATAAGCTGAAGTTTCTGGTTTTGCTGGCAGTTGCAAGCAACATGTATCTAGGTTGTCTACATCTTTGGATCCCAGGAATTCTTTCTCAGGAAGTGCTATCCCCTTAGCAGAGCATCACCCATCACCTCTGCACGCTGACAGCCCTGGCTATCTTCTTCAAGACGGGCACATAAGAATGCTAAGATAAGGTCCCCATGTTTTCAGAAGTAGGACAGTGAAGTAATCTGATCCGTGACAGATTCAGTGTCAAATGTTCTGAGCCTGGACAAGTTCATTATGTGTCTTGGAGCATGTTGGAGCTCTTTGAGTGTTGGAAGAATGACTCACTTCAACTAAGATTGCACACACAGTGTTTGGAAGTTTGAACCTAAAAAAGGTCAGTCTCATATATTGCTTCCTGGTGATTGTTCCCTTGGCATGTGAGATGATTTCTCAGCTTGAGCAGGCTAGTGGAACCTTGTTGAGTTTAGTAAAACTTTTCAGCAACCAAAGACCTGGTGTATGTTCTTCCTGTTCCCCGTAAAAAGATGGTTTTGGTTTAAAATGTAACAAAACAGCCATGTGAAAATAGTAGCCTTGTACTCACCGTAGTGAAAACACTGTGCCAAATTGTAGGAGGACTACTTAGGTCTCCTGTGGCTCAAACTGTTGGTGTGTCAACATCCAAAGCAGCCACGGAAGAGTGAGCAGGTCTGTCTTGGGCCTCCAAGTCAGCAGATCCCAAGAAAGGTCTGAGCAGTGGAAATCATATCACTGCTGAAATTCTTACTAGCAGAGAGCTGGCAGACATATTTTCAGGTCTCAGGGTGACATGGCAGAGTTGGCAATTGGGAAAATCATGTTTGGATCTGTAAACAGAATGGAAGCTTATATGGAAGGTGCACAAAGAGAAAAAATTATATAGGATACCTCATTATTTACATTATTGTTTTCCAGAAGGCTGGATGCACTGTATTAAGCAAAAGCTAATAAATCTATTTTAGTGTCCTAATATTGTTCAGATACCAGTTGCTATCCCTAACATTGCTGAGTAATATCTTGACTTCATTCCAGGGCTAACAAATAGTTGCTTTACAGTTCTGATATGCTGTATCTTGAAATCTGTTATGACTGTTGCTGCTGGCCGGGTTGGGAAGAAAGATGATGTATGTTCATTAACATGTGTGCTAACAATTGTTACATCTCACACACCTCAGAGGCTGCTGTGAGCAGGTGAAATAGGTTTGAAAGTTGGGGGAAGGGACCAAGAACACATCTGTCCCATTCCTGCTGGAGTGGAGCACCCCAAGCTTACCATAAGGAAGTTACAGTCATGCCCCAAGACAGCTCAAAGGTTCAATTGGCTCAGAGCTGCAGGAGTACCTGGGAGTACCTTTCAGTTCTTAGTCCAGCACCCTCAAAAGATAGGAAGTATTATTTTAGGTCAGATGATATAAGAAATTATTTCAAAATAAGACATTCTAGAAAAAAAACCTCCCCCATTTGAGACTCTTTTTATTAATGAATACTTTTGGCTGACTCGAAACTGTATTTCTCAGTGAACAAGTTATTAATTGAAAAATTCTGTCCACTCCAAAATGTCCTGAATCTGCTGTAAAATACTATTAATAAAATAAATAATTTTGTGCTTCTTGACCTGTAAAGCCATTTGGGGTACTATCAGTAAAGTCTTAAGTACTCCCATGTCATTATAAAGGCTAAAGAAATATATTTTGGTACTGGGATTAGAGGGATACTGGGAATCTGCTAGTCTGTTTAACATCTGTCTTACAAATAAGCTTCATATGCTCTCTTTCTAAATTCTTCTCATTTAATTTGCAAAAATAATCAAGAAGGAACATTTGCTGTCTTTGGACCAAATCTTGAGGCCTTATTCAGGCAAATGCTGACTGAATAATTAGTGATCTTTCCAGCAGAAGGAATATCTGACTGACTGCAGAGTATACAGAACAGCTTGACATGGTTTAGGCTATAGCTTCATCACCCATTGCTCTGAACACAAGGGGATCTGCCTGAGTGAAAAAAACACTCAAAATTAACTTACAGTTTGGCTTATTGCCTTTTAATAGGATCCTTCCAAAGTAGTAATTGAAGAAGTGGTATCTTCCAGTGCCATATTATAATGAGCTTTTTTTCATTAAAAAAGATCCTAAATGGCCATTGCATGTTCCCCACAGTATTACTCAGGCCTCAAACATCCTTTACTGGTGGGGCAGAGGCCTGTGTCCTGTTTCCCTGTTGGATGAGGACAAATGCCAAACAGTGAACCTTCCCTTGGGCTCTCCTCGGCCCTGCACCCCTGGAGCTGCCAGATGGTGAGTTCAGAGGGAGCAGGACCCCAGTTAATGCAGCTGCCCCTAATCTTTCTTCAGCCCCGTATCACCTCCCTCATTCCCAGTTCCCCTCTGAGTTTTTTGCTTTTCGACTTGTTCTGGTTGCTTGTGCCCTGGACAGCCCCAAGCTGCTTTGAACAGCCCTCTAGAAATTGAACAGGATGAAATTCCTCTTACCTCTAAGGTACCCATGAGTCTGTGTCTTTCTTGTCTCTTGTGTTTTCTTTGGTTTATACTCTGTATAAACTGTGTTTGGAGGATGTGCTTGTCCCAGGCTGTAGCAGACAGGCTGATTCATGAAGCTTCAACACAAAAGAATCTCAATGCTCTAAATCCATTAGATGAATAAGACAAAAGACTAAGCAAAGAAAATACATTAAGAAGTAGAGAAGAATGGACACTGCTTGCACATTTTGCCTGCTAACTTGAAACAACATGAAGAAAGAAATTGTGAAAAGAAATTCAAGTCTTTTTCTTACTTGTACTCTTTAATTGTGCTGTCTCTTGTGTAGCTATTGTCCTTACAAATGCTTTAACTGATGTACAAGAAATGTCCCTGAGTTCCCTGTAGCTTTTGTAATTTCACCTTGGCTCCTTTTTCTGTCTTTGCACTCTTTGCCTTTGTTTTTCCTTTCCACGTACCTTTTATTTTCTCCTTTTCACTCTTCAACTATGCTTCAACCAATACCAGGAAACAAAACTTTTTTTCTAAGAATCAGAGCACACTCTGATCACTGCCACATATGGATATCTTCCTTTCAGGAGGTTTGTTTGGCCAGGTGAACATCTGCTCCTTAGTATTCTTATGAATAAACAGCAATAATTCTGACAGAGTGAGCTTAAGATGACAGCTTAACTACTTCTATGCAAGGACTTAATCTTTCTTTCTTATCTGACTCCCCCGCTGGATTTTCACACACACATGTACACACACACACACACACGCACACACACACAGAGGCACAATTTCTTATCTTAGCTATTAAACTGAGTTTCATTCTGGAAAATAAATCTGCCTTTCTCTGTTCCAATTCAAATGAAATCTTTGTTAAATTGTACAGCTTTTGTTGTTTTTGTTGTTGTTGTTGTTATTGTTGCCTGTTTATTTATTAGGTAAAGAGGTTTGATGTGAAAGAGATTTGGAGTGACCCTTGTGTCCTCTCTCAGGTGAACTCTGTGTTTCCTGGCTGCACAGTCCCTCTCCAGCCCTCCCAACATGCTCTCCATACTGAGACAGTGTTGGAGGGACCCCCCTCCCTGTGCCCCTCTGCTTGCTGCCTGCAGGTTTCCTACAGCAGTCCCTGCTGGTTTGACTCTGTTGCCTTTGCTTGGCAAAGTCATTCGGGCAGTGATTCTGAACAGGTCGTGGAGGCAGCTGACAAAGGATATTAAAGAGGAAGTACCTGGGTTTTATCCGTGTGTGTCCTTTCGAGGCAGAGCAGTGCCTCACCTCCCTCACTAAAATCTGGGAAGCCCATCCACAGAAGGTGGTGGATTTGCACTTTGTTGCAGTCAGAGTGAGTGGAACAGGGTGTGTAATGAAGAATAAGGGGTGGGAATATGAAAAACATAGTACGCGTCTGGCATTACAGCTGCTGCTGCCCAGTGGCCACCATGTAGCCTAAACCTGAGTAGGCAGCACATCCCTGGCCCTTCAGCAAGACCAGGATTAGCCCAGGCATAACTCTGGCTGTTGTTTTGCAAGGACTTTGCAATAACAACTGCAAATGGCACGGATTCATCCTGCTGCTGGTAAAGAGGAGATGGCATGGGAGCCTCCTGCTTCATGGCAGGTCTGCTGCTTGTTTCTGGCTTGGCCTGTGCGTGGGGCATGAAGCACTATTGCCTGCCACTCTACCTTTGCCTACCTGGAAAAATGGCTCTCCTCCCTCCTAAGTCTAAGTTGTGCCCGTGCCCTGCTTCACTCAAGGTACAAGTCCTGTGAACATGTGAAAACTAGTCTGGGAAAGGGGTTATTTTTAATTCAGGAAAAGGGTGTGCACAAATAAAACACAGTTTAAAGCTGCCGACAAGGGAGCGCCCTTTTCTTTTGAAGACCAGGACTGGAAGTGGGAAGAACAGACAAGGAAAGGCAAGAGAGCACAAGAAACGGAGCAGGATGCAAAGTGAACAGGACGAAAGAGTTGACAAGTTGTCACTTTCGCTTGCGTCGGCCGAGGAGGAAGCGCGCAGCCACCCCCGCCCCGCACGGCACACTTGATGTATCTCAAGGCATGACAATATGGCTCTGTTTGTTCTGCTCTGGGGGGAGGGGGACAGTTTATTTTCTTAAGACTATTAAGTCCTTCTAAGTACCACTATCGGCATTCTATGATTGAAAGTGACAAACAGAAGCAACCCTATTTAAAAACTGCCACTTCGAATTAGTGGAAGTATCAACTTAAGTTTTACAATATTTTACTGCTCCATTTTTGCACTCTTTTACATAAGGACGGCCAAATAAATATCCCGATGACTTGTCTTTGCCAGAATTCCTCCCCATGCTCCCGCCCCATTAGCTGCTGCCTTATGAACGCTGCACTAAACAGAAAGTGACAGCAGCTGACAGCGCAGCCAGGGCCAAATTATCAAACGTCTGAAGTTGCGCCGTGTGGCCATGCACAGGCTCAGGCTTTCACATGCAAAGCAGATAACTGCATACAAACAGGTGCTCACACGTGCAAAGATGTTCTGTACAGACCCTGCTTCCTAAGCCAGGCACTGTTGAAGGCTGTATCTCAGAGAGTTTGGTACCTGCAGGTCCCTGGGGTTAGAAGAACAGATGTTTGACATGGTGAGGCATTGTCCATAAAGAAGGAAATGTTTTTGCATAGTTTAGCTTCAAACTGTGAATGTAGTGCCTAAATTCTGAATGTAGACTGCCCAAAGAATCAACAGGGATAAAAAGAGGCTTCCAAGCAGCGCTGTAAGCATGCAACTGAGCCCAACTGAGGCACTCTGAGCTGCTCCTTGGAGTGCCTGGTTTGCAGGTACCCAAGCTGACTGCTTACATTTGCAGTGCCCAAACTTCCAAAAGCTTCTTTCCCACCCCAACCCCACCGCTGGCATAGCTGCAACTCCGGCTCACCCAAGTCCTGGTGGCTGCAAGACATCAGCCTCCAGCATATGAGATGTGAGCTTCATTGTACTGTGCAAATGTGGTGTGGTAAAAAGCTTGATTTTCCACCTCAGATCTCCCCTTGTCTTCAGTGATGTCTGAGAATCATATTACAAACTTCTGCCTTATCCTGTTTAACAGGAAATATCCATTTCTCATAATTTGTGTGTTCCCCTTCCTTTGGGAACTGCGGCTATTTCCACTGTGCAGAAGGCTTTCCAGGCAGGCTGGCAGGAGGACTGAGCCTCAGACATCGCTGGGCTCCATGTCTGTGGGGAAGGCGAGGATGTGGGAGGCACAAGGAGTTGAAATACTTTGTGGAGCCGTCATCTCTGCAGTGGGCCAAGGTGCAGACTGAAGCCTGTGCATAGAAGCCTTCCCTGTTGTTTGAAGGGAGTAAGGCATTTTGGCTTTCAAAACAAAGCTGCTTTTGAAATCTTTGATCTTTCTTCTCTATTCTTTGTTTTTCATAAGGAAAGACATAGACAAAATAATGCAGACAAAGCAGGTTATTTGTAAGCCAGCTTGAGTACCCATTAAATCTTAAAGGCTGTATTATTCTGACTTTCAATACCAATGCACAAATAGCTATTCTTTTTTTCCCATGGATCTTCCATATGGCCAGATGAACAGGCTGACTGCATGGTGAGCAGCAAAAAGAACAGCTGACATATAGTTTGCAACCACACTGCAACATCTGGGCAGAATTTGGTCAACTGCATGCCTGATAATAGTTTTTACATTCAGGCAGAGAGATTCCTTTTGATAGGATCGTGTAAAGAGGCAGAGAAAATATTAATATCAACTTTGAAGTGTACAATGAGTGGTGTGTTATAGCAGCAAAACAGCCCAGCCTGTGTGCTACAATACACAGAGCATTGAATTGGGAGGTATGAAATGAGTCCTATCTCTGCCTCTTTTAGTACCTTCCTGTGGGATCTTAAATAAATCACTTACTCCTGCTTTTAGGCCTCTCTTTGCCCTTCTCCCCTGCCTCTTCTCTCTGCTCCTGTTTATGTTGTTTGCCTTGCTGGTTAGTCCGTGTACTCCTCCGTGAGCAGTTGATTGTCATCATTCACAGTTATGGCCCATGCTTGCAATTATGGCCCAAAAAGGAATTTATGTCTCACTGGTCAAAGCCTATAGTTTTCTCTTTCCTATTCACTGCTGCAGATGGCATAAAAAGGGTACCTTAGTCTGTTACTTGTGGAGATCAAGCAAAGCAATTGTTAAAGGTCGCTACGTAGCACTTCTGGCAGGACTGCTGCAGGGATATGGGGCCACAGGGAGAGGAAAAGATACACATGGATGAGGCATAGCTAGGGTCATACATGTGCGCTAATACAGAGAAAAGACAGTCCACTGAGCAATGTCTCCTTCCATCCAGATGAAGAAAAAACACTGTGGTAAATGTCACAGTGAGCGTTCACTTTCTGTCCAAATGCTGCTGGTGCAGCAGCATTTCAGCAGGAACAATTACAGCTTGCAGTGCATCCCATGTGTAACCTGTGAAGGTGAACTTGCTATTTTCCCTCTCTTTTATTAAATATGAGGAGGGCAACTCAACATGGAGCTGTTTCTGGGAGTCTCTTCCAAGGCTGGCTCTCCTCTGGTTAAATGAAGGAATGTCCCAAAGCACCACAGATGCCTTGAGAGGTGCGGTTTCACAGCCCCAGCTGAATCAGCGTTCAGCTATGCTGGTTTGCACATGGAGGAAGGCTCCATATGGTGTGTGAAAGGCATCCCAGCACAGCCCCTCCCACCCAGGTGTAGAGCTCAAAGGCAGGAGGTGGTGGTGGTGAGAGGGGTGGTCTGCAGGGGAGGGAAGCATGACACGGAGACAACACTACCCTGTCTGTGCTCCCCCAGATCCACAGATCCTGGCTCCCCTCTGCCTCTTCTAGCTCTTGGCCCAATGTTTTGTCCTCATTTTGCTTGTTCTGTAGCAACAGTTTCTTAGCAAACACCATTCTCAGAGTGGTGCTGATATTAATTGATGAGGCTGGTGCTCAGAGTTGTCTTGGCATGGTAAGGCACTATCTAAGTAGAAAAATAAACAGCCATGTTCACTCCAGTTCCTTTCAGAAAATGGAAAAATAAATCATTGCCTTCCAGATGGAAATGCACAAAATCATCAGCAGAAAAATATCTTAAAGCTCCTAAGAAAGCTCTGAGAAGGGAGGATGAACAGCCCTAGTTTTCTGGGGATTTTGTTTCCATTAAACAAAGAACTACTGCTTCTCTGACATGCTTTGAACAGAGGAGTTCAGGGCTTCAGATAGGGCATAACATTTTAGGAGTTTAATATCCCTTCAGAAAGAAAATCCCTGTCTGCTGAGGAAAAATGATGATTTGTCTTGCAAATGATTGGTTTTTCTTTGAAAATGCAGTAATGGGAGATTTTGTCTCAAATTTAAATGTTTCCTTCATTCTTTTTTGCAGACCTGGCATAAAACAGTTTGCTTTTAACAAGTCTGTTGTCAGTGGCTCAGGCTGTGTTAGGGACAATGTTCTTACTGTAATGGAGGGGACGATTACATAGGGGGTTCAGCTTTAACAACAATAAAAGTAACATTTGAGATCAAAAGTTTCTTGAGGAGACATCTACTAGACAGCATTACTGTTAATATTGAGCAATGTGGTTTGGATGTCTTTTGTTCAAGTATAGGAAATCCTCCAAATTAATTTTATGAGTTTTAAAAATATGTTATTTCCTTAAATGTAGCCTGGATGAACTATTTTTCTAGTGTATGACATTAAATAAGAGCAATGCATTTTAGAATTAGCACATAAATGATCAATAAAAAAGAGCAAACCAAAACCATAACCTGAAATGCAAAGATTTAAGCTTTCTTTGAGACTTGTTACATTCATTTTTCCCTTTCATGTCTGAAGTGAAAATGAATTGTTTTAAAAGACCTTGAGGACCCGATACAGTAAGCTTTGAAATCATGGACTGCATATTCATTTTAAAGAAACTCAGTAGCGGTTTTACAAGGGTCTTCAAAGCAGGCTTTATAAATATTTCATGCTTTGCTTTTCTATGACATTTCTCTAAATAATAATGTAGAAGACCCTTTACTCTGCCTTTTTGTTTCAAGGATATAATTTCTTTAGTTTCAAATGTTCTCCCCTAAAAAAGATGCCATTAATATTTTCACTAAGCATTTCCCTATTAATTTAAAGTTCTCTGCCTGAAATAAGGTTCCATCTGTGAAACGCGAGCCATTATTTGTTCAGACTCAGAGGAAGCACCTCATTCAAATTTTGGGAGAAAACAGGACACAACTCAAGGCTAGCACAAGTAGTTGGTCTTCATAATACATAATATTATGAATATTAATAAGATATAATATCTTTCAGGATAGTCTTCTAGTGAGGAAAACTGGTGTGATTCTCAGGATTGGCTGTTTACTCACTATGGATAATCCAGTATGTGTACAAGTGAAGGAGTGCTAGGTTGAGAAGTGGAAATTGAGACAATAGAGTCAACACATGGTCAGAAATCAAGATGATAAGTGAGATGGCTTATCAGCAAAGACCTGTGCAGTTGTATTTAAATGTACAAGGTGTGCAAGGATTACACTGGTCTTTCTGACCAGCTCTCTGAAAGCAAGGTGCGAGGCAATTAACAGGTATCTCCCTTTTACCGCTCTTTCAGAGGCATCAGCATCAAGGTAAAGTACAAAGTAGTAGGTGTTGTACATGTCCTGATAGAAGTTCAGAATAATTTTGTGATGTAAAATGAAAGAAATTGTTAGAATAAATGTTATGGAAATTGCCCTTTGTTACATTATTTGACTATAATTAAAAGAGAAGCCAAGTGCTGATAGCTTAGCAGAGAAAATATTTTCATACTTATCTAATCTGTGGTTTTAAGTAGGGACAGACAAACTCATTTTGCCTAGTTTCAAACCCACTTGAACACTATTCAGCAAAGCACTTATGGTCATATTTTCAAAGCTTGAGATCTTTTCTTTCCCCCACAATGGTATCACTGCTGATATTCCTTCAGTGAGAAAGTTCACATGATTTTATAAATGAATTTCAGGAGCATCTGAGTCTAAAAGCTCTATGAAAGTCTGAATTATAACTGTCTGGCTGTCTCCTTTCATCCCTCAGCCTGTCCTTTCCTCTCCTTAAAGCAATTGGCATACAGGTTGATAGCGAGTTGTCTATCCAGCACAAAAAATGCATGGAGTGAGAAGAATATAGACTGCTCCTGGATATCCCATTGGGTCCCAGTCTAGCCAATTTTTTCAGGTGAATCTATGTGCTCAGATGGTACTTTTTTTTTTGCTTTGAGATGAAGTTAAGATTGGCTGGACGTCTGAGAAGATGCAGCGTTTTGATATAGAATGGGAAAGACAAAGCACCCTCAAAGGCTTTCCATGTTGGGCTGAAAAGAAACTTCAGTGTGCAAACCTGCTTTGTTTTAACTGTCTTTATTAGACCAAGTGCAGTGGCCAGAAAAAACCCAAAAGCTGTGAAAGCACTAATTAGTTGTAACATCTGGTAAGAATGACCTCAGATGTACAAAGGTACTATTTGTACCAGCACTTTTGCATGCATGAACTGGGGACCAAAGTGGGTTTTGGCTGCAAAACAGAGGCAAGAGGTGTGATAGGAGACAGTATCTACTTATTATTATGAGGTGTAAGACAGGATTGATACAGGTTGTTCCATATCACTTGTCAGCTTTGAAGAGTTAGCATATACCCTGTTTTTATTTTTTGACTCCTCTTTAAGCATATATGCCAACACAGAGTGCAGGTAGAAAGGGGGGAAAATGCAAAGATAATTCTCTTCAGCTACTTCTGGGGATGCTCTAAGGCTGTTCTGTCCCGTTTCATACTTGCAAATTGCTTTAGAGCTGCTACTGGTATAAATACACTACTGTGATACCATGAGCTGACAGACAAAAGGAAGAACTGCTTTCTAGTCATTTGTCCTTCTTAGCTCAAACAAGACAGAAAATTAGAATGAAAGAAGGCCAATCAGAAGACAAAGATGTGAAAAACTGTTGCATGACTGCACAGTGAGAGCAGATGGCTGCATGAACTGTCTCTCCGTACACATGAGCACATGGATAATGAAATAAGATCCACACTCATCATCTCTCTGCAATGTCCATTGTGTCACACAGAGCCTGTGACCAAGTATTAAAGATCAAATAGACGCCTTTTGTCAGAATGATGACTAACATCCAGGCTTTGCTCAGTCCTCTTACTCCTACACAAAACTTTGGAAATCTATCATGATCTGTCCAAAAATGAATTGTCTGTTGATGACCCATGTTAGCTGTAAGTCAGGAGTGCTAAAGGGGCTGGCACATACAATTTTCTGTGGGAAGAGTTCTGTGCAATCTCTGTCATCCAAACCAACACTGGAGACTTTTTGGCTGTTTTCTCATACCTTCTGTTCTGACTTTATGTCTGTTCCTACTGCATTGTTTTCCCCGGAGTCTAAGGCAGCTGTAGCTACTTCTACCACACTTTGATTTCATCCTCTGTTCACATTCTTTCAGTCACATTAAAAAAACCACTTCATATCTAATCCAAAGTAAAACAGAAATTAAGTACTAGAACTGAGAAGTATTTTGGCATTCTTGGTTCTGGGAAATTGGTTCACAGCCTCTTGTTCTTGGCTGAGACAGAACTGAGACAAGAAATGGGAAACAACGATGGGACTATGAAGGATTTAATGAACTGTTTAGCCAATACCCAGTTCTCACAAACATTTCCTCATCTGACAGTATTTTTCTGCCCTATTACTTGAGTTTGTACTGCTACCGTGTATCAGTCCCTGGAGCACCGTGGTGCTTCCAGACCTGGTTTCACGTTATTAACCAGTGAGTCTTTCCATCCCTGTACCTTTAAAGTACAACCAGCAGTGCTGGCCATCTCAAAGATCAGATGGCCAATGGCTGAAGTTGCAAGGTGTTTTCTTCATCCAGGGACTTCAGACTGCCACTTTTACAAGTTTAAATGTCAGAAGTCTTTTAAGCAAAGTATCGGGCTGTAAGAATGAGGTACAAGTTACTGACTTTGCTGTACATGAATAGTCTTACAATTCTGAGTGGGCACCTCAGCTCTTACCAATTATGTGTTGTGTTAAAATGAAATACAAGAAGATATTCCCTAAATCTCATGTCTGCTTTATCTAATCAAAGTCCCTGGCTAGGACCCTGATATGACCAGGGAATTTTAAAGTCACGTTCCTTTATTCCTCCAGCCAAGTGAATATCAGTGTCTTCCATGTGTAGTGAAACAGCTTTAACAGAGTATGCCCAGCATCCCAGCCTGCTTTATGGACCACTGGTCAGCACAAAGCTGTGGAAATGAAAATGTATAGGTTCAAGTCACTGCAAGCAGATGGAAGATATGAGGTCCCATCTTTCACACACCAAATGGACTCCTCTACTTAGGTGTTTATTTCTCCTCATGACTCTAGATATAGGAGTGCAACAAATCCTTGAGCCCAAATCTGCAGAACTGAAGTAGATTTTTTCCCTTTTAAAAAAAATCATTGTTATGCAATCTGTGTCCTCCCACACTTACTTTCTGGGTAGCTTTTAAAATCAGAACAGGAATCACATCACATACTTTCTCCTTCCTGAGAAGGTATTGCCTGGAGCAAACCCAAAATCCTCTGATTGAGGGAAAAACAGGTTAACAGGAAAAGTGGATGCATAATGCTGGAATGAAAGTTTTCAGCTCAATTTAGCATTCCCTCCAGGGTTTATAGAGACTAGTTGTTTGAGATCTCTGGCACTCACATGAGTTACATGGTTTATTCTTTATAGGTGGAAATGAAGTATAATTCTACAACATACTCTACAATGGAGTATTTAAATAATTCAGAACTAAGTGTGCAAATACCTATATTTATTTATATATTTCATTGCACACACACAAAAAACCCTCAGTAGCTGAGCTAGGGCTGCTAAACTGCATATTCCTCCACAGCAAAACAGAAAAAGCAATTAAATTGTTTAGCAGTCTATTCCACCCATCAGCTCTTCCCTGCCACCACCCACAGCCCACATATTTCTCTCTTTTCCCTGAGCCATCCATCCTAGCAGTGTTCATCAGTTATAGGTGCACTTCTGGGTGAATGTTGCTGCAGGGAGGTTATTTCTGTGAATTACAAGGAATTTGGCTGTGTGTCTGGCTTTGAAGGGAAAGCGAGGTAGAGGAACAACTGGGAATGATGAAAGGTAAGCTTTCCTGTAGCGTGCAGGGAAGCAGAAGTGTGTGGGAAGATAGAGCAAGAATTGAGGAGCTGTTATGCTGCTATTGATCCTTAGTAGAGAGTGCTCCACTGAAACCTATGTCCATGCATCAGGTGATGCACCAGACTTCGGGCAGCTGTAAGGCTGCACCTTGCTGCTTAAGAGTGGAAGCAGCAGACTGGGAGACCCTGTGTCCCTAAGGCATCAGTTCTGTGCTTGAAGACAGACATCATCCTTGCTCATCCTTGCTCCAATGTGACAGAAAGTGAGGACAATCCCTGGAGAGACTCACTGAGAAGTGAGGGCAGTGCAGAGATAGTCTTGACCCCGCTCAGCAGAAGGCCCTATTTCACTCTGTGATGGCCGGGCCTGAGCCAAGCAAGTATTCAGGGTACGAGATCTGTCTCAATTTCTGGCATATTCAGCTTTGAGGAAGGGAGTGAATTGCAGCTACAGAAAAGAATCAGTTCCCAAATCTCAGCCATTTTTACTTGGCTGAGGCATTGTGAAAGAGCCTTTGGCATGACCTACTACAGCACATCTCCCAGTGGTTTTCTGTGTGTGCCCATTGCCACAGCACGTCTGAGCCTGGAGACAAAGGTGAAAGAGGTCTGTCCCCCACAGCTACATTGTACTTCAACAAGTATTTAAACACAGGGGAGAAATTCAGTTGCTTAAACACAGTCTTCTGCCATTTGGGACACCCACGTTTATTTGAGATATTTTCTTGGAGTCAGCTGGCATGGTAATGAGAGACCAAAGCTTTTAGAGCAGCAGTGGCCACCAGCTGGAATAACCTTGCAACATCTCCACTGGCATGTGCTGCCTACATTAGGCAAATTAATTAGGCACCTGCAGTTCATCCCAACATAAAATCCAATATAGGCCTAAGAAGAACTGTGGAAAGTTTTCTCTAACTGGTAAGAAGTGTTTTAGGATCCTTGTTTTGTTTTGACTGAGGCAGTTCAACATATCCAAACTGGAAAGACTAAGTGTGGACACAGGTGATGTTTCCATGAGTGCTATACAACATGACTTTGTGTAAAGTCCTTGCTTAAAACCTCTCTAATAATCTTGATCATGACGGAGTTTTTGATATTCTATCTTCTCATTTTTTGGGTTGTCCCATTTGTATTTTGTTGCAAGAGTTCCTTACTGCTTGAGTACAGCATCTGCAAGCATGGGCAATCTTTGTCAGTCAGGTTAAATGAACACATTCCTCAGAGTTACTGAAGGAGCTAAAATTAAATCAGATTTTTCTCAGGTAGAAACTCTGTAGAAAGTCTTCAATATGAGAACAGAAATTTGGAAACAAGTTTTATTGAAAGAAACTGGATGGGGAGGAAAAAAATTGTAATTTTTAAGTTCAGTCTTAAAACAAATCCAGCTTTCAGACTCTTCTAAGAAGTAAATGGGAAATCTCAGCTTCTTATTGGATGTGTGACACTGTCTTTAGTCATATCCACAACATAGGAAGAAAGGATAGCTGTAGTGGAATGTGGCAGTTAACTAGTTTTAACTAGACTAGTTAAAACTTCCACAAGGCCTCATCTAAGACCACAGTCATGGAAGCATGAAGCCCTCATCCATTGCCCATGACTGTCAAGTCAAGCAAGCTCAGAAAAATTATTTTCTTGAAAGCTATCTTTGACTTTTTCTATTACTTTTCATCCAGCTCAGATCCCTGACCCAGCTCAAGAGGCAACCTGTGCCTGCCAGCAGAGACAGTTGT
Organism: Poecile atricapillus; assembly: GCF_030490865.1. NCBI lineage: Eukaryota > Metazoa > Chordata > Aves > Passeriformes > Paridae > Poecile > Poecile atricapillus. The sequence continues at coordinate 95,112,802 of NC_081251.1, forward strand.
GGAAGCACAAAGACAAGCGGCTGAAATCAGGCTGCCTGAGACTAGCCACTGGGACTGCCAAATGCATGAGCAGGTGACAAGGGGGAAGGGAGAAAAACGCATGTGTGAGAGTGGCCTTGTAGGTCAAGAGAGAACCTTACTTTACAGAAATGTTAGTCAAGCACCTTTTGCTAAAATATTCACTAAAAATATATGTTTGTCATGTTGGAATGTGCTAATGGCTGCAATCAAGTTGTATGTCATCTGCAGGCAGTTGCTGACCTCATTAAGGCAAATGGGTCTGCAGCCACATATCAGTGGTGTTGCAAGGAGGAAATTTTCCTTGTGAAGAAAGATAAAGACAGTGAAAGACTTCACCTAAGGAATTAAGCTTCAGGGGAAGCCAATCAACTTGAATTTGTGCAGGCCAAAGCATTTTTTCATTGCAAATGTGGGATCTGGGTGCTGAGCAGATGATGGGAGGTAGGAGAAGCAGGGTGAGGTGTCATGGAAGAAATCCGAGAGAGGTTTGCCCAAAGCCCTTGCTGAGAGACAGGCTTGAATTCTTAAATAGGGAAGTTCCTATTCTTCACAATTTCTCAGAGAAACAAGAATTTATCGGTATAACTGGTAAATAAATTGGATTCTATAGAAAGAAACACCCATAGGCAAAGTGGTTTTTTCCTCATTTCTATAGGTGAATTAACAAGATCACAGGTACCAGTTAAGGCCAAGGTTCAAGGAAAAGTCAGACAAAGCATAGATGTGCAAAACAAGGGCTTTGATTTTATTGAGTATACAAGATGCCTCTTCTTTCCATTATTCAACAGCAAAGGTGTCTTACCATAATGATGGAATTTGATAAACTGATCATATGTTTTAGTCAGTTTTAGCATTTTAAGAAAAAAATACCCAAGATACTCAAGGTTTAAAAAACAATCAGCCTCTGCTCATATGCAGTAAACATCTTCTACCAAAAATGTCAGTGATTTTTTGCAGAGGAATACAATGTTCATATGCAGCAGGCAGGCTGACACAGAAGAACTTTGCAGCAATTACAAGCAGGCCCATGATGTTTGATGTGAGATGAATTGTCTCTGTAGGTTTAAATCTGATGTCATCAGATGCAGGGAAATCCCAAGACTGCAGTATGACTTAGTGGAAGTGAAAAAGGATGAATCACATTTTCTTAGATTTTTCTTTTGAAAACATAAACATCTTTGTGCCATGTGAGAACAGAAGTCACTGTCATCCTAGGGTCTGATTGATTTCAGCAGGACTATATGGATAAAACAGAGGACTTCATTTCACCCTTTAAGAGAAGTAGATCCAAGAAACCAGAAAGCCTGGATGTTACTTTCAGCCAGTCTGATTTTCTCTGTTGAACAATCTGGGGTTGAGTGAGTGGCACAAGTACAGTTTGGACTTAAGCTTAGCTATTAGAAGAGGTCCAAAAAACCCCAACCCTGTAAACCATATAAGAATAGTAGCTCCTTCTGGCTTTACTTATATTGTGGAAGGACTGACCTCAAAGTGACTTGATATTAGTGTTACTACTGTTATTTGTGTTGTTTCTCATTCCATTTTGGCTACCAGCACTAGCCATGAGGCAGGGCCACTGAGCTGACTCTGTACAAACACAGCACAAGAGCCCACAGTCCAAGGGTGAGAGAATGGAGCACAGGTAGAGTAAGAAGAAGATTTGGGGGTGGTGTCCAATGAGAATGGATCCCTATTGGTCAGAGAGAGAAAGGAGAGTGCACAGCTCTGTTTCTGTACCCCACCCTGCACTGCACTGCATGCTAGAGGGGAAAAGAAGCTCTGTAAGTCATTGCAGCACCTTCCCTAGGAGCTGTAGTGCTTGGATGGGCACCAGTCCTCGTAAATGCGGCTCCTCAAGAATCAGGGATGCTCCATGTTATTTTTGAGTTCTTTCTTCACTGTTTCATGAAATAATGTGCAATTTGTCTATTGCTGTCTGTGACTGAATTGCAGTCATCCTCTCCTTGCCCCTGTTTCAAGCTAAAAAATTTTTTTTTTTTCATTTTTTTCAGCTGCTGTTTTGAACATGGGGACTGGCAAAGGCAGAACAATACCCTGTGTGTGCACACATGTGCATATGTACATGCACAGCCAGTTGCTGTGGCACTAAGAAACTGGAGAGTGGAATTAGAAAGACAGGTTGATGTGCTGGGGAAGATCAATGAATATGAGAGGTTCACTGATGACAGATGGCTGGTTTCATACTCTGAAGGAGTGACAGAGGAGGAGGAGAACCAGCTGTGAGCAAGTTGCAGGATGAGTGCATTGGAAGCACAGCCTTCTGCTGGAGAAGCAGCCCTGTTCCAGCAGAAGCAGGAGGATATAAAGGACAGTGGCTGGGTAACTGAAAAGTGGTAGTAAAGGAGAGAAGAAGTGTAATAAAGAGAGGGGAGCTTGTGCCAGTGCCTAGAACATTTCCCAGAGTTTTAATGATTCAGAAGACAGGGTCTCACAAAATTATCAAATGGGCATGGGAAAATCTGCAGCACAATTAGATCAGAGAAGTGTTGATGGCAGAGCTGATGTTGCAGACAGTTGTTTAAAACACCAAATCCTCACACAACTTAAATACTTCCAGGAGAAGGGATAGGGATTTTTTAGTCAGTGGGTTACAGCAGATAAAAGAGCTTTAAAACAAGTCTAGCTTAATGGATGGTGATTTTTATAAATTATGTAGAGGGAAGGTACTTGTAAAAAGCCAGCCTTACACACCCCTGTTAGCACGTGGAAGAAGAAAGCAGGATAATGGTGTTTTCTTGTATGCAAGTGGCTCATTTTAGCACAGTAAAAATAATAGATTAGATTGATGGAGGGGGGAGAATCAAGAGAAGGAGGAATGTGAGACTTTGGCATGTTGTAAACAACAAAACAGGGAAAGCAAAATGGCAAAGGAGAGATGGTCTACATTATTCTACACCCTATGGGAGCAAACAGATTGTCCACTAATAAGGAAATGATCTAGCCATTTTTTTAGATTAGTGGTGTGGGAGGAGAAGAATTTAAAGGAGGGAATGCATGGATCTCTTAGTAATGTATCTGCTGGTTGTCGTTGTAGGAGATAATGAGAATGTAAAGCAAAGGTGGGAGGAGAAAATAGCTTCTATACAAATGCTGTGAGCATATTAATGTCAGCAATTGAAAACATGCATTTCCAAGGCTAAGTGTGATATTCCTGGAATGTGTGAGCTAGAATGGACTGAAAACAGAGTAGGGAGATGCAAAGTTTATTAAGGGGCCAGGCTGTGTTCTTCAATCACAGCAGAGACAGCAGTATATATACATGTCCAGAGCAGGAAACACTACAAATGTTTTGTCTGTCAGAGAAGAGACTGTTTGGGCAGAAGCTGAGGAAGGACAATGAATGCAGTCATGCTATTCCTGGATGTTGCTACAGACCCCCAGGGCAAGCAAAGAAAGTAGGTTGGGAAATGTTTTTACAGATAAGAGAAGTCTGTAAAACAGCTAGAACATTGATCATGAGGGATTTTAATTACTCGGCTATTGATTGGGACAGCAACGATGCAGAAGTGAAGCGGGGGAATGAGTTTCCAGAAGTAATGCAAGATTGCCATCTCACATGGCCAGCTGAACAGCCAAGCTTGTGTAGCCTGAGCCTACACAGTCTTAATTCTAGGAAATGTGCCAAGTTCGATCAATTAAGTTGAAGTTGGGGAGTAGTTAAGATCCAGTGACACGGTCTATCACCAGGAAAAAAAATGCTCAAGAAGAGGCAACACAAACATGTAAGACACAGGAAGAAATTCAACCAAATGAAAGTTGTGCTAATGAAAATTGACTGGAATATTGTAATGCGTTGGAAATGTGATAGGGGATATTTCTTGAAAGAGGCTATAAAGCTGGAAGGGAAGGGAATGGAACAGTAATTGAAATTCATCCTAGTTCATCCTAGTGAGGGAATACAGCAGCAGAGGCTAATAGTTGCAATGATCCTTGGCTAATGGAGAGTTCAGTGGGGGTCAGGAACACCTGCATATTTTAGAACAGCCCTGACACTGCTCTAAATTATGTGGCTATCTGGCTGTCCCTGGAAGCTATATTAATACTTTTACACCTTGGTCCTCTCAGGTATATCAGTATATCAGTTGGCGCTCCAGTTCTGAAACCTAGTCTTTTATTGCCTATGGCATGAGCACTATGAAGAAATAAGTGCCTCTGTAGCAAAAGTAGAAGCACTGAAGAAAACAAATTCTTATTCCAAAATTCAAGAATGAAGAAGGATTTATTCAGGCTAGGAAACAATGGCATTAAGAATGTGATGAACAGTTTCTTCTCTTTCAGCAGCAGTAGACGAGGGAAAAAATACCGTCCTTGAAAAGTATTAAACCCCAATAAATACCACAGGTGATATGACAAGGCCCTAGTATGGAAAAGTACAAACTTTATGTCAGTTAAAGGAAGTTATTTGGCAGTACCTGATTGCCAGGAAGCCTTCTAGGGAACTGTGGAAATTAGTATATATAATCACAGCATGAAAAATGAGGTGGTAACTAAAATATGAGCACATGACCTGGTGTGGACTTTCTAGAGGATGAACTGTCAGGTGTAAGGTACATCACTCGCCTCTGATTAAAGCAAGAGAAGCAAGCAGAAGAGCAGACCAGGAGAAGGCATTGCCCGCAAAACTTGCAATGTGTTGTGCAAGTGGTCTGCACACAGCAGAGAAGGGCAGATGTTGGAGTGTGGCAGCAGGAAGCACCTGGAAAAGGCAGCCACTGACTCAGATAGGTGGCCATACCCATAAGAGACGTAAGAGATAGGATGAGCCCATCTACCTTTCCTGCTCAAGCAGTTTCATTCTGTGGAGTTGACTGAGGGTCCAGGGCAGGTTCTTCCTCAGCTGCAGGATGTGCAGGGTTGAGCCCTCCCTCTCTCTGATTCACTCCCTCTGGCTCCACTTACAGCTGATGGAGAGCAGCAGTCATACTCAGGGCTTGAATAATGTGTACTAAAAATCCCTGCATCCCTCCAGCAATCATAAGGCAGTATGGATGATGAGCTCAGATGTAGAAGCCTGTATTGAAGGCATCTATAAGGGGCCAGATGAAGCTTACACTCAGCCTGCAATGTCAGAGCAACAAGTCCCTGATTACATTAGGGGAAGCAGGAACTCAGACTGTCTCCTACCTCCTTATTATTGCTGTATTCACTGGGCTTCTGGCTGTCTGGGCTCTTCTCTTGAAATCTGTTTCAGTACCTATCAATAGAGTGTCAGTGTTGATGAAAAGCATTGCTCCAGCTAGATCATTCAATTGAATGTTTTCTGGTGAATTCTGGTAAGTAACCATTTGCTTGAAATTTTGTTCCCTTTGGTCACTCATTGATCAACATAAAGGAACATCTAGCAAATGAGAAAGTATCCTAAGACATACATATATATGAATAAAATATGTGAAATTTTCCATTGCTTTCTGAGCAAGTATTGCCAAGGGTGTCCCATGGATTTTTAAAATGAACAAGTGGCTGATGGTGTATCTTGGTCAACACAAATAAAACACTACTCGCCATAGTGATTCCTAATCTAGCAATCAAGTCGAAGGCTATTTCCCAAATTCACAAGAAATAACAGAATAAGAGAATCAGAAAATACAGCATGAAAAGTTTCTTCACACATAAGCAGTACTGGCTTCAGCAGCTGCCCTTTTCTATGAGTACTGAAAGACACATCATGTATAATGTTGTCAGAGGAGTTATATTTAGGGTGCTCCCTCATGCTTTGGAATACATGTTTAGTTCTCATCAGCCTTCAGCAGCATGTGTGGTTACAAAGATTAGCATCTGCAACTTTGGTGTGAATATTTTGTAAATAGCCTTTGTTCTGATGTATTTGGCACTCTAGTCCTAGCTCACCAACATAATCCAAAGGCTGAATATCAGGGGACAACTCAGCCTGTGTATTTCCATGTGTCCCTGTCTCTACTTGTGTGCTGAATTTCACCTACTATTTCCACTTATATGAAGAGATGGGAAGGTAGGAAGAGATCAGTAATGAGGCAGAGACCAGAACCCAAAGTAAAAAATGACTGTAAAGCCTAGAAATGGAGTTTATTTTAAGAGACCAAGAACACAGTCCTGAGGCAATACCCACAGACTACATGAGCCTGGAAGAGAGTTTTCATCATGGAAGCCCATATTTGTATGTCTTCATAATTCATTTTCATTTATTTTGTTCCTGGCAAGCTGTTTTCTGTTGAGGAGTATAAGCCCATGGTCAGATATTAACACTGATAGATTTTTTTAGAAGGAAGCAAAGATGAAGAGATCTGTGATGAAGCTCCAAAAGAGAAGGATGACTACAGAAAACAACTTCCTGGTGTTGTGATGCTGGGGGTTGAGGAGGAAGAAAAACAAATAGTAAATAAAATGGGAAAGCTGTGAGCTTGCCCCATGTCAAAACATATTTTCCAAAGAGTACCTTCCTTATAATTAGGGCTGAAGCAAGACATTCCTTTCCTGTTAAGGTAAGTGATGCAGACTTGGCAGTTTACTATACAAAATATTTTTGTGGAAGCAAGAAATGGAAAATGTGTTCAAATAGGGATAAAGTGGTGACAAAGAGGAGAGACACATTTGTAGACTAAACTAGATGAGCATGAAGCCTAAGACTACTCAACCCTAACATCAAACTTCCCAGGAAGTGAAACCAAGAAAGAAGAAAGCTTATGTGGGCTACAGAATAAGGCAAGAAATAAAGGTTTCTGGTAGAGTGCTGTGTGCAGAGGGACCAGAGTGACTGCATCAGCTGCAGAAACTCAGGTTTGGGGTTTTTTTTTGGTTTGAAACTCTAGTGGTCTCCAACAGTCCTATGACCCTGGACTGATCTTCCCAGCAAGAGCAGGAGCAGGAAGTGACCTGTTGGTCAACTCCATCCTACTTCCTGTGGTCTTCATTTTGGTTCTTTCTGCTCCACATTGTGGAAATGCTACAGCAAACACTGGGGAGAGGTTTGCATGTGGGCACAGACATGCTGCCATCCTCCCACCTGCCTGAGGACATGTTCTACTTGGGTGTGAAGAGAAGAGGCAGCAGGCTTCAAACATGATGGTGATCTCAGGGATAACAGCTATTGTATACTAAAGCATAGGAATTACTCAGAGCAGTGAAAGCCAATGCCAGGTCTCTCCAAGCATATGTTTCCCTGAGGAGGGCAAAGGAAGGCTTGAGGAAACAGGTTTAGGCCAGAACAAATGACAGACAAGACAAAATGCTCAAGAACATCAGAAGTATGCTGATCACGGTGCTTTCACCTTCTGATTTGGGAGCAGAGGTCACAACAAAATGGCAATCTTATTTATGAAGCTGAAGCTTTTTGCTAAATCTGTGCTTTTCATTATTGGCTCATACCACCTGTTTTCCTTACTCCCACACAGGTTATTTCCTGACTGACTTGTTGACTGTCTGTTTTCTGGGGGCAAAGGCTTTCTCCTTTGTCACTCAGCCCTGTAGTGTCACATGGACCCTGATCCATAACTGAAGTTTTTAGATGTCACCATCACCTAAGTATTGATCACAAAAGAAGAATCTAAACCTGAGTGTCTGCCCTGCATCTGCATGACTGCACCATAGGCAGAAGGCTTCTAAAATATAGTCCCTACCTGACAGCAGGTGTGTCATGTGGTTGTGGGGTGAGGGATGGGAGTGTGTGGGGATAATGATATGCAAGGATAATGCAAGGAAGGTGGCAGAGCATACCAGGAAACAGGATTCAACTGGCCTCACTGGCACCAGTCCAGCATTTGTTTGCTGAAAGATTTGGGGCGAGAGGTGTTTTAAGAAATAATCTGAAGTCCAAGGGTTCTTCTTATGCAAACCCTCAGCAGCTGGCAGCACGGAGGAAATGACTGTGTTTGTTGTTTCCCATGCGGCACTTGTGTGTTCAGAACCTGTGGGAGGGGGAGAGGGGGATTTTCTCAAGCCGTGTCTGCAAACAGACCCTGCTGATTGCTTTGCTTTCATTGCCAGCATCCCAGAGGGGAAAAAAGGGCTCACCCTGGTCAGCTTCACTTCACATAGGGAGAGAGATGCTTTTCCCTGGAGAAATGGCCAAGGCAGTAGCTGGAGGGAGGAATCTAGACTAAGATGTGTGATGACTAATGCTCCAGGTGCTCAGCACCTTCCTTGCAGAGTTAAGAGAGTTACAAAATCCCTAGGGTTCAGAACCATGCCTCACCTGCTGCAGTCACCACCAGTCACACACAGTGTTGAAATTATGCCAAGTTAAAACTCTCCCTCACTTCTTAACTTCGAGTTCCCCCATAGAGTTGGAGTAGTCAATGCCAGTGTTGATTATTTTACCTCCAAAATGTCTGTGTAGGAGACCTCTAATCCTGCAGGGAGAGGAGACAAAGAAATGAGGGAGATGAAGGGAGACTCTTCTCTTGCTTCCTGGGCAGCAGTGTTGTCCTCAGCAGACACATGGACACTTTGCATTGACTTCCAAGGAGCTGTAACATGGCTCAGTAGACAACCTGTAGTTGCACATTTCTAAGGCAAGAGGAGAGGGGTATGGCTGGGCAGCATGGCACCTGTACCAAATGCAATGATAATGAACACTGGGGTGTTTTTGGTTGGGTTTTTTGGGTTTGATTTGGTTTGTTAGGTTGGTTTAGATTTTGTATTTCTTGTGGGTTTTTGTTTGTTTTTTTATTTGATTGTCCTTCTTTGTTAAAAGAAAAAAAAACAAACAACCGAACCACTCTTATCCTATTCAAGTCAAAACTGAACACAAAGGAAGGGGAAATTCTGATAAATACATCAGGGTCCCTATGGCAACATATTGGTTTTACTAAGTCAGTCCTTGCTGCGAGCTGATGTCCACTCAAGCAGAGTCCTTATGAACAAACATAGAGAAGCTGGAATGCACTCAGACAAGCAGAGGTCAAATATTTCTGTTGATGGGAATATTTTCTCCTCAATGCTTGGGGCATTTGGGGCAGTTGTTTGCTGTTGTTGCTGCAAATTTGACAGAAGTTCAAAAAACTGGAAGTTGACAGTTTCTGTCACAGAAACCACCTGGTCTTGAATGAGGCACCAAAGCAAATCAAACTTTTGGTTTGTTTATGCTATTGTTGTCCCCTTTTCTATTCTTGCTATAAAATTATTTCCAAATAAATGCCTAAGGACTTTTTTTGTTGTTTTTAACCCTAAGTGCTTAGAGGATTATTTTAGTCAGAGAAGCCATAGCCCCATTTGTTTAACTGTTCTGTAAAACCTTTAGTTCGAGTATTTTAAGAATATGCCAAAGAATGGTGCTATCCTTCCTGCTTTCAGAGGGGGCATGGAAGGAAAATGTGTTTAGCAAGAACTAGTGGATCATTAAGTGGCTTTATCTCCCCTAAACATCTCTCTGTAAATAAGTCAAGGTTTGTTGCAACCTTGTGCAAGTGCTGGCAAAATTTAAAGCCTTAAACAGTGAACTGCTTTGAAGAAAGCTTATCTTCCTAATGGAAACAAATTGTGCCTGTTATTTATATATGTGGTAAAGCTTTATTAAAACATTCCCTTCTTAAACAGATCGATTATTTAACATCAAACTTAAACCTTGGATTATATTGATAGAATGTGAACCATACACCATAATAAAAGCAAACAAACTCATTCTTTATGTACCACCAGCAAAGTTTTAGAACACAGCTGTGAGCTCAGAATTGTCCATTAAGGGGAGTAATGCAGCACCAAGAGGGTAGTGGCTTGGAGGAATGTCTACAGAAGTCAATGGGATAATCTTAGTTGTGCTCCTTGGGTGTTGGATCATACTCTTGTTGAGCCAGATGTGTCTGACACATGTACCAGTGTTCTGGAATAAAGTATACTGTCATTGTGGAGAAATAAATACAACAGCATAGGCTTCTTGCTACCCCAATAGGATTTCACAGGTTTTTTGACCTGCAGGATAGCAACTGGGAAAAAAAAAACAAAGACAAAATTTTGCTTGCTTTCAATTATTTAAACTTTTGAATGTTTTTTCTTAAATTGAATTTTTATCTTTTTTAATTCTGCTTTTCTCAGTCAGGAAAAGTTAGCCTTGATAATTACAGCTTTCAGTTACAGATCTGGTTTCCATTTTTGACTCTTACAGAAATGTGCAGATTTGTGGTATTAGGATTGCCACTTCTTCAAGTGAGTAGAAATAGCTCTTTTTTTTTCCTTAGAAAAATAGAAACAACACAATTGGATTATGTTTATAATTAGGTCAGATAACTGGAACATTTTTTATCTCTTGATATATATATATATATATAGGCACATACCTTCTTTTAGGTTTGAGCTGTTCAGAGGTGACATCAATGCTTCAGTTTAAGATCTGCCTCTGCAGTTTTAGGTAGGCTATTGTGGTGGAAAGGACCTGACCAAAAGTCAATTTATCTGAGTTCACTCTGAGTAATACTTGAGCATTAAACTAGTTTTCTTTCAAGACTTGAAACCGGGAAAAGTTTCTAAGCCCTTAATGGTGGAAGGAGGTCCAGTGGATTATCTGATGTGATTGCTTGTGCATCCCCAAGATGCATACTGAGATTTTGAGTTGGATAAGGACTAAAAAAATAGTAAAATTTTAAAAAATCCATTTCAAAATTAAGATAAGAAAATGCACCCAAAAAATAAAAAATCTCACAAGTATCGCTTCTCCCACCAACGGTACTGTAAACCAACAGCTTTAAAATGTCACATTCCCTGGGTGGGGCAACTTCATTCCTGTCTGCCATTCAGGAATGGTACCTTAGCCTTTGGCCTGTTGTCCATCTCTGGGAAAGATGGTTAAGGTGAGGTGTGTTATGTGCTGAACAGTGACCACTTTGCCATGTAGGGACCCACACATCCAAAAAAAAGGTGTCCTGGTACTTATTCTATCCATGGGCTGGAGCATCTGAGGACCTTACAGCCTTGCTATATTTATTTCTTTGACGAACACCTACACACCTAGAAAGCAAGAAAGTCCTAATTGTATCCTCTCACTGGGTGGAGAGTGCAGGCAGGGAGAGAGGGACACAAGGGACACACACTTTGACCGCGTAGCTCAAAAGCTTCTCTGGGCACCAGCAGCTGGGCCCCCAGTCATGAAGGAAAGTAGAGCAGGGAGCTGGAACCCATCTCTGAAATTGCATGACCCCAGGCATGTGAGTGTTTTGCCTTCCTTTTAACTTTGCTTCCAGACTGATACAGGGGAACAGAGAGAGCATTGTTATTAGATGCAATATGAAGTAGCAAACAAAAGCTTATCTCTCAAAATGTTGAAAAATAAGTTTGGCCAGAAGTACTTTGTTGACCTTACTGAAATAACTCCTTCTCTGACCCAGATACAGCATGTGTAATCCACTTTGTAATGTCACTACAATGCTCATCAAGATTTCTACCTTGATATGACATCTGTAGATCAGGCATTCATTGTTCTGATCAGCAGCGTTCTCGTGGTTGTGTTGCTACCTGGGCAGCTGCTGACACCAAAGAGACTTTGGCTGTATAAGATCATTTGAAATTTGCAGCAGCAGAGCATTTAGGATTTGCAGACAAAACCATTAAAGTATGGGCAGGATAGTTTTCTTTCCCTCTAAATATGAAGGAAGAGGACACAGGGATGACACTTTATTTAATTTGGATTAAAAGAATGCTGTGAGGTTTCATTTTTTTGGAAAGGTGAGTTTTGATGTTACCTTAAACTGGTAAAAAAAATATATGAAAGTTCTGGCTGAAACTGTTTCCTCTGGAGTTTATTTCTAAAATCAAAACGCCTCTCTGATTTGAAGTTCTGAAACCCACTGCTGTGAATAAAAATGTGCAGCCATTTCATTTATTCATTTTGGAAGAATGAAAGAGGCAATGAGTAAAACTGCAGTGGGGTGAGGAAAACCTGCTGATCAGAATGAAGGTTACTTATATTACAATAAACATGTGTTGGTCTTGGCTAATATTGGTTTAAGTCACAGTCTCATTTGAACTCAAAGTGCCTTTTGCTTTGGCTGCTCAAAGGACACAATTGTCATCAAGGAAGTAAAATCTCTTCTGTTCCCCCAGCTGGAAGAAAAGAGATTGGAGGTGGCAGTGGAAGGGACAGGGCACAAGAAAGAAAAGGAAAGGAAGGCAGACGCTCGCACATAACTTCTTACAATGGCTCCAGCATGCCCTTCCATTGGCAGGAATCCTTTTGATCAAATCCTTGCCCTGGGCTGAAAGCGTTTTAATGAGCATACAGACACTGTCTTTTTTTTCTGGGTCTATTTTGTGTTCTTAAGGATAGCTAAGTAAAGCGTGCACTTAAATGATCATGTCTGTGCTCCTTAAATGTGCTCGAGAGGAAACGCACGCTGCCTGAATGTGGAGGCTGAGCAGTGCCAGCCTGAAGGACAGAAGGAAAATAGCAGAGGAGGAAACTAGTTTTTTTCAGCATTTTGTTTGCTTGGGGAGGAGGAGTATACAACCAGAGAGGTGAGGATTTTGGAGTCAGGAGGTGTTTTGTGGAGACCCCCATGTCTTACTAAATCTCCACAGCGCTGGTTTCTCTCAGATTCCCAGCTCCTTCTAGGTGCACCCAGGAAGACTTTGTGTGGTGCCCTGCTGGGTGATCTCACCCAGATGCTCTGGCACAATGTCCTGCATACCTCCTTGTGGGAGTTTGCTCCTCAAACTCAGTCCTAGACTTCTGCTGTTAATTCTCCTGCCAGGGAGGACATGCTTGGATGAGACTACAGTGGTGATCTGTTGGTTCCTGTCTCCCCACTGCACTGAAGGCAGGTATGGGACTATATGGATGAGCTCCTTTTGGCAGCACTCTGTGAATAGTGGGTTTGTGGAGCTGAAGAAAACTTTACTCACCTGGGCTGCCAACATGCATCTTCCAATGAGCTGTAAAATACAATAAACCTAGAATAAAAAATAATTTAAAATAGGATTATGCAGACAAAAGGCAAATGCAGTTTAATTTGTCACATCTCATTATTCTGAGACATTTGTGGGAAAAGGCAACCTTTGTCAGTATATCACAGGGGTTTCACAGCAGTTACTGCAAAGCAAGAAAGGGACCTGTCAGGCTTGGAAAAAAATCATCACTAACTTCCAGTTTTCCTGTTAGGCTTCAAAAATACCGGTGCAAGCAGTGGGGGCCAAGACCTCTGTGCAGAAGAAGCAGAGCCATCCCCAAAAAGAAATGGAGAGGGTTGAAAGAAAGTTTTGCCTTGACAGTAGCATCCAAAATGAAAACATTTTAAAAGTTTTTTTTGATGTGCATCACAGGAGGTGCAACTATTGGGATTTCCATCCAAACAAGAACCTTGCAGATTTTTTGAAATCTTGGTGACAAAGGTATTAAATTTATGATTTTTGACTTGCTCCTCAACTGTGAATTGCCAAAACAAAGCTTCCAAAAAGGTAACTTCTATTTGTGACTGATGAATTTGTAAACAGGATGGTGCCAGCACAGAAGAAACCAAATGTTTCTCAGGTAGAGCTGTTGCCTGGAGCTGGTTGCCCCAACTGGAAGCAATGCTCTTTCATTAAGGGGAGAGTTATCCCTGCATGGCTTTGGTGTGGCTAATGGGTATACTTGAAGTGACTGTACACTTTTAGCAATGTGGTGCTGTGACCCATGAGCTCACAGTTTATCTAATTAGATATTTTGCCTCCAATAATGATACAAGTAGTCCTAGAATAAAGGTGAGACACCAAATATGGATACCAAGTTAAAAATCCCTGATTTATAATGTTTAGGTATTTATATAGATTTTTGTAACTAGTGGTAATTCAGCTCATGTCACCACTATTCCCATTGCTGCCTTTTTAACCATCTTCTTGGTATTTTTTCTTGAAACATCCTCCAACAGAGTCTGTTCTAAAAGTTAAATATATGAAATGTAAAGTATTTGTGCTTCCAGTTTAAATTTTACTGCATTAGTTTATCTAGGAGTCTCAAATTTATCCCACCTAGAATATGCATTGTCACTCTCTTCTGCTCATTTTCATCTGAACTGTAACCTGCAGTTCTGAAGGAAGGAGGCCTGTGTGTCAAACCACTTTGGTTCCCATTCTTGGTAATGCTTCTTTCTGCTCCACCTATTTCAGTGAGGTAGCAAGATCTGTGACACCTGCTAAGAAATACATCTTTTTTGCTTGGTTGGTTGTTTTTTTCTTTAATAATACAATATTTTGACAGCAATTCTTTCACTTAACACATCTTTACAATTCAAAATATATTCCACCTGGTAAGACTTAATTTTAAATATTTCATTCGTTTAAAGGTTGTTATTTTTTTCTGTTAGTTTTACCCTGCTAAATTTGGGGTGATTTTCTTTATCCAGAAATAATACTACTTTATCCAGAAATAATACAACTGATATTCTACACATGCACATGCATAGAAAGATATATATTTATAGATTTACCTACATAAAGGTTTGTGTATATATATGTTTGTATAGATACACTCTCATATCTGAACTTGTTCTGCTTATTTCACTCAGTTTTTCAGACAACCCTCCCTTCATGCTTCCTGCCTACAAGCTGTATTGGCACAGGGCAATTTAGAAAATAATTAATTCATTAACTAATCTCAAGGATACCTGAACAAAATACCAAAACCAACAGAAACAAAAACTTCGGGGGCTTCATCTGTGAGAATGAACATGTAGAGAATTCAGATAGCATGCAAGTACCTCAGAAAATGTTTATGTGGAAAATTGTCCATGCATTTTATTACTTGTTCACAAAAAATCTCAGTGCACAACTTAGCTAAATTACCGGCAAAGTTAAATTAGGCATGCACACTTAGAATTGAAAACACCCCTTCTGCCTGCCACACAGAGGCCATGAGTTCACAGAGAATGGGAACACAGAAATACCTGATCTTCAGTCTGTAAGAAGATGGGCTGCCTGGATAACCACAAAACAAATTCTTAGCAGAAAAAACAGACTTAAAAAAGGATGTTAAAAAATTACAACAGGATATATTTCTGCTATGTCATTTTTATATGAATCACACCACCAAAGTATCAATTCTCTTACCAGGGAAATGCAATATTCACTGCTGACAATGTTTCAGTGTCCCATTTGTATGTGTCAGCATTTTGGAAACATCCTACAATTCAGTAGTTGGAATATTTCCGTTTTCAAAGTGGTACTTACTCCACATGATTTTTTTAATTTTTTTTTTTTTATTTCCTGGTAGTCCCTTTTCTTCCAGGCAGGATTTTATACACACATGCACACATGCATATATATATGTATCAGCCAGTGTCTTTCGTGTAGAATTTATCAGTATTGTGTATTTACAAATTCATTGAAATAATCAGATTACTGGGGTACATCCCGAGCCTGAACACATCTCAGCTGTGCCACGAAGCAGGTAGAGGGAAAACTGCACCTTCAAAGAGCAAAAGGTCCAGCACATCAGGGGTTTGAATGCTGCAGAGACTGTGAGACCAGGCTTGTGCTACAGCACTAGTCATGCCTCTCAGGAGAAATTTGTGACGTTCCTTGGAATGATGGCCACTTTTTGAGTGAGTTTGAGGTGGAATCATAAGATGTTTTTATTCCAGGCAAGGCTATGTGACAAACATTCTTATGAATTTATATGCTCTCATGTGAAGAAATGATATTTAAAGTGCCCAGGGGCAGAGAGTGGGGAAAAATTATGTATTTTTGTTTCTTTTTAATTTATCTGTTTTCCTTTCTTTATGCTGCATGCTGACAGCCAGGCTTGCGTAGGTATTTGGGTACTGGAAGATGCAGTGTCTCGTGGACCTCCCAGACCTTTTTGCAACAAGAATGACGTATGGTCACAGCAGAAGCTGCAGACGCTGAAGGAGGATTTTGAAAGATCTAGCAAAGGAGCTCTGTGAACCATTAATGATGATTTTCAACAAATCTTGGTGCCCTGGGGAGGTTCCAGAAGGCTGGAAGAAAGCTTATATAGAGCCAACATTTATAAAGGTTAAACGGGATGACTTGAGTAATTATAGGCCTGTCAACCTGACATCGATCCCAGGCAAAATAGTGGAACAGCTGATATGAGACTTGATTAATAAGGAATTAAAGGAAGGTAATATAATTAATGCCTTTCAACATGGGTTTATGGAAAATAGATCTTGTCAAACTGGCTTGATATCATTTTTATGAGATTACAAGCTTGGTTGAGAAAGGTAATGGCACTGATGTAATGTACTTAGATATCTGTAAGGCATTTGACTTGGTACCACCTGACATTTTAGTTAATAAAGAAGAATGCTACAAAATCATTGCAGCAAACATTAAGTGCATTAAAAAAATAATTGGTACATCTCAGTATGTAATTGTAAATGGGGAATATGCATTGAGCAAGTATGTCACCACTGGAATCCTGCAGAGAATGGTTCTAGATCCAAAACTATTTAACATTTTTAAACATGTCCTGAAAAAAAAACCAGAAAACAAAACACAGGTGTATAATCTATAGATTATATGGATTATATAGACTACACTTACAGACCACACAAACACTAGGAGAGTAGACATTATTAAAGTTAATATGTTGCTGATAAGCTAGATATTTTGGACAGAATCTAGTATTTTTTGTCTAGGAACAACAAAAGCTGGCCTTACAGATATTACTGTAATAGGTGTGACTTTTAAAAGTACTTTGAACTCATTACAGGTGGATAATCAGGAAAAGAAAACTTCCAGGGCAGTAAGGTACCTAAAAGGGTTATAATTGCATATTCAGAAGAGAATGACATGGCTGAAGAGGATGGGTTCATATTACTACTAATATTGGCATTCCCACTGTGAATTCCCATTGTCTAGAGGGATGTTGATAAGCCAAGGAGCTGGGAGAGCACCCTGAAATGCATGTAAGGAACTGCATGAGGTGATTTATCATGAGGAGCTCTAGGAATTATTTTCCTCCAGACAGCAGTAGACTAATGAAGTGAGCTGATCCCAGTCCAGAATGATGGGATTTGTTCTGCCCAACTTTCTCCATGCAGATGACAAGAATAGTGTTTGAACTCACTGCTTTGTCCCCTTATTCAGTCAGTGCAGAAGTTAGACATCTCCAGTGAGCAACTAATCCTATACTGGGATAGCTGCAATGGATTGCCATCAGGTAGCACCTGCTTCTCTCAATTGGTTACAGAAGGATCCCCAAACACTGGGTGAGACAAGATGCTTCATTTCTGCATGGCTAACGTTGAGTGAGATAATCCCACACTAATTGCCTCCATGGGGAATGCAATTTCTAAAATGAAGCCTCTTCAGTCTGTTAAATAGCAGGCTCTGAAGACTCAAAGTTTTATAGGGACAAATTCAGATTAAAAATCAGGTGCACATTTTTCTGCAGGAACGTAATTAACCTTTGGAACAAATTGCCAAGGGTTGTGGCACTTTCTACACCAGTTGAAATTTTAAAATTAAGATGGAATGTTTTTCTGAAAGATTTGCTCTACTTAAAATGCACAGATTTGGAGAAGTGGCCTGCATGGTACAAGAGGTCAGAGAACATCATTGCTTTTGTCCTTTCTGGATTAATGATACGTGCCTCTACATCTTGTGGTGCTAGTAGACCTTTAAAAAATCTTTCCTTAAGTCTTTCTCCATTCTTAAATTTCCTTCCTGTTAACAGTAATTAGAATTCCTTACCTAGGAGAACAATGTCATTAAGGACTTTGAGGTGTATAAATATCCTGGAAACAAAGGATGACTAAAAATTTAGGCTATGCTGAAGAAACATAGATTATTAGAAAGAGTTTGAGTAATGTGCACTGCAGAAGTGCTAATTGTCTGTCAGTCTTGTTGGAGGTGGGTGCTGACTGGCTACCAAAATCTATTGCCAGCTTCCATGTAATTAGGGCACAAGTGTCTTGAAAAAGACACACTGTTTTCAAAAATATCCCACAAAATGCCCCACAGTTTCCTTTCTGCAACAGACACTGGAGCAGAGCCAGGTCCACCCTGCTCTTGGCCTCCACACCCTGATGGTTCATGGTTCAGACTAGGAAGGTCGCACCGTTGATGTGGGGTTAAGTGAACAGGAAAGCCATTAAAATTTATGTGATTTTGGCAATGTGCTGTATTTTCCCTGTCTCAATTCCATGATTGTCTGCATTAAAAATAAAAATAAAAATTAAAAACCGGTAAGTAGAATGACAAGAAAAAGAAATAACAAGGAGAGAAAGAGAGAAGGATTAGAACCATTCACAGAAAATTTTCTTCAGTTTAACATTGGCTTAACCTTTTTAGGTCAAAATCTAAATCCCCATTACCAAGAGATGATGCGCTGGTGGAGATAGTACAGTTCAGAAGCATTCAAAGAATGCAAAGAATTGATCAATGTCTAGACGTGGTCACAAAGTTTCCATATATATTTATTTGGGTGACCAATTGGTTTTTATGCTTTAAGAAAATTATCTACTCTGGATTTTTTCATATTTTGTCTTTACATATGTGCAAACACACAAGAGAAAGTTTTTTATTTTAAACTGATAATTATCAGGAGTCTGTGTTGTAAAAGCCACCATATTGGCTGCTACAGTTTGGACTTCAGATACCTTAATTTCTTATTCTTTTATGTGGGCCAGGTTTTTGCCTACCTTTCCCAAGATGCACTATGATGCGCTGAGATCACAACATCCATTCTCTATCACATAAATATAACATACTCTTATAAATAAAAGGTGTTCTGCAGTTTCTCAATGGGACTAGTGAATTGTGGAGCCAAAGGGCAACCAGACTGTCAGAGCGACTAGGAAACACATGAGCTACAAGCCCATGAAGTGCCATGATTTTTTAAAATCAAAACTCATAGCCTTTGCATGAACATTTGAGAAAAAAATTTGAAAGATGAACACTGAGGGAAAATTAGAATCTTTGGAAGCTAGAGGGACATTCAGGTACGTATGTAAGAAGGAACACATGAAAAATATTTAGGTAGGATAAACTGAAAGCAGACTGAGCAAGTGATATTCTGTCGGGTGATTCGTGAAGAAAAATATTTCAGACTCACCCAATTTTAGCTAGTGTGTGCCTTAAATACATGGATCCTCACATCCTCAGGAGTATGCCTTGATGTGAGGAGAGGATTTTCTTGCCTCCCTTTTTTACATGCTTTAGCCATGCTTTTTAGAAATTCTAAATGTGTTGGGAAGTGAAAGCTCTTGGACTATATGGTCAAATCTCCTCCAGACACCTTTGGAATAACTTCTTCAGTGTATGTGCTGGGCTCATCTTTCCTTTACATTCAAGCTGGGGACCCTTTGACCCTTGGTTGGAAATGCTGAATACTTAGAGGGGTAAGGAACTTACAGTGAGCCCAGGTGGATGTACCATTGTGGCTGAGCATTTTTTAAAAGGAAGATCAGCCACACTTCACCAGGGGATTTGTCCACCTGAAATGTAAGGAAATTGCACCTAGGTGACTATAACTTCTCCTGCCTCTGTCATTCTTCAAGTAGTTGGTCAAATGCTACCTGAAAAATTTGAAACAAACCCAACCCAAGAATCACAGCCAGGCCTTGCTTCCCAACTTTCACTTTCCATGATGATTTTCTGCCTGAATACATATAAAAGGAAGTAAATGGGAATTCAAATTCTGTGACAACTCATTATAGTTTTTTTCTGCTTCAATAACCTTATTGATTACAGAAAAGACTGGTTGAACATATGCTTCATATTTTTCCCCCAACACTTTCAATAAATCCCCTTTATGTCCCACAAAAATTAAATAAATAAATAAAGTGTGTCTTCCTGAGAGCTGGCTGTAGAGTAAACTTAGAGCACCTGCTTTCTTCCCTTTTGTTCATTTTTTACTGCTAAATGAATAACACTTAACACTAAATAAAGAAGGAGGGTGACCATGACTACTGAAAAAGATTCAAAGGCAGCCTGTGCGTTGCTTGTAAAGAACTGATTGCAAACGTAGTGTATGGCAGATAACAATATTCCTGCACAATAATCTAGCAGTAATTCACACTGTGGTTTAAGTGCCAGATCCTCATGAAAGACGCTGAATAATCTAAGGCAACTCTGCTCCGTCAGGTGCCACTCATTTCTCTGGCAAATTTAACCAATAACGCATTTAAAGGTGCTGGTAGGACAAGCAGTGTCCTTGAAAGCTGGCAGGGGGGCACACAAGCAACTCTACCTTATTTTGGCCTCAACTGTAGGAGGGTTTGGGGAAAAAAAAAAAACCCAAACCAACCTTCTTGAGGTCTTGATTATTTTGTTTGTAAATAACCATCTGCTTCTTTCTGATCAAGAGCCAGCATAGTAAGGTATGACCCCAGGGAAAGCTGTGATTGATACTCCGCCACCTCTGTTAGCAGGGGTGCCACACAAAAGATAGCGTTAGGCCTGCCAGTGGCCCATGATGAAAAAGAATACACTTTCTTTAAAAATGTAAATGATCTGATATTATAAAGGGATGCAGGTGGCATAGGAGAAAAGCCCAGCCATCAAACACCTCATTTCTGTCATACCTACCTACCCTCCCCTCTCGCACTCGTTTGTCAGTCCAGCTGCTGGTCCTCGCCCCGGAGAGGCTTCGCCGGCGGGGCCGGGCCAGGCAGGCACAGCATCAGCCCCGGTCGTGCCGTCTGCCCCGAGTCACGTCTCTGTCACCAGCTCACCACTGACTCACAGTGTGACCTTGGGCAAGTCCCCTAAGCTCTGTGTGCGTCAGTTTATCTACTGGTGAACTAGATATAATACTTTTACTGGGGATTATGGCAATTAAATGCTGTTGTAAAGCATGCCGAGATCCTCCATGCTCCAGAAATGAATATTCTGGCTATGAGGCTGCTGTGCAGATCTGTCACAGCAGACCAGTGAGCTAAGTGCTGCTGCTAAGAGTGCTGCTGAGTTCCTGTGCTGTCTTCCTTGTTTCCAAGGACTTTGAGGACCTGTCCTGGGAAGTGCTAAAGAGATCAAGAGTATTTTGCTGAACAAAATGGATAGGTATGCTCTTGTACTGTCACTTGTGGCAGTCCTTGTGTATTCTGTGTTGTAAAAAAATACAATTCAGCTGCTTTTAAGTGTTTCTATCTATTCAACATTTCCAAAATCAGCTGCTGAGAATTGTTTTTGGCTATTCACTGTTTACATTCTTCCCTGCAACCCAGTATTCGTGCCAATTAGGAGTGAATTTTACCAGGTAGAAGCTGGTGAGGAAACTGTTCAATGAATTTAAGAAAAAAAAAAAAAAAGGGTGTGGGGGGAAATAGGTTATAGAACCCTCTGGTGTCTGGTGGATTTTTTCACTTAGGTATTTCAGCCTAATATGCTTTTAGTGGAAAGGTTCCAAAATGTACTACCAAGGAAAAAAAAAAAAAGGGGGGCGGGGGGGATTTCCCAGGCAAAATAACTAGAGGTAAATTCAGTGTTTTTCCACTCCAGTGAACACAACCTTTGCTTTTATTCTGGTGCAAACAGCTGCAGGTGCCTCAAGTCAGCCAGTTCTATCTATCTGCAATGTCATCCATGTTTACTTGCAGCACTGGACTTTCGATTCTGTCAGGGTGCCAATCCAACGGGCCGCCAGGCACTGCAGCTGACAGTCAAATCTGTAATGCTGAATCCTTCTTCTGGAAAAAAGGGCTAAAGAGGTTAATACACTCAAGTAAGGATAAACACACCAGCTGTTATAGTTTCTAATATTTAATGTCATTATCAAATAAAATAACTCATAAGAAATAAAAAAATATGCAGCCTCCAAATCACTCATTTTTGTTAGGATTAATAAATTATCCAAAAAACCTACACTATAAAATAATAATTGAGAGCCTACAATTAAATTCATATTTGCTCTTCTGCTCTGCTGATATTGCTCTGCACTGATACAATTACCTTTTGGTGTTTCACCAATACTGATGTCATGGACCACACAATATCTATAGGATGGATCACTGGAATTCAGAAATTAAGGATGGATTATTGGAATATAGAAAAAGTATTATTTAGCTTTTTTTATTTATTTATTTATTCCAAGGTGCTTGTAGAAATATTTTCTCTGATTTATTTTGAATGTTATCATTCAAAGATTTCACGAGTCCCAGTCTTCCTCTTTTACAAAAATCTGCTTAGGATCATAAGAATAATGAGTCTTGCAAGAATGAGAATGCTTTTGTGTGTGTTTGTGTGTGAAATCTCAAATGGTGGCCCCCAACACATTACTGGGGCTAAATATTTTTAGAGTCAGGAAGTGAATATGTGTTTTCCTCCTGTCATTATAGTTTCAGCTTCTAGTGCTTTTTGTCAGCGTGGAATAACCATGAGCTAACTTGAACACATTCATGGAGGTTGAGAAATACAAACACACAATGGAAGCGGCTTCACAGCCTGCAAAACAGGCTGCAGTGTCCTCAGCTTCTAGTTTATGGTCTATGTCATAGCAAGACACACTCACTGCCTTGTACATGGTCTATGTAATTGCAATTGGTCTGTGACCAATTCCATAAATATCCTTGAAGTTTAGGATTTATTAGCCAGCCCTTTCAAATTGCATCAGACTGGACTTGCCAATGTATTTCCGCTTTCTTTTTGGTTTTAAAAGATTTTTTACTGGTTGTTGCCTGAATATGGACAGAAGCACAGGGTTGGTGAGGATTCTGGGGTCTGGCTTTGTCTGTAAAGGCAGTGCTGCTCCTTGACCTGGGATCACTGCTCCCTCCAGACACTTTGAGGCACAGAAGGAGACATTTACCCATTTTCTGTGACTTATCTAAATCAATTTTAAGTGTGACTAGTGGTATTCTTTTGCTGGCCATGAAAGGTGTATTTATTTCTCACATTGTACTTCTTACCAAAAAAGAGAACAGAAGTTTTTTTCCCCACTTTATAGGACCAGGTGTAAAGTAGAACTGTGTAAATCATAGAAATGCCTTCTCATGAGAAAACAGTCATTTTGAAATTATCCCTTTCCCTTCACTTCCCCCACCCTCCCTTAAACTGTGATATTTTAAATTTTGTTTTTAAGATTTATTTTTTTTTTTTTTTGGTAGTAAATGCTCTCCAGAAAAAAAAAAAAAAAAAAGAAAAAAAAAAGAAAAAAAAAAGAAGAGAAAAAAAAAGAAAAAAAAGAGAAAAATCTCTTCTAGGGGAAGCAAACTGGAATTTCTTGGGGCTTGCCAGCTGCCTGGCAAAAAGGGAGAGCGGCGGGAGCCTCATCGGCAGGCTGCTGCAGGCTGGCCATCCCATGCCTGCCTCTCCTCCTCCTCCTCCTCCTTCTCCTCGCCTTCCCCCTAGCCTGGCTGCTGGGGAGGCAGCTGGGCTGCAGGGCCGGCAGAGCGCCAGGGCACTCAACCTCCCCTCCTCCCTCTTCCAGACCTGCTGCATCTCCCCAGCTGCCTGCCTGGAAGACTATTGTCAATTTTGCTCTCTCCCTGCAGACGCGACAACAAAATCGACAGGAGCCTTCCAGCCAAGCAGCCATGGAGCCATCAGTTTGATTTTTCCTAATAGCAAATCAGAAATTTCTGGCAAAATTGAAATTTTCCCATAAAAGAAATCCCAATTTTATAAAAGGCATATTTTTCCCCCAGAAAGTCATTCCAACAGAACATTCCCAGCTGCTGTAGTTCGAGAGACCTTTGAATTAAAATCTATAGAAAAAAACTGCTCGTGTGCTTGGCTGTGAAATAAGGGCGGGTGAACAGTCAAATACAAATAGAAACAGCCTGGGAACCAGTGTGCGGGGTCCCATCATCAAGGGATCAGGCCCGGGGTATTTACTTGACCTTAAAGGAGCTATGAGGGGTGGTATCTTTCCTGTAAAGTACTAGAGATGATAATTACGACTTACATAGCAAGGTTATGTCTCCTCTGAATAATTTACACAGGCCTGAACTCTCGTGAGAATAATTCCCAGCTCGCAATTATGACCAAACTGGTTCAGAAAAGTATTCCAGCTTTTGTGGCCTCATTGGAACAGAAACCTTTTCAGCAGTGGCATACCAGACACTGTGAGAGAGAGGGGGAAAAAAAGAATTTTTTGCTCACATTGTCACCTTTGTCTCTGTTTTATCTGCCTGCTGTTGGGGGTAATTCTCTCAGTGGTAAACAGGCCAGTGGTCCTGCCTGTGGCACCCGTATCTATGGATTTGGGGGCAGAGTTGCCCCGATGCCAGTGATGTTGGGGAGTCTCAGTGCATGACCGGAGCACACCTTTCATAGGGGTGTGAGCTGAGAAGCTGCAGACAGTCAGGACCCATTGTCCTGAGTAGGTTTCTCTCTGTGACTTCTTCTGTACTGAAGACATTGCCCTTTCTTCCAGCTGCAGGACTGTAGATTGGACTAGAAAATGCCTCCACTTTAGTGGTTTTTCCCTAGCAGTGTTGCCAAATGCCAGCTTCAGATTTCCAGAGGAGTGGGGACAATTCCTGTTGTTAGCACCTGAGTGTGGCTGTAGAAGCAATTTTGAAAACCTTTTCCTTGTGCTGTGACACTCCCTTTTCCCCAGTGCCCTCGCAGCAGCAGTGAGGAGCAGATACCACAGTCTGCACTCGGGCAAACCTCCTGCTGAGGGCACCTGGAGCTTCAGCTGAACCAGAGCTGCAAGGGGGGCAGGTGTAGCTGCCTTTGTGCTCCTGAGGCCTTGTGCAGGCTCTCTGCCCCAGGTGACCTTCTGCCTGATGGGAACAGCTTTTCACAGAACAGCACTGGAGCCTTTCATACTCTCTGGAACTATTCTGCAAGTAAAGCACCATTAAGTAATCAAAACACAGTACAAAAGAACTTATATTGGATATTTGGATGTAAATAAAAATGGTCAAATGCAGTGCAAATCCATGGAGATGTGGTGAGGTGAAGCCCCCCTGTGTGGTTCCTGGTGGGCAGAGTGCCTTGCCATGGGATTGCAGGATCCACGCCCTGTAGGGGCTGCACATTGCCCCTCCTGTGCTATCGATTATATTCCACCAGAGATGCCTGCAATACAGAGGCACAGCGGGGTGAGTTAAAGGATGGAGTGGCAGCTTTCTTTCTGAATGTGCCAGCCTCCACAGATACAAACCAACCCCTTTATTTGCATGTAAATATTTGCAATTAATTCTTGATAGTTTTGTTTTCGAGTGTTCATTAAAACTTCTCTCCTCTATATTTTATTCATATAGATCAGTCTTTGTCCAACATCTTTCATAAAGTGCTGAAATTTGCCCTTGAGGCATCAGATGGAGTAGTCAGATTGTCAAATAAGTCTCCTAATTGAAGTTAACACTGGCACAATATTTGTCTTTTGAAAATAAACATTGCCAGCAAAGTTGCAGGTCCACCACTCTGTGTGTGCTGTGGCAGGGTGGGAGAGCCACAGAGTATAGAGCAGAAAAGGGAGAGTTTGATATGAGAAATAGCTTAGAAATGTGTATGTTAGCATATTGTTTCAGTGAAATACCAAACATGCTGCATTTTTTAAAACAAACCCAGGAAAAGCTGCTTTTTGTGTTGAAGCTCCTTTTGTGTAGCAGGTACAAGGAATAAGTAAATACTCTCTTTAAGCAAGGCATTTGCATTTTTATATCTTAAAGGGTCAGAAGCAGACATGGGAAATCAATAGTTCTCCTTGTGCTGTGTGAAATTAATCAGTAACTTTGGAGACACTCTATGTTTAAGAAAACAAACTGAAAGAACATCACATGGCTTTTAAAGACGCCCTCATGTGATGTTCCCAGTGGGTTACAGTGCTAAAGGACTGAGTATTTTCCAGTGCAATGCTTACAAGGAAACCGTAACCAGAAGGTGAGACAAGGCATCATTTGGTGATGCCCACTTCAAGAGGAATTGGGAAGTGAGTGTTACTGCCTTTGTGAGAAGCCTGGTAGTGTATTATGCTGGTTAACTCTCTCTGAGAGATAAGTCACAGACCTGGGTTCTGCCTCTCACCTTGAGTGCAGATTTACCTCTCTGCTGCATTGACAGCTGGCTTTAGCCTAGTGCTCAAAATTATTGTTCTCCCAAAGCACATAGTTGGCTTGAGTGGATGTGGAGCACATGCTTTAGGGTGTGCTAGGACTTCACTGTGGGTAGTGCCAGTGACCAGATAGGACCACTTCAGGTACCAGGTGATACACAAAAATAACAGAATGTGGGTCCTAATTAAGCCTCTAGAGCCTGGGTTTCTCTTTTTCCTATTCACACAGTTCACAATAAAAAATGCTGGTTTGTATTTGCTGTTTGCCATAATTTTGAATAAGAATCTTCTGTGAACAGTTCTATAAATGCAGAACCCTTGCTCCATAATATCTGGTTATGTACATCACCTGATACTGTCTCTGCTCCCTAGCTATTTGTTTGTATGTGGCAAATTCAGGAGTGATAGAGGGGTGTGTAGCATTTACTATTCAGGTTCATATCACCGGCAGGTTTTGGAATTCATGGTCAGTGATAATTCAAATACCTGGACTGAAAATTCAACTTCATCACCAGCAAGAGGGCTTTTAGATAGACTGAGCCATTAGCAGTCAGTGATCATTAGAGTCAGCTGACTCCTGACTTAAGTGTCTGTCCTGTCTGGGAAACTCCATGGGTACTCTGTCTGCATCCCCACTGCAAGGCAATCCCATTGCTAACCTAAGCAAGTCCTGAGAGTGAAGTGAAACAACTCCATTAAAAATGTCTGCGTACAATGGCTGTAACCACTGGTGGTGGTGGGTTGTCCTTGATGCCCCTCCTGCTGCCCAGTGAGTGCAGCTGCTCCATGCTGCACACCCCGCTGCTTTCAACCCAGCCCAGTGCAGGGCTGCCCCAAAGATGTTATCACCCTTGATCAAGCAGGGCCTGAAAGGGCTCCAGAGTGGAACTGCTGCAAGGGGAGAAGAAAGATTATGTGAAACTGTGTGTCCCTCGGTCTCCCCAGGCAAAAAGTTCTCGAGAGCTGAGTGTTCTTACGCTACAATAAGGACAGAGTTCTTGCAATGAGGTTGAGTGGCTCTGAGCCACAGGAATCCAGCCTGGGAGCTTCAGTTTAAAGCACTAATACCCTAACGGGGCTCCCACTGGTCAAACAAAGCCTGCTGACTTTGAGACGAGCAGAATGAGGCTTTTGTATCGATGTACAACAAGAGAGGAATTGCTTGATGGGAAGTGAAGACTCACTGATAGCATGGGAGCAACTGCTGATCCTAGTTCCATTAACTTTATTGGGAGCAGCCCCAAAATATTTACGTGGAGATTGGCATATCGCATATATATAATCTAAAGTATCTCAGGATTTATGTTGTGGTATCAGCCCTGAGACAGACAGATGAAATATTACTGCTATCGCATTTAATTTATAATCTTCATCTGACTAGACCTGTACCTACCTACTTATATAGACCCCATTACCAAAGTAACTGAGCGGCTGCCAATTATCCTGAAATATAAATAAAATAGCAGAAATTATTTTGTTCTCTGCCTCCCTAGTTCTCATACAGCTTGTAAGATTTCCCATAAGGTTTGCCATTGGTTTGTTTAAGGTCTTGTGCATAAGTGAATGGCAGTGGGAATCTCCAGGTTTGTTTTAAACCTTTTGAGAAGAGCAGGCTTGCCAAAAAGAAATGAAGATTTATTTCTGAATATATTGAGATCAATGACTACCAGAAAGCATAAAAGCAAATAATGAAGTCTAGCTCCAGGAGCTGTAAGAATTTCATTGCACAAGCTCACAAACTTTCCCTGTTGGTTCACAGTCCAGATTGTTCCCGTCAAATGTCATGGGAGGTCATGTTGGTGGAAGGAGATGTGATATCTCAGGAAGCAAAGTCCAATACCCTGAATGGCTTTGACTATCAAGACAGAAGCACTGGACAAACCAAAGGAATTTGTGCCTCTGAGTAAATGGATTGATGTGTTTAGAAGTTTCCAGAGCTCATGGCTTCATTCCTAGATGTGATAAACGGCCATGGCAAGACTTCAAAGGCAAACAGCGCACTGATGTCCACCCTGTGTCTCGTAGGGGTGGCTGCATCAGCTTTTGGCTGGTCAGTTACAGTCAGAAAATTGATTGCCAAGGACTGAGTAAAGATGTGCACTTACCCTCTTTGTATTCTCCAGCCTGCAGCAGGAAGCACTGTGGTTCCCAGCGCTTCAGAGAGGTGCTCTCAGAGAATGTGCTGGTGATTGGGGCTGGATTGAGGCACACCAGACCAAAGTTGCCACCACTTTGGGATATATACTCAGCCTAGTTCTCACCATGTTCAGTTCTCATCACATGGCAATCAGGGGCTGCATCTTGGGAGCGTTCAGTATGGAGCAACAGTTGCTCTGAGAGTGGTCCAAAAGGAGGAACACAGGATATTTCAAGAAGTTTCCTCCACACCAGGACAGGACTATATTTTCTCTTTTCTATTTCTGTCTGCTGCTTGAGGTAATGAATCTCCACCAACGGATAAAAAGATAGTCCTGGACACTTTTCATAATTGTTTCTGGATATATCCTTCCTCAATCTTATTCAGCACAAAACTTCTTGAATAGCTCATTTAAGGAGAAAACACTTGAAAAGTATATTAGCAAACTCTTTCAGTGGGGTAAAACCATCCACATGGAAAATTCAAGTTTTCAAGAGAGCCATTAAGTGTGATTAAACCTTTAAAAAGGGAGAACAATGAATGCAGCCTTGTATTTAGCAATTTCATATCTTTAATTGTACAAAGATTTTCTTTAAAAGCACAAGGCTGAAAGGAAGCTGAATGTTACAGTATTTACTGAAGGAAAGCAATGAGAGAAGGCCTGTTCAGTAGCTAATGGAGTGAAGCCCAGAAATAATGACAAAAAAGCGGTAACGACCGCTCTCCAACACAACATATATAAAAGAGGAAGCCATAAAAAGGCAACAATTCTTGACTTAGCTTTGAGTTTCACAATGACAGTGATTACAGATAGCAAGTGGAGGAGCATATAAGCCATGATGAAATCTGGTTGGCTGTGCAATTAAGATTCAAGTGAAAGAAAGCAACAGGGACATTGAATTTCTGCAGCACAAATTTTGGATGGGGTATGAGAAATTGAAAGAAAGGAAGAAAGAGCAAGGCCATCAAAAAGTTCAGCAGAAAATGAATATATTCTCGTCCATTCCATCTAATAATAAACACACTAGGGGCCAGATCCTCAGCTGAACTGAACTGGTGATGCCAGTGTTTGAGCTAGTTTGCTGTTCCTGCAGATGTGGCTGTCACACTGCTACACATATCCCAGAACACTGTAGCCTGTGCCACCTTGCAGCAGCTTCACAAGCCAAAAAACTTAGACTATCACAAACTTGAATAAAAATAAAAAAGGTGGGGAGGGCTAAAATCAAGCTGATTAAAGCATACATTGTACATTTAATGCTTAGTGCTACTTTAAGTGGAAAATATTTTGATGAAATTTATGACACATGCTTATTACCAACTTTATTTTTCTTGATCATTATCTTTAAAAAGCAGTTTTAACATCTGATCTGCCAGCACAAGTGTGCATGGCTTTCTTCATGTGTGTAATACTAAGATTGTATATATATGCACGCACTTTTCTGTGACAGACTTATGTTGTCTCAGTTACAGCCTTAATTCCACTTCAAATGTTAGTGAGCACTCAGTGCTTTTCCTAAAGCTTTCCCTCTGTATATCTGTGAACATATTGAAAGTGCAGCTTTTATTCACTCTTATATTTAGAAGAACTTTTTATACTTGTGATTCTAGAGAAATTAAAAAATATAACAAAAACCTAACCAGCCCTGAACCTTAAAGGTACAGAGTCCAGAAGACAGATGAATCCCAAAAATACTGAAATTGCAAGCGGATGACTAGCAGCAGGGAAGCCCCAGTTCAGTGATGGGGGTCCCGGGCAGGGGGAAATATCATAGAGCACAAACCCAGCAAATTCACTGGGAAAAGGCTGACTGAGGTTTGATGCTGTCACAAAGAAAGGTTGAGCAGAACCATATCAGCTTTCTGAGGAGTTTGTCTGCACAAGTTTCTTGCACAGACTAATATGAGCTGTATCTTGTTATTTAAAGTCATGGCTACTTGCATGAGCAGTGACATAAGGAGTCAGGGAGGGATGGAGGGATAATGTACAGCTGGCAGCACACTGGCAGGCAGAAGGATGATGAAAATAGATATGATTTCAAAGACTGTAAAAGCCAGTGAGAGTGTGGAACAAATGTAAGAGAAACTTAAATGTCTGATGCCTACCATGGAAGCAGAGGCTTGCTGATGGTGGCCATAAGGGGATACACCTTATAGGGGTGATAGAAATAATCAGATGAAAATGCTGTTCCAGAGCAGCCAAAACTGTCTGCAAATGTGGTCTCATTCACAGAATAGTTTCAGTCAGAAAAAGAAAATGTGCTGAATCTGAGGAGTGGTTTGTGAGCCTGATAACACGTGGGTAGATCTGTTGGCTTAACATGTTGCTTCCCTCTCTGAAAAAAAAAAAAAAAGCCTTATATATATCATGAGAGCATCAGGACTGTAGCAATAGTGTTAATCCTCTTTGCACTAGTGAAGCAATGGAACACATGTACCAAACCAGCCTGGGTTATCCTAGTGAACATACACTTCTTCTTTGGTGTTTCCTTTGCATTTATCTTTTAACAGATAAACAGAGATGGTCCAGGAAAAATTGTCTGTTTTCTTTAATTTTTGGTCCTGGTATTGAATTAGAGCAGGTACTTGGAGCTGGAGGCTCCTTGCTTTTAGAAACAGCTCTGTCACTGAGACATATTTAGTAAGTGGGCATAGTGATCAGAAGAGTCCATCATGGCATAGACCCTCCAGCTTCAGCTATTAATTTTGGAGCACTTATGTTTTTAATTATGAAGGATTTGAGATTGAGGACTCCTGGTAGCCCTGAAAACAATGTTCAAATTTGAAACATAATTGTTGTTAGAGGCACTGAAAATAATTGTTATTAGAGGCAGTGATATTTCCTGTAGTCCCACCAACTCTGGAAAATTTTGGCTGGAGACATCATTGCAAACCTGTTGTGTGAATGAAGAAGAGGGCAATGCCTGTAATTTAGATTTTGCAATCTGCCATCAGTGAAGATGTATGAAAATCACTGGATTGAAAATGGATGGGTTTTGAGTGGGAAAGATGAATGAAAGTGCTCCCTATAGACAATATACACTGAGGTTTTGCTAATAAAGAAACAGTGCAAATACACAGTTCCACTGTCTAAAATAAAAACAAATTAAATTTCTTTGTGCCCTTAGTGTGTAATAATGGGCACTTAAGCATATATTGTGTGATTATAATAAAAAAATACATCCTGATATAAACAAAATTATTAATTGATTTGTATAGGCTATATTCCTGACACTCCCAGGATGGTGGCACTTTGTTCCAATGAAATGCTTAGGCAGCTACTCTTTATGGATAAGGCAGAAGCATCTGGAGGCACAATAGTTCCTGCATTAGTGAAGTTGCTGGGAATATAGTCTGTTTGCATCAGCTACTTGGTGGTGACCAGTTGCCATTATTTCCAAGGGACACAATGGCAACCAGAAACGTTACACTCATGATTCTGAAGAGTGCAAATGCATTAGCTCATGACCTCCCAGGAAATGGTATGTGGCGTTGCTGTTCCGAGAGTTTTGGAACTGGTTTGTGGGGTACTTATGTCTATTTGCTCATAGAAAATGACTCCTGTCACTTGTTTTGTTTTGACCTCTGAGGACAATGGATGACCCCCCTAGGTGATCTTTAAAAACATGTCCACATCAAGAGCAGGAGGGCTCAGAGCGAGCAGGTTGAGGAGGCCTGACAGAAATTAGCTCTTGTGGCTGGGGGGTGAAATACAAACTTGGTCACATGGGGGAAGAGCAAACAAGGCAGCAAAGATGTTGGAGAGATTTTTTTGGCTCCCAGAGGGTCAAGAATGGTTAAACAAAGGTGTTTTTGAAAGTGTATCACCAGACCTTCACTAGCCACTCACCCATCTGTGGTCCATCAAATCTTGACCTTGTTCAGGCCAGGGCTATCTGGCACCTTCAGGGAAGTTGCATTTCCTTAAACTAAGCCTGAATTTGACCCAGCACTACAAGGAAGAGAAATGTGCTACTGGAAAAGCACAATGAGAAGCACACACTGGAAACAAGTGACTGCAGGGATAAAAAATTGCCCCGGATAGATGAGCCCACCAAGATCACAAACAGTTACTGTGCCCTGTTACCTTTCCAGCACTACCCCCACAGTGTGAGAGATACATTTTGGTGATTATGACTGAAACTTCCATCAAGTTGATGTTTGCTTCATTTTTAAACCGTTGTTTTTCTCCTCATTATCTTACTGATAAAATGATAAAATGGTAAAATGGTAAAACTGTCTTTACACCTTAACTGTGCATTTCTTATAGTGACAAGCTGGTAAACAAATCTGACCTTTAATCGGTTTTATTAGGGTCACTGAAGCCCTCGGTTTCCTAGCTTTGCTTTGTAATGCTTGTTTTTGCCTTTGTTTTGCTCTCCCTCTCACATGCACAAACATATACACATGTCCATGCGCACCTGCTTCCATATTTGCTTTCATGTGATTCCTGTTTCCTGGAACCTTTTTCCAAACAAGTTCTAAAGGCCCCAACAAAATGCTGTTTCGAAATTATTACTGTTGTGTCCCTGTTAGCTAGGAGATCAAAAATATTCAGCAAGTTGTTGCCTTTTAGAAAAATGCAACCAAAATTTGAGCTTTCTTTTTCATTGGTGATTTGTAGTCTCTGATTTTGCAATGACCTCTAGTTCAAAGTGTGTGTTGGGCTGCCTGTGGCATATTCTGGGATGACCAATGTGGAAATGCAGGAAATCACTGTCTGTCTCCTGCTTTCCTAGATGTTTGGAGGAAAAGGACAAATTGTGGCAGGTGGACACTTCATACAGCTCATGCTGCTGGGCAGACTCGGGAAGCCAGGAAGAAATTCCACTGCACATTTTCTGTGAGCAAATGACAGAAAGTGAGTGCAAAAGAAAAGGATGTAAGCTAGATAAAATTAAAGGTGTTTAAAAATCCCAATGAAGGTTTCGAGAAGCGTAAATGTCCCTGAACTGAGTCACATTTTCTTAAACTGCTGGATGGAGAGCTGGCTATGGGGACTGTTGGAAATGCCTTCAGAGGAATGCAGAAATGAGTGTGTCCATAATGATACAGGGATTTAAAAATACACCCAATCCTATGAGATTGTCTGTTAGAGTATTTCTAAAATGCAGATAACAGAAGCTGCATGAGCAATCTGCAGGAAGGAGGCTCCTTTATCAGGAGTAACCCATTCCCTCATTCAGGAAAACCATCACCATGCATGGCTGGTTTCAGGGGTATGCTGTTTCCCTGCAGCTGAGAAGTACGACTGGTCAGTATTTTTTTGACTTGGGAAGGTGTTACCAGAAATCTGCCTTTAAGAGGGGAAACAAGCTTCTGAAAAACTATTGCAATCATGTTACTGAAATGTTCTAATTCTCATGAGAATTTCCACTATTTTTTCATCTGTATTTCTGCACAGGAAAGGATGAGAATATTGGGAAAAAATAATAATTGTGCAAATCAGAAATCAGTACCAATACTAACCTTGCAAAAGGGGACTATTACCCCCATCTTTAAACTTCTTGCCTCACCTCATTGAAGTTGGCTGCATGCACAAGAATTTTATTGGACTCAGACTCTTGACTCTGTGATATCAGGTCAGCCTTTTGCTCAGCCTGGTGCACTAAACTTGAATGGAGAGATGCTGGAAACCCCATAAGGAAGAACCACTCTTGCAAGCACAATGACAGTAATCTTTTCCTCTCAAATTTAACGTTACTTCTAGGTACAAAGGGTATCTGTGTTCACCTTTCTTAAAGCAACAGGAATACTTTATTTGTGTTTCACCCAGTTTTATTTTTTAAAGACAAAGATGGGGCTTCTACCACATTTGTGATATCTTAATTCTCACCAGAGTTCTCACAAAATGGTCCAAGTGTGGCCACTGACTGACTTGTCATTTCCATGATTGTGCTGTGTGACCAGTGGGGCTCAGCGGTGGTGCCTGTGAGAGATGGTGGAGAGCAGTGCCTGAGAAATAAAT
Source organism: Poecile atricapillus (assembly GCF_030490865.1). Taxonomy (NCBI): domain Eukaryota; kingdom Metazoa; phylum Chordata; class Aves; order Passeriformes; family Paridae; genus Poecile; species Poecile atricapillus. The sequence goes on from NC_081251.1 coordinate 95,146,801, forward strand.
AATTGCCAAGGTGTTTTCAGGAGAGATAGGAGGGGCAGGCAGGACTTGCCATGAGAAAGGATGGGAAGGTCAGAGTGGGGGGCATCTGTGGCATTCAGGCAACGCCTTTTTGTCATCTTTGGGTTTGGGGGTGTTTTTTACCCCTTTATGGAAGCGTAATGCAGTGTGTGGATGGATGGTAGGGAATGTAAGTGCCTTGAAAGCAAAATAAGCAAGTACTTGGCCAAGACACTGTGGGTACAATTGCTTATACAATGCAATGGAGATGGGTTTCACACGGGCTTCCTGTTGTCCTAAAACATCTTATTCTCCTCGTTAAAAGGCATTTAAAAGCACAAAATACTTTTACTAAAAATGCTTTTCAGGGCTATATGATGCTAAGAGCACTTTCTATAGCTTGCATTTCTATTTAGGAGAGCATGTTATTTCTTTTTAATTTGCTCACTCATTCCTGAATAACTTTTCATAGGACTCCAGACACTGCAGTGTGACAGCTAAACCAAGGAGCATCGGATGCAATGGAATTGCTCTACAAGCAACCTTGCCAAAGGCCCTTTTGCTGCACAAAGCTGGCTCTATCTTTGTATATTGAGGGAGCTAAATCAATGTTAAATGCTTGGCTCTTTTCACAGGACAATGACCAGGACCTAAGCTGCGTCCTTCCTTTTTGATTGACACTTGAAACGTTGAGTTGGAATCAGCCAGAGGCACTGCTACAAGCTTGAAGCCTCTGCTGGGGATAACAACTGGTGACATCTGCAGAAAGGCCGACAAAAGGCAGTTGAAAGCCGTGTTTGTTGCTTTCCCCTCTCAGATCTCCTCTCTTTCATGGAGCTCCTTACTTGCTTTAATATTATGATTCAGCACCTGGCTCTTTTGAACCTTGCTTTAAACTTCAAAAGGCGAGGTGGTATTAACAAACATGAAACGAAAAAGTGGCAGTAGTTTGATTTACTGTTGTCGTCTTATCAAGGGGGTTTTTTGTCACCAGCTGCCACTTTCTGTCATCTTTGGAACCATTATCATTTCTCTAAAATCTAAAAGACTCCACTTAATAACAGCTTTGAATACAGGCAGGATCAGTAACCTATACAGTTCTGGGATGACAGAACCGTCAAATGAAAAGAAAGATGTTGCCAAAAAAAAAATCCTTAAGAAAAAACCCAATAAAACAAATAAAAGCTGTAGTACTTCTAAGTGACCTTGATTTCAGAATTAAACAAATCAAGCGCAATTCCATTGTTCTTTTTGGATTCATTCTGCACTTTCCTTGCAACATTTCTTTTTTGTTCCCAGGACTAAGCGAAAACAAAGCCAAGGCTTCCAGAACAACTGCTCAGTGCACAACGAGCACTTGGTATCACATGAGCCCCATAAGCTCCTCACTTGTAAAAGTGCCAGTGATAATTGCCAGTCTCATTGCACTGCCGTCCTGGTGCAGCAGCTCTCATTCACTCTGGGATAGAGCCTCAAAAGCTGCTTCACTAGGGCAGGCTCACTGGTCAAAAAACTATCTCACTCTCACTTTTACATCACCTTTCCATGTTTCCCTGCTGTCTTTCCCAACAGTGCTGCCCTGTCCTTTGGCTGAAATGTCTCTGTTCCTTGTCAGGCCAGTTTGTCCATCAAAACTTTCCAGGTTCAGTTAAAGGCAATCAAATAAAAGCCAACAAGTTTCTGATCACAAACCTGCTCCACTTTCTTACTTGTCACTACTGTTTTCTGCAGAAAACAACCTTATCCCTTTAGTTGGTTGTTGTATAATGCTGTCCAAAATGAACCTATTTGGAAGGAGAAATTTCTTGTGGTGTCTTCTAAACTCCTGAATTATTTGATGGATATGCCTCAGACCAGTGCTATATTACTTTTATCTCATCAATCTGAACCTGTACTGCTGCTCCTGTGCATTTTGGTAGTTATTTACACCTATGCAAAAAGAGTAAAATCACCAAAGGATCCTCTGTCCCCAGTGAAGTGTTCTCCCTCCCACAACCTACACAGGCAACACAAGGCAACAGGGAAATGGCTGCTCCAAAACATCTTCCCCCAGTATCTGAGCAGCTGGTCTCCCTCTGCTGCCCATCGACCTCTTTCCATACCCTTTTCATCACAGGGATCTGGAATGGTTCAATTTCAGCGTCTCTTGGTAAAATGGAGATGAAAACAACAAAGTGAATATCCTCTGGAATGTGAAAATGCTGATGTTCTGACTGATTGAAAACCAGGATTGCCAGAATCCAAAGTTGATTATGTTTTTTTTTGGATCGGGATATGACAAAACTCATACAAAAGTGAGACGGGGGTTGCTAAAAATACCTATTATCTTCTGACAGAAGGCTCACTGTGTAATCACACTGAGGTTTTCTCACGGAGCATGTCCACATTTGAAATTTTAGTCATTTTAACAACTGTTAATTACCACATGCTAACTAGCAGAAGTGTGTGGGGGGGAGATGTTGTATATTTATTTGTTCCAGACTTGGAACATATTAGAATGTAGGCTTTATTCCAGTTTACTGTCCTATGAATGAATGTATTACCCAATTACAAATGAAAGATATCACAAGAACAAATAAGTAAGGATCTTTACCCAGGATGTTTTTTGATGAGGAAACCCAGAATATGTTTACCACATTGGGAGCAGTGGAAATCTGTTCTTCAGCCTTTTAAAAGTGCCTGTGACACACAGGAGCAGAGGAAAAGTGCCTGTGTCGGGTGGAAGAATAACGCAGAGGTGGCTTTTTATTTTACCCATCAGAAGAAGAAATTCTGTGATAAAAATTAGTAATTGCATGGGAAAGTATTGGTGGAAGTGGATGGATGCCCCTGAAAGAATTAGGATGAATGCAAGGAGAAGAGCTTATGACCATGTTATACATGTACATCCATATATGAATATATGTATAATTGTTTGTGCAATTCAGCCACTGTGTTGTCAGTATATTCAACAATACATATGTTCAATATATTTGTAATTATAGCAACATATATGTATTCTGAGCATACTGGAACTGAAGTTTGGCTTTATGATTTTTTTTGACAGATTTTGGATATGAGAAAACTGAGATCAGACTTAAATGTCACTGATGTCATAACCCAAGATAAATGCCTGACAGGTTAAGGAAACTCACAGCATCTGAAGAAGTAGAAGATACAATCCCCACATCTACTGCATATCTTTACAGTCTCTACAAACTGCCTGTATAAATTCCCAGAAAGAGAAAGATATAAAACATTAAAAAGCTTCATAGTCTCTGTCAGGGAGGTCTCCAGTGCTGGCAGAACAAGCCAAAAGGGGGAACTGGAGAATTACATGGTGTTTATGATTCAAGCTATTGGTGTAGAATACCTTGAGAAGGGACATCTCTCTGTGTGGAAAGAAATGCCAAATGGAAAGGGAATGGAAATGTTCCTGTAGCCTACATTTATTTCCAAATTAAAAACAAACCCCAAAAAAACAACTAACAGAAGCACTGCAAGGATTTAGTCAATTCCAGCAACTCTGATGCAATTTTACAAGTAGTTTAATCAACATGCAGCCACTCCCAGGCAAATGGAATGAGAAAAAAGTAATAAACACGTCTATATGAATCAGCATTCTACATCCATACTTGTTTTCAGGAAAAACTGTGAATGGAAATTGTTTCTTCTGAGAGAATGAGGCTGTGGATCTGTTTCAAGCTGATGGCAAAGTATAACGTATTTTAGAAACAAATAACTACAGTGAGTATCTTATAATACTGATAGGATTTGTGTAATAAGGAATGAGATAAATAACTGAGTTTAAATATATATTCAGAGTAATGAATTCTTTAGAGGGAAGTCATGGACAGAAGCCTGTCAGAGCTTCTTTGAAAAAAACTCAGTGACAGACAGAAAACAGGAATGTAAAAAATACTTGAAAAATAGAAATGAGATGAATATCAGCAACATCCTGTGCTGAGAGCAGTCTTTCTCACTCCTCCTCCTCCTCCAAAATATAAAAATAAAAAATATTCAATTGCACAAATGTAGGAACAGAGAAGCATGAGAAAATACAACCAAAGAAGAGAGAAAATAATGCAAACTCTATGTCTTGAAAAATAAGTAGGTTTAGACAATCCTAAAAAATGCAGACAAGGTGACTAGAGGATAATGATGATTATTTGTTATTTCATAGAACACAAGAACTAAGACAACCTGATGAAATGAGGAGGCAGTAGAATCAAAAGAAATTGCTTTTACATGTGCTGCTCTATTAAATGTTACAACTTATTCCCAAGTGATGTTGTAGAAGCCCAGGGTACAAATGGCTTCAAAAAGCAACTACACAGGAAGATCCCTAAAGTGAAGACCTTTTTTTCCTAAACAGTTATCTTTGGACAGTTAATTTTCCCTATATAAATATACCTTTAAAATTTATGACTGTTAATATGCTAAACTGCACTGCTTTTATCAACTGTGATCTCTCCTGTGTCTATATTTCATGCAGCAATTGCCCTTCCCTTTGTCAAAATTTTCTTACAGAAGTTTAGCTTTCATCTGTATGTATGAGGATTAACTTAAGCCATCCTTTGAAAAATGGACTTGTACCTGGCTTTAATTGGGCAGCATGGGTGATTTCAGACCGTCCAGTTTTCTGCAGATGGAGGACACAAGTAGCACATTTTAAAGTTCTTCTGACACCAGTCAAGTGTTTGCAGGGTTAAGTTAGAAGAATCCATGTAGATTAACAACAATAAAAATGCTGATGTGTTTACTCTTTCAACAGCTCAGTTGACAGGACAGTTATGTGAGGGACACTTTTCCTTCTGCCTACATTAACACCTTAATGAAGCCCTGACAAACATTGCTCCTGCACTAAGTTACCAGGCTGCTGCAGACATGGTTAGGCCACATCAAATGAAGGGTTTAGATACCAGCAAGGCAGGAGTTTTAAAAGCAGCTCATGGCAGTGCACTGAGAGGTCACTGCTCCAGGAAAATGCTCTGAAACTCCTGCTGTCTGTTAATACAAGTATGATGATGAACTCTAGTGCCACTTCTGCAGTTTAATGTATTTCCTTACTTCAAGACTCAGCCCCTCAGTCTCATCCTAGAAGTAGGCACTTTCACAGTTTCATAAAAAACATCTGGCCAACAAATGTAAGATTTCTGTTCAGTGCTTTTATAACTTTGCCAAAGTCAGTTCTCATCTTTATTCTGGGAAGGGACGTGGGTAAGGGACCACTTTATAAGCTAATGTCAACTCACCAGCATCCCCCCGCTGAGGAAAATGTGTCACTGTGAAGAGGTGAAAGGAAGGTTTGCACATTAAAAGACAGAGTCAAATAGCACCATCAAAACTTTCTCATTTCTGGGGACTGCAGATGAAGTAGTGACATTGGAGAATAATGGGTGGGTGGTTTGCTAGCGGGAGCTGTTCTGCACTCCTGGTCAGCATTAGTGCTGGCCAAATTAAGTTATCTTTTGTTTTCATTCATATCCTCTATGAGCAGCTAATCTCACACCGAGGTGAACTCCACAGTGTGCTGAAATCATGTGTTTCATCTGGAAAACTCTCTCATGCACGTGCTTATTCCTCCAGCTATAAATATCCCAAAGCAAAACCTCCGAAATGGCACCCTCCTCTGGCTCAGCCGCACCCACAGCCAAACAGACTTATCTGGCAATCACAGCAGCTCCAACACAGCTGAAAACTGCAGGAAACTTCATAGCAAAACAAATTGGACTGTGACAAATGCCTGCAAAGCTCCAGAGACCCCAATTCCTGTCACTTGACCGCAGCATATCAAATGTCAAGGACCAGCAGCTACACGGCGGCTCCCAGCCTGCACGCTTTCCCTCAGCCAGGTGGGAGCCCTGCACGTTGCCCTGGTCTTGCCTCCATCACAGCAATGAAAGCTGCCCCCAGACAAGACTGAAAATTTCATTTACATCATGTATATTCTGTGGGGGTAATCCTCTGCAACATGGATGTTTCCAGCAGGTATGTGATTTCTGCAGAGAATGCCATGAAGCAGCAACACATGCAGGATTTGTCTTTGTCTGCTGTAAAAAGGTGAAGCATGTTGCAATTCAGATATTTGTACACATGTACATCAAGGTCTCTCAGTTCTGAGTTCTCTTATTGTGTCACCCTCTAGAAGAGATAGAAGGCTCAAAGTCACCTTGAAATTTCTTTTGTACAATGATTGAGGGCCAAAAGAAGCAAGCACTACTGCAAGGTATATGAAGCAAGACTACGCCAAACTTCATGACACACCGCTTGTTCTTGCCTATATAAAAACTTATTTGCATTTAGACAAACCTCCATCCAAAGGAAGTTCCCAGAAACCTCAAGTTTTGCCTTCCATTGTAGCCTCAACAAGATGGTACGTCACCAGGAAATGGAGCTTCTCCAGAAGATACTGAGACCTTTTTAAGTACGCACAGCTTGCTAGGCTTACTATGATTTCACTTCAGGATAGACCAGGAATACATTTTTCCCCCCACATTTCCATGGGGTTGCAATCACACATTAGCACCAGTCCACCTGCAGCACTGGCAGAAGCACTGGCAGATGGTGATGGCTTATAGTTATAGTCACCTGCCCCCAAAACTTGCAAAAGGAAGCTCCAGGTCTGGCCCAGCAGACCTGAGGTACCCTGATGCAGCTGTTCCTGATGTACCCATGTGCTTTTTGAGGCACCTGAAAGCAGAAGCAAGAAGAGGTTTGCAGGACAGTGGCCAAAGCAGAACTTAAAGCAGAAAGCTTCTCCTGCAGCTCTCACTCCAGTTCCTGTGCCTGGCAGAAGGTGTAAAGCATGCTCTGTACTCCCTGTGAGATGGCATGACCATGGGGCTGCCTGTCTTTGGCTCTACTGAAGTATTACTTTCAGCAATGCCCCAAACATGTTGAGTTCACTGTCAAGCTAAGGATTGACTGTTTTTTCTATTTAAACTGTTTTTGTTTTGAACTTTTCCTTTCGTAAATTTCAAGGAAAATTAACACCAACTGGAAGCCTACCTTGGCTACTAACAGTAGTGTTTCCAAAACCTGGAAACTCTACACAGACTAAGCTGACCACCCACTAGGTCAGGGCTGAGGCAGAGAGGCTTTACATTGTGGGAAGCTGAATGAAGCTGGTTTTCCTTGTGGCTTCATTCTGCAGCTGGGAAGTAGGCTTCTGATCTTCAAGAGTTGTCAGCTGAGAATTATTCACTAACAGTAGAAATTCCTCCAAAGGAAAATAAAGAGAAGACATTTCAAGCATCTTCAGCAATGCAAGACATAAAAAAGTGAGAAAAATCTACAGACATTTCTCACCACCCTTGCGCTTAAAACATTCCAATTCCTTCTTAACTTTTTATTTGTTGAAAGAAAAACATTGTTTCAAGATAATGAAATTTATGGTCTAGCAAAGACAAGGAGCCAGCCATGTGACCTTCTGAAATTTCCTAACCAAAATCCTTGCAAGTTATATGGGGACATACGCTTTTTTCCTTTTTTTAATTAATTCCACTTTTTTGGTATTCATGTCATATTCTAATTCCAAACATTTCACCACATCACAAGCCCCAAGCTTTTGCCAGTAACACTATCTGGTTGGAGTCAACTTTGACACTACCAGAAAAAATGATGCTCATTTTAGAGCCCTTTTTGCCTTGAGCTTTTCAAATTTGAGGAATTTGCTGAGCCCAGGCAAATGTTTTCAAACTGAAAGATGCTAAATTTAGGCACGACTTCATAGTCATGGATGACCTGGAGAGCTGAAGAGGCACTTTCTGCATTTCCTCCTGTGAACAGCAACTGAGCAGCATGAAGCTACAGAGCAGTGAGGAGCACCCCTCTCTCTCTCTTGCTGGTGAAATATCTCAGATAAGTGGAAGAGGTCAATTTAATAACCTAGATTGCCCTCAACTATTAAGTCAGATTAAAATGTCAAGCCCATCCAATGCCAGAATTTAGGGCACTTGGTATTCCTCGCCTGGCCTTTTTCAAAGACATCTGCACATCCTGGGCCCCGTCCAGCTTTGCGCTCCCAGCGCCTCAGTGCGGAGATGTTCAGTTTTGGTGGTTTGTCCCCCCATTCAATTTCAAAAGAAGTAAAATGAAATGATCTTTTTTTTTTCTTTCCATTTGGCCTAATAAGATCTCCATATTTTAAAATTACCATCTCTTTGCATGTGTTCTCTGTAGAGCTGCCAGTCAATGTCAAATGAGGTGTATAAATCAAAACTCTGGTTATGTTCTGATAGCATTATATATACTGGCAGAAAAACACAGGTGAACGAGTGTCACATCTACATGAGATTTTTTTCTCCCTTTTTAAATTGAGACATCTGTCTAATCTCAGTACTTCCCAGTAAATGAATATAGGCACCTCAGAAGCTTATCTAAGCTTGATGTTAAAGAAAAACATTTCTATGGGCACATTTGTACCTGTCAGCACTTACTGTAGAGATCTCTCTCTATATATATTAACGTGAGTGACATCAGAATAATTAAAATTATTGTTAATGTTAACACAGCTTTAGCACCCATTTTACCCTATTTTGAAAGGGAGACTTTCCATGAACCCAAATGCAAGTGGGTATTGGATCATTTTTCAAAAACTTTGTGGAAACCAGGGAAGGACAAAGTCAAAGAGAAGGAAAGTCAGCAATGTACATCGCAGGGGATTACGGATGTATACATTTATCTATATGCTGGACTGATAAGCCTTCTCTGAGCTGTTTTTGCAAGGCAGTCATTTAATGTTGAACAAAAGTACAGCTGAGACTTTCTTTTCCCCACATCTAGCCACATCTGCACTTGAGTGAAATGCCTTACGTGTAAACCAAGCCCACTCAAAGACACCTCAACCTTGACATTTTGTTTTCTTTTGCAAAACTCTGTTTCTTTACAGCACCACTTGCCTGACATGCTCCCATGTGAAGCAGAGTTATCAGAATAATAATTAACAGGCTCTCATTAATTTAGGATCAAACAATACCCCCTAATGAAGCAGGGACCGACCAATGTGATCCCTTAAAGTGAGGCGTATGCTTTTCTTACACCTCGTGGCATCTAATCTGCCGTAACCATTAGGCACCGAGCTGACCGTAAAGGCCCGTGTAACATTGAGTCAAGGACAGTTAATGGATGCCGGAGCACAAACAAGAGTGCTCCAAGCATGTCAGTCAAGACTAACCTGAGGCAAAAACATCAAAATGCAGGTTGGAGTTTTGACATTCCTGCAGGCTCTGTACGCCTCGCCAGTGAATTTTTAAAGTCAATATCCCCCTCCTGCTCGCAAACACTTTCTATCTGATGAGTAGCAGTAATGTGGATCTGATTGAACTTTGACTAAAGTATTACTTAAAAGGCAGCTTTGAATGCGTATGCGTGTGTGTGTGTGTTGTTTTTTTTTTTTTTAATAAATGTCTGTGATAACAATAAAGACAGTTTACACAGATTATCACAGGCTGTGTCTTTAGACTTCAAGGTTATATGATTAGGAAATTAGAAAAGAGATGAGATTAGAAAAACCACAGAACATTTTGAAAAAGAAAGCTTTTTACAAATTATCTGTGTACTGAATTTGCACAGAATCTGATAGATAAATCTTCTCATATTTGGAAATGGATAAATGCTACAATGTAAATAGAAGGAACCGGCTTGGGAGCACACGCCTGGCAAAAGTTCAAAAGCATGTTAAGTATTCTAATTTGTTTAAAGCTTACTTATAAAAAAATGCATATTGTGATATAAAATGTAATGATTTCTGCATGGAAATGTAATGAGCAATAATAATTGCTCTGGATGAGCATAGCACACAGCGTTAGAAAGTGCAGTCCCTTTGCTTTCAGATTTCACATTAAACCTTTATTTTCTCTTTCCCCTTTGCACAGTGGAGTGAAATCATTAAGGCAAATGGACACAAAATTTAAGCCAAGATCATTCCTAGTATTGGGCACTACACAGGAGCACATAGGGTGCCATAAAATTGGGGTGGTGGCAGCAAGCACACTTCCTATTACTGGAAAAAAAGGTGTGCTTTCAAGGGGAAATGGTATTAGTTGAGGTGGTACATTATTATTTAAAAGTCCTGACCAAAATTTCCAAGCAAGCTATAAAACTTGATTAATTTAGGAAGCCAACATTTTCATGCATTCTTTGAAGAGTTTCTGATATTGCACTTATGGTGAACATTTTGATGGGGGTCATTTTGCTTTTGGAGCACATCAGTGGGTGAACCATTTGATGTGTTTTTCATTTGTCTTGTGACCTTTCACTTGGCACTGTCCTGTTGTTTCTTTGGTTGCAACTTTTTTAACCTTTTGATTTTTTCCTGGACTTGAGATCATGTGTATTCCAGGGACACAGCAGTACAAATATTTTGCATTAACTGCACACACCTTGGGCATATTTCTTTTCCTTTGGCTTTTGGCTTCATGTGGCATTGCTATGTCCTATGAAACTGTTGTATTTCAGCCCAGAGATGACTTCATTCATCAGTGGAGAAACTCTTACTTTAAAAGTATAGGTATAAAAGTGTATATACTGTTAAGAGCCCAGATTTTTCTGGGTCTTTTGGGAATGCACTGTATTGTACAAATAAGTGGGAAATAAATCTCCAAATATTTTCTTTTACACACACACAAAAAAAATAGAAAATAAGGAAAGTCTTTAGCTAAATCCTTATGTACAGCGATTTCTTCTCTATGAAGAACATTTATTTGATGCTGTTTCTTTTTTTTTTGTTGTTCTATTTCAGCCTGTTTACACTCAACTTTAATCAGATCTCTGTTCGAGAGCAAAAATGCACATTTTTCACTTTCTTTTCTTTTTAGAAAGGACTCTGTGATAACAATAAAGACATCTTTGTTTTAACAAAAATGTTTTAACATTTTGTGATAACAATAAAGAGCATTTTCACAGATCATCACAGCCCATTAGCTTTCCATTGAATTCTTTTTCCTGACCAAAGACCTGTAGTGCAATGAAGAAATAAAAATAAAATTTTCAAATCCCAAAAGCAGTTTTCTATAGCATCATGCTTTTCTCTCTTGCATGTGACTTAGCATAGTCTAATGATCTCATGGTAATGTCATGGCAACTCTGTGGAGTACAGACCATATTAAGATGTCATTCTGATGGCAAAATGATGGCAATTCAAGCCTGCAGAGACTTCATGACAAGCAATGGCAAAACAAACTCAATACAAGTCTATACAGAACACATTATCATGTCAAGAGAACAGTATAATCTAATAGATCTTTTCTGCCTCTAACTTCTGTGAAAGCAGTGTTGATACCTGCCTAAGAGAAGAGAAGTGCAGCATTGAGCCAGCAGCAAAATTAAATCAGTATCTGCTCTTACCTCCTCTCCCAAGTATTGTTTATGAGCTGCTACACTGCCTGAGCATATTAAACTGCACTAAGCCTTTTTATCTAAGATTTGTTCACAATGAATATCTTTGTCTTTCATCACCTAATTAAAAGAGAAAAGAAAGCACCAGAAAAATGCAGGGACTGTGAAGTGTGCAGTAGGGAAATACAATCCTAGCCTTGAGCCTGTTTTGCCATTGCTCTGGGGTAATTCCAGTATCCAAGATGCCAGCTGGTCCAGCAAGGAGCCTCCAAGCCCCAGCGGTGGGTAGGAGATTGTCAGGGCATCCCTCTTGGCTCCATTCATGATGCCAGGGAAGGGCAGCATCTCCCATGCTCCTGTTTCACAGACACCCGGATGATGCAAGGGGACTGGGATGGCAGCAGTCCCAGCATGAGCAGGTCCCCAGACTGTGACTGTGACAAGGGGACAGTGGCACCTGGGAGCATTGGTGACCTGACTACACAGCTCTGCTATGGCCAGAAGAGATGCCAGCTTGAATCCCTGCTGTATGATCCAGTTCAGCACAAGACTCAGCCATATGGGTCACTATGATCTGATTAAATTAAGGATGCTAGAGAAGCCTTAAACCTGAATTTCCTATTTTAATTTGAATGTTACTTTTTTATGCTTAGTTAATAGTCATAATCATGTAGAGTGTGCTAGTCCATTACCACTATGTTAATGGCCAGCTAATACTCAGAAGCCCTTGGCATTGCCTTGGGGCTTGAATTCCCAGATGGTCATTAACTACCTAATAAAAGACCACCACATCATCCATAATTACTTAACATCTTGTACTTGAAAACATATTAAACAAAGTGAGCTTTTAAATATTTAGAACTAAATTACATTAAATAAATGTTATACTTGGTAAATAAATTCAGAGGTGGGGATGTACTATATGGAATTAAAATCTTGCTGCTGCTTCCTCATGACTCAATTGGTTCAGCATGCAAAATGAAAACATTCAGCCCATTTTCAGAGGGTCACTGTGATTCATTTCTAGCTAATGCTTCTCTTTGATACTGAGGGATGTGTGACAACAAGGTGTTGCTTTTGCTTTTCATATTGGGTACATTAATTAAAGTTATAAGGAAAATCTCTTTGCAAGTGCTGGTATCTGTTTAGTTGAGCATTAAAATGGTGAAGCTTGTGCCAAGTTTCTAAAGATGTTTCTTGGTTTTTGGGGCAGCAGTGAGCTGTTGATACCATCTTTTATGCTTCCTTTGCCTACAATCAACAGCTGTAATCACTGGTTTTGTTTCTGTTAAGTCCTACTTCCGGTTATAATACTCAAATTTTAATTATTTTTTGATCAGACAAGAGCTGTATATACAGCAAGAGCCAGACCTACAGACACATAACAAGTGTGAATCTTCAATCAGTGAAACCAATAGTATCAGACATATGCCTCAACACTGCTTATTTGCCCAAGTATTAGAAAGAAGCAGGTCTGCACACCTGAAGCTGGGCTGAGGTGAAGGATTCATTTGGTGCTGGCCTGGAGATAGACTGTGAGCTCAGTGGGATTAGGATCCAGGACCTTGAGGTGAAAGGCTCTGTGTTGCCCCACCTCTCCCTGAGCTGTGGGGCTCCCCTCTGAGCACGATCGTTTGTTAATTTTCTTTTGAAGTTAATGGCAGGATGTGCCTCCCTGTCTGTATTTTTATTGGCTTCATAATAGCTCATTGAATATTTTGAGGCCTCTGAAAGAGGCCATTTGCCATTGCAGAAGCTTCTTTTCCAGGAGGTGATTGACATTTCACATAGATCCTAGGCCCTGGATACATTATGGGTGAAAAGATTCAGAGTCTGGGGAATATCAGGCTTCTGCATGCATTTTATGGATATAGCTCTCCCAAGAGCATAGTCAGTCATCCCATTTTCTGACACAAGCTAAGAAGAGTTCAGTGGGCACAGAAAGAGAGACTCTTACAGTTCCTGAAGGAGATGGACACTCCATGGTTCTTTGCTCCAGCAGAGCAGGGTAGATCTTTCCCCTGCAGTGTGCCAGTCCCTTAAAGAATGCCAGGGAGCTTACAGAGAGAGCACATCAGGGATCCTGGAGCCATGTACTCTACTGCATGATCCAGACCTCAGAGATCTCTTTCTTTCTGCTTAAATGTGCTCAAACCCAGGGGTTAATCCACAAAAGCATGCTCTGATTTCCAGTGTAACTCACTAAGCCAGTCCCAGTATGGTCTGGGAAAACTGCTGGACTCCTGGCACCTCCCAGACCATGTTTCTTCCCTCAGGTGTCCAGATAAGCATTTATATTCCAACTTCAGCCACCAACTGACAGATTTCTGGAAACACTGACATCTCAAAGAGAGTTAAGTGTTGAACCTGCTGGGGAGTTTTTTGAGAAATACATTCATTTATCCCCTGTAGCAACACTGTTGAAATAACTCTGGAAATCTGCTAATTCATTTTAGTGCTATAGGCCTATGTTTTTTCCATAGGGAATAGAATAACTTCACCAATCACAACACGTGACTCCAAGAGAAATATAAATCTTCATAGTTGCTACATCCATATGATTTACCACTGAAGGGAAGCATGATTTTGTCATCCAGAAGGTACGTCCAACCAAGACTATTCTGTCAATCTGCTATCCAATATGCCTAATTAAATATGCCGAAATAATACTTCTAACAGAATTCAAAGAGAAAAACATTTTACCATTTATTTCCACCAAGCATACTTTTTCATGCACTCCAAGAATCACATTGGACTGAAACATGCAGTTCATTTCCTGAAGTAAAGAAAATATTTAGGAGAGTTGACAAAAGGACTTTGGCCTGTTATGTACACTAATGGTCTTTGCTTTCCCCTATTTTTTCAATGAGTCTTTCTCATGTGAATGCATAACTAAAAATTCTTCTAGGAAGACAGGAGGGAAGGTGGAGGGCATTCCAGCACAAAGGGAACACTACAAGCAATTCCAAAGCAGTTTCCAAACTATGGCAAAAACTGCAGAGGTATATAAAAATCAAGGGCATTTCTATATAAAATTTGATGCAATAAGAATCTCTGTTTACTGGTGGTATATACTTCACATGTGGATTCATCAGCAGGAGGCAAAATGGTGCTGCAGAACACAGCCAAATTCCCCTACAGAAAAGGGGGTTTGTTAATATTTTTTATAAGGCATTGATGCTGCTTCAGATGTACAGTTCAGGAAACTGAGGCACAGACCAGGTGGCTTGTCACAGGTAATCTCTGCAGTTGTGGATAACTTTGCTGTCCTTTCTCTGGCCCAAGAACACAGCACTGACTTATCCTCGAGGATCTTAACTGCATTTCATGTTTCAGGGTGTGTTATCTCCTGGCCACTGCTATATGCTTTTTAAGCAATGGGTGGGATGTTTGTCTGAGTGTTCATTGATGAAACACCACCAGAAGAGCTGTTTCTACCCTGGCATGATTATGAAGCCATGTGCTGATCCATGCCAGTGGAGGGCATGGATCACCCTGCTGGCAAGTGGCCTGGTGTCTGCCCTTTAGACAATGATACCAGAGTCACCCAAAACCTTGGGCTGTGTTGGGCAAGCCATCTGCCTGGACAGCCCCAACATCAGGATTGTTTATGCTGATGCTTCTCATGGTATTGCCCCACCAAGAAACTTTTCCCAGTAGGCCTCAGTATATGTATGAATTCAGGATTCCTCAAACTTGTCCTTGTTTCTGCCCAGGTTTACACTGTATTTTGCTGCTTATTTTCACTGCCTTGGAGCATGTCTCTGATGCTGCTAATGTGCTGTTTAGAAAGGACAGATCCTGTTACTTAGAGGATAGGGTAAGACTGGATGGATTAGTGCCAAAGCTGAGATGATTTTATTTATTTAGGTAGATAAAATTTAATATTTTTTTAGATATGGAGAACTGATAGCCAATTTCAGAAGACTGTTTCTATTTGCAATCATTCCTCAAGCCATTGCTGCAGATTTTGCAGCCTTGCTCTTAGCTGTGGAAATCCCTGAACAAGTTAATTGCCCACCATCAGCATTCATCTTTCTCCTTTAGCAGACTGTAAGTATCAGAAAATCTCACTTATTGTGCTAGACTTTAACTTCACAAATTGAGATGACTTGTCACTTGATTCCCCAAATGACACTTCTAGGTATGAATAGTACTATGCTGTATTTATTACAGCTATTCTAAAAGGGCTCTTCGTTGCCCCCAGTAAAGTGCAGGAAGCAGAGAACATCCACGGTATTTTTTCATTTCTCAAAAAAGTCACGGCTATTTCCAGGTTTTGATCACTATCATTTTAACTTTGGACTTTTATTAAAAGTGTTTTGAGTTTGACACAATTGTAGTGGCAGATAGAGTGGGTAGATAAATGTACCTTCTGAATAGGCTTAATACCAAAAGTGGCTAAAAGGAATGGCAAGGTATTTCACCTATGAAAATTTCCCATCCAGAAGATTTGCCACTTACTGCTGATAATCCTTTTAGCCTCAAAGGGTCAAAAGGTGAAAATGATTGAGGTACCTTTTGCTATGAATATTTCACGAGCTGCATATCCCTTTTTCACTGAGATCTATGTGCTGACTGAGGGCTTCTTCAGGATGAGTCCTTAGTTGACTGATGAATACAAAACACCTCTTGAACAAAAGGCATTCAAGATTAGCGGAAGACAAGACAGCCTACTTTGGTTTCTGTGAGCAGTACCTGGAGTATCAATGGAGATAAAACACTGAGTGACAGGTAACTGAAATACAGAATAACACCATATATTGTTCTCCTATTGATTGGGGAAATAATGAGAAAGTTAGCAAGTCACAGTAATGTCACAGACAGTGATGAACTTTGGAGAGCTCAAGGACCAAAAAGTAACATGAAACAAGGAGCAAAATGAAGATAATATTTGGTTACAGTACAGTTCTCAAATTGTAGTGAAACACATCCCTTCGCCTTTGAGTATGCTCGGTTTTTAAAGCGAAGACAATGGGAAGAAATTGCTGGCTGAAACAATATAGCTATTTTATTTTACTCCAGCCAGTAATGTGAACTTCTTGGAAGACATCTTCTTTCACCACACTATTGCGGCTGGGAACATTTAGAGGCTATGAACCAAAATTATCCTCTCTATGCATAACCTTTCCAGTGTCATATCCTGCAAGGTATTGTGGTAATTGAAGACATTCAGTACCAAGAATTGAGTATTGTTTCGCTACAGCATTGAGATGAAAAAGCCAATCCCTTTGAAGAGGCTTCTTGTTCAAAAGAGAAGTGGCACCTTAGCAAAACATATCTGGAGAAAGTTATTCCTTCTTTCACATGTAGACAACATTTGGAAAGCTTTTTAGCTCATTTATCTCTGTAAGGCAGAAGACTCTGCCCCTGACAGAGGGTCCCCAGCTCAGCCCCAGACGTGGGAGTTCCCAACTTCTCCCACACCACACGGCAAGGATCCTGTGTGCCAGCACCCATTGCCTTTTCTATATGCTGAATCGAAGCTAGGCCAACGAAAATAACCACAATGGCAATGAAAAAAGCTTCTGCACCACCTGGGACTTCTTCACTTAGATAATATTTTAAGTATATAAATAGGGCAGTCTTTTCATCACTTGAACAGAACAGAGCCTTTGTCAGTCACAAATCCTTTTCCATTTAAAACAAGGAAAAAATACACATGAATGAAATTCCTTTACTTAAAAAGAGGCATCCTAATTTTAAATAAAGAGAAAATTGAATTGTGCTTCTCATCTACTTTTCACTGTTTCTTCTTATTGTTCTCAGGAGCTTGCCTTTTTCCTAGCTGAGAGTTCCTCTAAAAATATCCCTAAGTGTTATATTTTTAGGTGTAATCTTTAAGAGTCAGGAAGAACCATGTCACCCTAATGCAGGACACATTTCAACAGCTTCATCATCACAACCACAAACATTTCAGCTGGATTTAAGACCTACAGGGGTCCAGATCTACTTTCAATGGGATTTCAGCACCCACTTTTTTAGTCTTCCACAAAAGCTGTAGCCCCCAAGCTATAAAGTGTGGTGAGACAGAGTTAGATATGGAAAGGTCAGGAGAATGCACAGGCTGCATTTGCTCAGGTCTTCCCCAGCTGTCCCCAATGTCTCCAGTGAGAGTCTGCCCAATCCCTGCAGCTTGCAGGTCCTATCAGATCCCTTAGTTTAGAGAAAACCTTACCTCTGCTTGAAGATGTTCAGGTCAAGACTTTGACATCTGTTTCTTGGTTTGCTTTTCTGATATAAAGAAATTAAATTAATTGTTATGTTTTCTGCAGATGGGCACTGGAGGTGTGTGAGCCATATAACCAAAGTAATAAATACCTGTTCCCAAGATTGCCCTGTACATGCACTTTTAGGCAGCTCATTCTCTAGTGATTGCCCACAGACTCCTGTGCACCCTCATGTTCCACAAAAGCTGGAATTTCTCTCCTAAACATGTTAAAAAACACCTACTCATGCCTTATCTTCAGCATGCTTCACCTTCCATGCTGTGACCAGAGATGTTATTAAAGCATAATTCCTGGTCATGAAGGCAATATACCCCATTCCTGCAAGATACCAAATTCCTACAAGATACTCTCTTTCCTGCAGGCAGTCATGAGGGAGTTCAGGAGGGAATTTGCAGCTTATCAGTTCCCCCTTGAGTAAGACCCAGTCAGAGTCTGCAGTTGTAGCAGACAAGAAAAATCTTAGGGTAGCCACAAGACACAGGCCTTTGCTGCCTACGAGGAGCACAGAACACACAGAAGTAGAGGTTGTTTTGCTTGGGTCTTACCACATGTCACACACTGTAAACTGCCTTTTAAAAGGAAGAATTGTCTTGCCTTTAATGGGAAGTTTATTCAACCATCAATTTGTTAATAAAATGTTGAAATTAATGACAAATAATCCCTTGCAAAATAATGTCTTTGTGTTCAGGTTTGGGTTTGTTGTCTACAAAACATTTGCTACTCATTTTCTGCCCCACTATTAATGGGTAAGAGAAAAGAAGGGGAATTCGTTACTTAATATAGGATATGCATCTCATGCCATCAGATTACATCAGGTTCATCAAGTCATGCTTATATATCTCAATTTTAATTTATGGGGTTTATTGTTGGCAGATTTCTGAGATTATGATTTGATTGAACGTCTGTTGAATGTCTGTAAAATATCTGTTAGTTTGTAAATGGACGCTAATGGATTACGCTGCTTGAATCTTTTCTTACAGAGCTGTTCACCTTTGCATGGTGTAGTAGACAAGTCACATCTTGCTTTGACTGCACGCAGCATCAGCTGTAATAACTATATGTCAGAGGCTGTAGCACTGAAGATACAATCTGCTTAAAATCACTGAACACATATCCAAGGAGAAATGCTTAGTGTCCAGGAGAGCTCCTACAGAACGACTCACTCCTGTCTGTATTTTTACAAATGCCTCCATTTTTCTACTTGATGATTTACATTATGTATCACAGGAGGTTTCTTTGACACCAAAACTTTTAAAAGACCTTTTAAGATTATGGGGCCATTTATCTGTTGGTTTTATCAAGCTGAACTGCCTGGAAAAGATGGTGGCACTAGCAGACCACTATGGCTTCCTCTTACCTGGCCACTGGAAGCTGGACCCTGTTGTAAACCAGACAAGATCTCCAGGGGTCCCTGGAAGTTGAAGGTGCCCTGCTCGCTTTGGTACAACCCAGGAAGAGCTGCTCCAAGGCAAGCCAAGTTTCACCCCAGTGTGAAGCTTTGTGCTGTCTGCTTCTGCTGCTGCCAGTCCTTCAGGTTCTTCACTCAGCTGCCCTGAACCTCCATTTATTTATTTTTTTTCAGCAGAAATAGAGATGAGTGTGATAAAACAGCAGTAGAGAGCTCTTCTGCCACCACAAAAAAACCACTGGGAGAGCTCTAAGAGAGGTTATTTAACACAAGAAAGCAGTCAGACAAATAAGGAAATTTAAACTATGCAGCATGATAGTTATTAAGGTACACACTCTTTAAGGTTTTGACAGAGAGAAAAAACGCAATAGCAGGTCAAATACTCAAATTATTTTTAATCTGTTGGTCTTTTTCTGATATACACAGAATAACTACAAAATGGCAATGGGTCTGAAATTTCTTAAACACAACTACAACATTTCTTAAGCCAAACTACATAGGCTGTGACCACCAGTTCAAAGAAATATTGCACAGCTTGTGTTTGCAGCCTTGGGTCCTACTGGACATCTATGAATCTGCGAATCCTGAGCTGTGGTCCAGAGGCTTATCATGCCACTGGGAGAACCAGCTTCTTGCTGGTCTTAAAGAGACTCTGACCCTGCAGGAAAATATTTCTGAGGGCATCAGTTCCCCCAGCTCTCCTTGCTGTAGAAAGTTAGCACAAGGCTGCAGAAAAAGGCTCTGTTTGGCCTTTAGGTGGAAAAGTTACCTGTCCTGGAGGAAAGTACCAGATGTCAGGGAGGTTCAGTAGAGAGGCAGCTACTTAGACAGCAACCCAAGATGGTTCATGGTTATGCTCCTAGCTTGCTCTGCATAAATTCCTATTGAAAAGGAGCTTAGCTCCTCCCCTCCGTTTTGTAGCACTTTCAAGCCCGTGTGACCTGGGTGTGTTTCACATCACATCTGGCAGCAGACACTGCACTCGAGTGCAGAGATTAATCTGCCCTCATCTCGTCCTCAGTGTGACATCATTTAGCATTATCTGGCCCAACAGGACTCATTTTTCCTGGGTGTGTGATATGGAGACCCAGCAAAATGGACTGAACTGGCATGACAGGTCCCCAAATTTGGCTGTAGTCAAGCTGCGGTGCAGAACAAGTGGTTGGCAAGGAATTGACAGTTTACATGGAAATTCTGTTGAACAAGAAGATGAGCAGGACACTGCAGTGCCACTGGCTGAGCTGAGGAAGACCCTTCAGTTCAAATGTGGGCTTTGGGGGAGGCCAGCACCTCTCTCCAGCTGCAGAGACCTTTTCCCGTTGCATCTTGAACATCGCCTGCTCCTCAGTGAACAGTGGACCCTCCCAGGATGATATGCCATGACTCAGGGCAGAGCAGTGACACCATCAAGCTGCACAATGGCTCCCCATATGTTTTTGTGCTTGCCCTGACTTCTCGATGCCACACCAGATGCCAGTGGGCCAGAGATGGCACCTGGGGCTCAGCACAGTGTGGGGTCATCATCTGCACGGCCCTTTTCCTTCTGCTGTCCTTCTACACTAGCATCAGGAAGCTGGAAAGCAGCAGAGAAATCCCTGTGCTGGCTGGCAGGAGGTGGCTATCGTGTGACTCTGGGCAGGCGGTGGGAAGAGGGCATCACCTTGGACTGCCTAGAGGAGAAGGTAAAGGGAAGAGCAACAAATTGCAGAATTTAAGCAAAACTCAGATTGTCACTGCTAAGCTTTCCCTATCCCCAGAGTCTCCTCAGCACACAACAGCCAGCAAAGGCCACAGCAACAACCAGAAATTTTCACACAGGCTGAACTCTCTCTTAGCAAAGCATCAGTCTGTGTCCAGTCCCTCAAGTTTTATGCATTACTAATGGTACAAATCAGGCAACTTTGTCACTTAACAATTTTAAAAGCAATTTGCCTCCATTATTTTTGACCAAGAGTTTCTATTACTGTTCATAACATTGTCCACTTATGTATGGACAAAGACAAAAATTAAGAAAAAATAGCTGGCACCTCTTTTTGCTGTCTATGACTGGCCTGTAGCAGGGACCTCCTATCTTTCTCCAGGACAAGATGTGCTGGGCAGGGGGGGAGCCTCTGAAAGGAAGCAGCAGAGCTCCAGAGCCCCAGGCAAACACTGAAACCCCTGTCCGAGAGGAATTATTATTTATACTGCTGGACAGTTTTCTTCTGTGAAACAACTGGAAATGATTTACCCCACAAATGTCTGGCTGTCAGCTGGGTAAGTAGCCAGCAAACACAAGAGGAATCAGACCATGCCAGACTCAGCTAGCTGTACACGATCCATCGCTGATCCATCTGCAGCATATGATATTCGCTGGTTTCTCTGCTCCAGACTGGTTGGGAGAGAGATACTTGAAGAAATGGGAAGCTGTGTCTCCACAGCTGAGCAGTTTCCTAGCTTTGTGTCAACATGGTGTGCCTTCTGGCTGCTCAAATGCTCCTAAACCAGAGCCCCACCACATTTATACCACTGTAATTTAATACACATATTTATTGGGTTAGAAGATTTGTAGAATATTCAGCTTTTGCCCACTGCTCTATAAAATAATCTAAAACTACATGTCTTGGACAGCCTACTGAGCAGTGCCTTGATGTAAGTAAAGAACCTCCAGAGGCATGTCCTGCTTCTTGACCATCCTCCCTCCCTCATGGGGATTTGTCGGTGTACACATCAAACTGTGCGTGCAGAGGGGTATCCTGAGAGTATGTTCTGCCTTAATGTATGTTTTGTTTCGAAAAAAAATAAATGTCTGTCTCTGCCTAGAGGCCTGGATAAGGTGCATTTTACAACCTGTAACTCAACCTAGGAGGTACCACACCTCTTAGTGATGCTCTAGGAGCAAAGTAGATCATTCAGATAAGAGAGATCTCAGTGGAAACAAGCTGTCCTGGCATAAAGCTACTGTAACTCAGGGAGCTATCTATAGTTTAGGCTTAAGCATACTCCACGCTGGTTATGTGCTGCTCAAACTTGAAAGGTGTTGGGATTAGAGCTCTGCTGTACATCCACATCAGAAGGTGAGGATCATTAGAGTAACACTCTCCTATACAACAGTGATGCAGGTCAAGGTGATCAAGGTTTTTACCCATTCTCTGAAAACCATATAGGTCAAAGTTGTTCTATAAAATTCATCAGCTTTGATTCCCTTCCTTTTCCATCTTATATGTTGTATAGGTGGGGGTTTCTAGGTTTTCAATTTTTTTTTAATTTTTTTTTTTTCCCACTAGAGATACAAGTATTTTTTCATTCTGTTCCTGAGCTTCCCTTGATGTAAAATGAGACTAATGGTCCTTATTTGCTTGGAAACCTACTGAAGAAAGTACTTTTACAGAGTGAGGGAGTATAGCAGGGCCATTTAATCCCAGGTTCCAGCAGGGACCATCTTGGCAGCATTTTTTGCTGCCACTATCTGTAGCCATCAGGGAGGTCCTGTTGTCTATGACAGGGTCTGGCCACACAGCTCCCACTCAGGAAAACTCTCCTTGGATTTCATCAGGACTGCTGATGTGTCAAGAAAACACAAGATTGGAGTTTGTGTCTGGAAGGCACACCCTGGGCCTCATCTCTGAGAAGCTGCTCTCAGGTGCTACGGTCTGAAACGCAACCTGGAGAAATCAGAGCAGCAGAAAGTTGGTCTGTGACTGTGTCTCGTGCCCATATTGTACCATTTTGAAATCTTTGATGTTTTTGGAGTCAGTCATGACTCAGGCTGGTGAATATAAAGCCAGGCCCACAGTTCAATCACACCATCTTCCCTCTCCGTATTCGTGCTGCGCTCATTACACGGAGCGAAATCAATTAATTCTAACAGAGGAGTAGGTTCCTGGCCTGTCTATAAGTCACTGGGTACATAATTGTTGTGTTGCTTACATTAACATCTTAGCACATGATTAGCACTCTTCGGGATTCCTGAGCTCGGTGGCCGCTCCGCTCCCTGCACGGGAGTCTCTGCTGTGGGCTCTCCCCTCGCAACCTGCCGTGGCACCAGTGCTACATGCAATTAAAGGCCTCCCACGGCTGAAGCCTTCACATGGACTGAGAGACCTGCAAACATGCCTGCCCCTTGATTAGGCAGCTTTAAACCCGGTAGGATTAAGGAGAGAGATACCACCACAGAGGGGAAACAATACGGGCACCTCACTGAAGTAGCGGGGAAAGAGGGGAGGACAACAACAACATCTGGCTGAGAAATTCACCCACTAGTTTTTAAAAGGGCTTAAAAATGAAAAAAAAATAAAAATCACTTTCTAAAATGATATTTGAACTATTGAAAACACACATCCTTTAAATTTCGAGTTTGAAAAACCTATAATCCCCAAAACCAGAATCTTTGAGGCGCTGGAAATCAAAGAAAAGTTAGTTATGGCTTGTGAGCTTTTTGTCTGCAGAAACAAAGAATTCATGGTTAACAAACAAGCAGCTCAGAATCCTCCCCTTTTTTAACAAAGAAAAGTCTTTTCTTATGGCTATTCTTGCCGGATTAGGAAACTGAAAAAAAAATCAAACAGGCAACAAATAATTTTACCATTACCAGGTAATATGTGTTAATTGCTCAGTTTATATACTCTGAATGACATACCATTAGAGACTGTGTATGCATTGTAACTAGAGCATTAATAAATTTAAAATGTGCCTATTAGGATGACAGCTTTGGAGGTGCAAAGGAATAACAGTTATCACTTGGCAGAAGCAGATCTCACCCCATCTGCCGAGACTTTGCATACATTTTCAGCTTCCTGAGCAATGATTAGGGCTGTCAGAACCTCTTTAACCTTCTAACTGCTGGTCCCAACTGGCCTTAATTAGAGACTAATGAATTCAGAAGATGCAGGCCGTGAGGAAAACTGCCTTGACAGTTTGTGTACAAATTAAGCACCAATTACTTCATGCATCTTTTGCATTGCTGATACAAGTCTCTGTTATTATTTTTGAATATGGTCATTTTAGCATAAACCGAGAACTTTGCTAATGTATTTTGTCATTTTTATGGCTCATCATAAAAAAAAGAAAAAAAGAATACCAGGAGGGTCATGAATATGTGAAATAAACTACTGTAGATGATAGAAAGAAATTCATTTTCCTCTAGGGAATATCTTCCAACATTTTTCCTCCTAATATAATATTATTATTATGATTAGTCACATAATGATCACAATTTAAGAAACAGGCGTAACATGGTCCTCTGAATATTTTTATTAGGAGTATAGCTGCTGTTATTAGCACGAGAAGGAAAACAAAGATACAGGTAAGACTCTTTTGGTTCTGGGATCTCAGAAAAACTTCTACACCCACACATGTTAGCAGAAGGTTGCTGACACTGTTACGATAAGAAGCAGGAGCACAGGGAGCCATAGCTGTATAGTGAAGTAGTTCTGGGAGTTTAAATCACCACAGTTTCTCCCTCTTATCCACATCTAGAAGATGTGAGAGGTTCAACTCACCATATTTTTGAAAATGACCCCTAAGCCCAGTGAAGTTGCACACCTGCCATTATGATCTGACAAAGCAGGGGAATGTTGACCATGTTGTCCCATAAATGTTGCTTAGAGAAAGTCTGAAAAAATCCCAGTCCTGCTGCTCCTGAATAAACGTGAGTTTACTGAAAAGACTACAGAGCAGTGCAGAATGTGTGCGAGGTAGGCAACCCTCCAAGCAGACACACAACCATTCCTTCACTGGCTGGTTACCTCTTTCAATTTGGACTGCTACATCTTTTAATTTTTCCTAATTAGCATCATGTTCCCCATTGCATTTAACAAAATTCATCACTGCTGTGAAAACCAAGGGTAGTTCTAACCCCTCCACAAAACTCTCTTGGCTGTGCTGCTGCAGAAATTGAGGTCAGATCAGCCTCCTCCCTGAGCATCTCCTGTCCCTGCTTTCCCTATCGCTGGAAGGAGGGAGCCTCCCCAGAGGCTCTGCGGGAGGAAAGCCAAAGAGAAGCAGAGGGATGGAAGAATTAACAGCACATAGTGAAATTTTGCCACTCACATACCAGGTTAGACTGTGGGATGTTTGCTTTGTAATCTGTGGCTGTACAGAGCTGAAGAAGAGCACCAGCAGGACAAACTTCTTCAAACGCAGAGATGCTCTATGTGGAAGGAAGAGAGACAGTTCTATCCCCTTGATAAAACCTCTACCCAGAGGAGATGGAGGCCATTAAAGCAAACTTGAATACACAAGGCCATACACTCAGTAGCAAGCCACAGAGCCAGTACCTGTGGGTCTTGAACTTCAGTTAAATAAAGCCCCAATTAATATTGCTCATGAAGTTTTGCCTTTGTCCACACAAACCTATGGACACCCTCTCTGTCCAATCTCTATACCATGTAAGAGCTTCCTCCACACAACTTTCTCTTACATTTCATCAACAATAATTTTAAATTTCTCTACTGAAAATAACCTAATGATCTCACATGACCTTTCCCTCATTGTCCCTATCATTAAGGGTTATTTTCTGTTGATAATCCAATGATTTCCTAATTGCATTTATACCAGTACAACATGATTACGACATGTAAACCCAACACGTTTTTACATGTATGACAGAGTCCTTTATTTTCTTTTAAAAATGTATCCTTTTATGAGCTACCATTGAACTCAAAGCCCCTAGTAATTTTTTTTTTATCTGTTTTCATTAATCAGTCTTCAATTTGGCTTCTGTCCTAGAGAACCAGATCTATGTTCCAGCTTTGGAGCTTGCAAGGTTGTGATTCCCTACACCCTACACTGTGACAGTGAGATTTTTCATTGAAAATCATGTTCAGAGATGATGAGCTGACCCCTACAAGTTTTCTGAGATATGTCTAAGGGCTTGGTTTGGATTTGACCCTAACCTGACATAGATTTTTCATAAACTGGTTTTGTTACATTAATGGTCTTTCTGTTTCCATTGTGGTTTCCCTTGGGTTTTTTTGCCAGTTCTGGTCACCCGTTCCCAGTGTTTAATAACATGATCTTTTCCTTCAGTAACACTTACACATGGACTGAATGCAGATATGACAGTGTCATCTGGGTTATCATTATGCTGTGTATGGCTCCCTTCTGTTTATCGCAGGTCCTAAACCTTGGGTTAGACAGGGGACTTGGAAGGAAAAAAGGGGAAAAGGGACATGGCCCTTTTGTCTGACCTGGAGCCCTGGCAGGTGATGAAGATGTGGTGGCTTTGACATAAATCCTGCAGAGGGGAGTTTCACTTTGGCGTGGAAGGTGGAAGTGTGCTCTTGGAAGAGTAAAAAGGTGAAGAACACACACACACACACACACACACACACACACACATACACTGTGCACTCGTGTGTGCGTACACCCGTCTGCTGTCCTCGTATTAACATGTCTTTGAGCAAGCATCCCACCCTCCAGCAGCTGGTCTGTAATGACACCACAGGACTTTGCCACCATCTAGGCCAGAGCAGATTGCAGCAGGGCTCTTCAGCCTGCCTGTATCTGCAAAGCATACAACACTGAGGCAGAATCCCTTCCTCTCAAGGAGGTGTAGGATTTCTGTGGGGCAGTAATTCAAGCTGTGGGGTCTGGTGCATGGCCTTGTCACACCGTGATTTTTGTGGTCACCTGTAACTTCTCACTCTGGCTTTGGAAATTGTTTTGTGATCACATCACTCCCCACCTGAGGTTCTCCAGCCTCAGGTCTTCTCACTGTCACCATGCTGCTGTGCCTCCCGTGGCAATGGTGCTAAGCACACACTGGCCTCTGAGCCACCCAACCGAACCAGGACACCTTTCCCTGGAACTTAAGAAAGGTGCCCTAAGTCCTGACTTTTCATTTCCTTTTACTGATAAAGCTGTTGACTTTTTCAGGTGAATATATGGGTTTCAGTTCTGCTTTCAAGCTTTATTCTTTCACCTAGGTAGTTGATTCAGTTTATTTATCCCACCAGAGAAGCTGGAAAAAAAGAAAAGAAAAGAAAAGAAAAGAAAAGAAAAGAAAAGAAAAGAAAAGAAAAGAAAAGAAAAGAAAAGAAAAGAAAAGAAAAGAAAAGAAAAGAAAAGAAAAGAAAAGAAAAGAAAAGAAAAGAAAAGAAAAGAAAAGAAAAGAAAAGAAAAGAAAAGAAAAGAAAAGAAAAGAAAAGAAAAGAAAAGAAAAGAAAAGAAAAGAAAAGAAAAAGGGGGTGGGGGGGAAGGAGGAAGGGAGGCAAAAAGAATTAAATTGACAGCAAATTCAAAATCATGGAATAGTTAATAGTCGCCTCATAGAATACATTTATATTTAACTACTGTTCATGTAACCAAAGCATCCCCTGCAAAAACAAGCACTCTACGTATAAAAATTTAAAACCACATTGATAACCCATCTGGCATCCTCCTAATTATGAATCTCTTAGTGGAGTAATATTCCCTTTAGAAGCAAAACAGTAAATACAACAAGGGAAACATGATTATGAATTTCTTTTTGCTCTGTCTTTCAAGACAAGCGTTCATTCACATGTGCACCCAAAATCTTTCTCAACTGGAATTTATTGAAGTAAAGACATAACACAATGCCTGCTAATTAAACATGTAAGAAGAAAAAAATACCCTGTTCTCCATCAGGAGACGATATTAATAGGTGCTTCATAATACGGAGTGTGTTTGAACCCCAGCTGTTTTGGCCAATAAATACAGAAGAATAGAAAGGCTCAGCTTCTCCCTTCATCTTTATGTGCCAGTCTAACCAGTCCAGCCCCATAAAATCCAGTCATCTTGTGGAAACGAAGCGAAAGGCTTGGTTGTCTGGAGACAATTTATTTGCCTTTTGTGGGAGTGCTGTCTCTGAGGAGGTGCTACCCATACATGACTTCTCTCAACACACACTAACTGCCTTCCCTGTCTAAAAGGCATCAGGAAAGACAGGCAGTGACTTTTGGGGGGGAGTTCTGTTCCAGGCCATCTGGCTGAGGGTAGACTTGTTTTTATTTTGTGCTATGGACAACAATGGCTTGAATAGTTGATTCCTGTAAAGTCATTACATCTTTACAAAGAGTCAGACGAATTTATTTGTTTTAAAAAAAATTTGCTCCAACAAGAGCTCTGGAAAGAACTCACAGAATGGGGACATCTCCTTTAAAAAGTCCTTCAGGTTTGGCACTACTTTTGAAACACAAGTTTCTCAGAAGAATTTTAAGTAATGGAACATCATAGACACTGAACAGAGAAACTCCTATGGAAACCTTCAGTGCCAGCTAGAGATTCAGTTGTTGAACCTGTGGCACAGGAGAAGGGACAATATGCAGCACCCTTGGAAAGTCTGATCTGTAGCAAAGCTTCAAGGCCCCAGATCAGTGACACGCAGATTCCTTACTCATCATCCCTTTGATTTGGGTTCCTCCTCCATAATAATCAAACTCTTCCCATGGCTTTTGTAGAGCCCCATATCAGCTGAAGTAGCTGCCTGCAGCAGGTACCAGTAACCTACAGCACTGTGCCAGGCTGCAGCTTAGCAGTAGCTCAACATCTCCCCATTTCACAAGCCCAGAGCTCCCCCCGACCCTGCACGCAGGGAGATCTCCAAACCTGATAGCTCAACAGGCTGAGCTGCTCAATATCGATTACCAGCTTTAAGAAATCTTTTCAGTTCAGTCATAGGCTTATCTGCTTTGGTTGTCACATGGTCGGGGATGATGCCATCAATACAGATTACGAATCTGTCTCAGCACCCTATAAATCTGCAAGTTTCCCAGCTTCAGCTGTCCTAAAGCACCTCAGTGGGTCCTGACAGGCAGCGAGAGAGACTGTGTGTGCTCCATGTCGAGTGGGTTTGGCTGTACAAAGGGTGGGAAATGAAAAATCCAAGAGAGGCTTAACAATGCTCTTACTCCGACATCTGCTCCCAGCAAGGGCATCTAGGGACCTGCCGCACAGGTTTTTTTTTTCCTTAAAGATGATCACCGTGAATGTTGCAACAAATAATAATGTAAAACATTTTGACAGCCAAGTAAGCCATGAAACATTAAATCTCCAAGGCCCATATGCTCCCCTCTGCTAACGCAAGCAGAGAGGAGCAAAAACCCTGTGGAAGCTGCCAGGGAGAAGCTGTTGAGCCACATCACAAGTGTCCCATTCCCCTCCATACTATCTGCAACCTTCCTGCCCCAGGGATGGGGACAGGGAGGAATGGAAGGGGCCAAGGAGTGCCTTGCTGCTCTCTCAGCACTGTCATCCTTCACTAGGAGGGGTTTTCTTGTGCTTGCAGTGTTGATACCCAGCCACCCTGCTGTAGCTGCTGGGAGCCCAGGCAAGTCTGACTGCAGGGAGCATGGCATGGCCAGGGGTGAAGTGAGTGCAAATCTTGTACTGCACAGTGCAACATTTTTATGAGGGCTCTGAGGCAGGATTCTCCTGCTGCGCTTATGGCCTTAGCTAGCATCGTTGTGAGAAGTTTTGTCACACAAAATTGTGACTTCAGAGAAATTCCATAGGGTTTTTAGTTCTTCTTAAGAGTTCCCAATCCTTTCCCATCCCCAAAAATCCCACTGAATTGCAGAACCTTTTCTTCATTGACAGTAGTAACCCTAAACCCCAATAAAAGTAATAAAATAAAATAAAATAAATAATAACCTAATAAATAATAGATAAAATAATAATATATAACAAATAAAAGTTGGATCAGTTTGGGAATGACTTATGTTCCAATTGACTCCTGAAGGTCCCACCCTTGGCAGGCTCAAATGGGAGGCAGGCATAACTAAACAGAGAGACGAGGCTTACCAGAACCTCCATGATGTCCTCAGAGCAATGCATTTATTGTCACAGCCCTGCTCAAAAGCCCCCATACCTGTTTGTAACTACTCACAAAGGTGAAAAAGTTTTGCAGCCTCAACAAGGATCCTCAGCCCTTCAACTATCATGTGTCCACAGACACGACCAGGAAACCCACCAGGTTTGTCCCTTAGCCCAAAAAGTCTCTTTCTGTCACAGCAGTTTCTAAACCTATATCCAAGTGAACAACATGGCACTAGTATGAATGGGTCTCCTGGAATTTCAGTGTTTCAGAATTATGTATTTGTGATTCATGTGGCAATACTGAAGTCCTGGTAAAGTGTCAGTTTGTAAGGTTGAAAGTCTGTAAGGTTGTTAGGCAGTGTTAAATTGGTGCCCTTTAGGTTTGGATATCTGTTCTCAGGAGAGAAGCAGCAATGGCTGGCACACACACAGACACAGCAAGCTTTTCTGGGCCTTCCAAAGGGGAGGCAGAGGCACCTGGGGCTTCACGTGCCTGATATTTGGCAATAGGTGAACATGCTCTCACATCAGATGCTAAATATTCTGTGCCTCTCAGTTTTAATGAATCGTTATGACTGAAGAAATTGAAGGTCCCACGGGGAAGAGATGCACTGGAACATCAGACGAGGAAAACTTGGTGTGGGTTTTTTTTTAATAAAGATAAAATGAATAGAATTATCTTCATTAATTCAATAACCACAGAAATATTTACAGTGCAATTACATCCATTCTTTTTCTGTTCAAATATTATTTTAAGGGCTTCTTGGCATCGAAGAGCCTCTTCCTTTGAAAATCCTGACCCAGTGTCAGCACAAGAACAGACCTAAGTCTCTTAATCTAATGGCTGTTAGCGGGGGTGACTACTTTAGCAATGCTCGGCTGAAAAATGAACTTTGCAATAAATGACCTTCAGAGAAGAAGACTATTCATGTTAATTAGTAGCTCTTTTCAAACAGGACTTATATATGCATTAGGCTATGTCATTTCAAACAATGCCATCATTGTAGTAAACATCAAGACAGGGCTCAAGTACAGTTATGAAAATTTTAGAAAACTCTAGTTAGTTTTTTTTCCCCTAAGATTATGAGTTACGATTACTGATGTGTTGCACAATAGGATCTCTCCTAATGGCTTTTAGCTTTTGCCACTGCCAACTTTTAGATTTTAAATCCATACAATTATGGACAATTTATAGACATTATGAGGCTCTCTCACCCCATTTTTTGCACTGATTCTTACTGATTCAAAGCAGCTTTGAGCCTGGCACCAAATACATTTTGCTTAAAGCATAACATTCATTCTTACAGAGCCCACTTTATTCTTATTAGTACTTATTACTTATTATGCATATTTAATTTAAGAATGCATGTTCTCCATTAAAAAATCAGAATATTTTGAAGTACTGGGAAGTGATTATTTTGGTTAGTTCCCCTTGATTAACCACTCAAACGTAGATGCATTCTCTCTAAAGCACATACATAACAAGAATAGAAAAATTGCAAAAGAAGGCTACCAAAAGGAAAAACATGAACAGAAAAAAAGGATCCACAAAATAAGAGGCATGATTTTTTACACAGCTAATGTAAAAATGCATGTTAAAAGATAGTTACAGTATATAAAAAATTTGCTCTTTGCAGAGAAGATAAACTTAGTGCAACAAATCTGATTCAGAAATGTTATTTGGAGTTACAATAGGTAGAAGGAAATGTGCAAGCAAATTGCCTAATTCTGACTTTGCATTAATTTTGGGCTACATTTATTGATTAATTCTTTTAAAGTGCATTTTAGGAGTCTCTCCCTCACTGCTGATCATTCGAACCCAAACACAAAGTTAATTTTAAAAGCTAACCTGTCAGGCACTGCGCATAGTGGCATCACAATCCAAAAAACACACATTCCTAAGTAATTAGGGAATTAACAATAAATGTATTGTGGAATAGCATTTTAGCAAGATGTTTAATAAATAAAGTAATCTGTGTTGCAAAACAATTAGCTATCAAAGGGGAAATTAATAAATATTTATAAGACCAATGGATATGGTTTGTTTAGAGCCTTGCAAGATTCAGCAAAGGCAAACAATTAGTTGAGCAAACTGCAAGATTGAGCTCATTCTAAATATCTGGCACATGGGAGTGTTCAGTATTCACAGCTTGGAGGGGTTGCCATGCACCATATCAGCTCTCTGGCCTGAGAGCAGCTCCTAGACATGGGGTGATGGACACAACTCTTGCCACGGGCTTGGACAAGCAGGTCCCTACTCACCACTGGTTTTTGGGAGTCACCTTCACCAGGGCCCAAACTTCTATCACATGTTACGTAGGGAGCCCAGCTGCTTACCTTCATAGCATGAATTCCATTAGCTTAATAACTTCCTGAGACCTCCACTCTCTGAGGACAGCCCTTTCTGGCCACTGCATGCTTCTTTTCCCCTCTCAGATCTTTATTTTGTAACACTAAACACAAGGACTGCAATGGTTTAGATGTAGCTGCTTTGTTTAAGCAAGGGGGGCATACAGACTTTTTTTGGATTTAATCTTTTGGCATTTCAAAAAGAGACAAAAAGTAAAACCTGGGGCACCCTTGACTTGATCTTCTCTGCTTAGTTTTTGTGTGCACTTACGGTGTTATTGTATCCATTCTTTAAAGAAATGAGAAAGAAGAACGGACCAGATGTGGGATTCATTTTATTCATATTCAATTTGTGCAGAATTCAAAGAAATGGTTCCTTTATTCGCCACTTCTGGGAAAACATCTTGAGTTCATTTTGTTCTGCTCATAGAGTTGGAGAAATCAGTCTGGAAAGGTACTTCACGAGCTCATCTTGTCCATCTTCCTGCCTCAAGGCTGATTCATGCCAAGTGCTCTCCAGCAGCATGATAAATTCAAGTATAACAATAACCTTTTTTTTTTTCCAAAAAATACTGCCATAGAAAGTAAAAGGTTAAGAAATAAGATAACAACATCGTGACTCTGCCATTAATTTAAGTATTTAATATTGCTATTCTTTAGGAATCCACGTAGCTGCTCCTGTGTCCTGAGCACACCCAGTTGCAAGTTATGGGGATACCTACCCTGACTCCTGCAGATTTACTTGCCTTCAAATAGGTCAGCTCAAGTACCACAACACCACCACTGCATCTGCTGACTGGCTGCTCTAAGGCCCCTCAGGCCTCCTCCAAAACCTGCCCTACTATGGTGGGACTGAGGTGTGATGGTATCGTGTGCTCCTGATGACACATGGTGAAAGTTGTCCAGAACAAGGCATTTTCAAAGGCCTGTCCTCCAGAGCAGAAATTCAGGCCTACAAAAGCTATTCCAAGTTGTGTCCCAGAAAAAAAAAAACACAAATCATTGGTGACCATCTGACTCCACAGGTGCAGGGGGCACTGAAGCATGACATAATATTTTACAAGGAGAGCAGGTGTACCAGAGAAGGTAAAGCTGTTTTTGGTTCCAAAGAAAATTAGTATATCAGAGGTAGGACACGTGGGATGATTCAGGTTCTGTACCTGGTCATGGACCCCCAGTTTACACCTATATGTCAGTATTATTTGCCAGCTCAGAGAACACATGGAGAATTAACTCAGTTCTTAACTTTGGTTGAACAGCTCAACCAAATCTTTCTTTTCCAACCATATTGTAGATGTAATTTTCAATACTTCTTCTTCCATCCCATCTCCTTTCTCTCCTCCTGTCCCTTCTTCTGCATCCCTTCACCATTCAATACCTGTCCCCCCACACTCTCTGCCTGACCTACTGCTTGGTCTCCAGGCTGTGGACATTTGGAGCTTGTTTTCTTGGGGTTGGGAAGCATGGGGTGAGAAGAGACACCTGAACAATGACCTAGATACTAAATCAATGTCTCCCAGTCCCAACCCACCAAGATCCACAGGACAATCCTGCAGTGCTGCTGCAGTTTTGCTGCTTCTTACCCCAACCCAGCGGGAAGTGCTGGGAACCACATGTGTTGGGAGCAGAGGCACTGTCCTGACTTGGAAAAGAGTGGTCTGTGACCAGGAGTACTGAGAGGAAAATATGCAGACACCTGAATGCTTCTCACATCCCTGTTCCTCTGATCCTCAGTTCATGGGTTTGCAGCGTTGCTGTTTACAGGGAAGGCACTGCAAGGGGCTGTGATCCAGCCACACCTCTCCTTCCCCCAGTCAGCCCTTTTCAGTACTGGCCACTTGCAAACCTCGCTCAGCTCCTCAGGGACATTTACACTGTGTCAGTGTCCCAAATGAAACAGCACTACATTTCAGGCTCAGGCACTGGCAAGCAATCCTGGGCAGCATTTGGCTGTTAGTGCTTTGCCTGGCATGGCAGTGCTCCGGGCCAGCTAGCGTAACTCCCAAAATAACCTGCTGGGCAGCAGCCAGGCAAGGAATGAGGAAGAAATGCTGACTCTGTAGTAAAGAATGTGGTACTTGTATTCAGCCTAATCCAGCACTGGCACCACCACACACAGCCCAGAGCAAGGCAGCCTGGAAGTGGCAAGGGAAGCAGGGAGAAGGAGCAGTGTGAGGAGTACCTAAAGCCCCAGGGAGCAAGGACATAGGGCTGGAGCCATGGTGGGAGTGATAATAGCCTTGACTGCATGAAGGATGTTGGTTCCTCATGGCAATTAGGAGCCTAAGAAGAGGGAACAAGAAAAGTGTAGAAGATAGCAAAAGGAAGGTTGTGGTCCAACAGCACAGAATAACAGGATCCAGGCTCCCTATGGTGATGCATCAGACCTACTCACTCACTTAACTGTGGCTTTGTTCTTCTGCACTAAGGGTTAGATGAGTTTAGAGAATGCAATCATTTCTACAATGAACCCCCACGCTGGGTGACTGCTGTTTTGCCCTCTTCATGCTTCAAAGTCTTGAAGTTGCTCACCATCATTTTGGATGTTCCCTCTCTCCTCCCCGTATGATGCAGTTGGCAAGAGACCCAAAAGCTCTCCCTGGCTCTGCTGGCCTGGCCGGGGAGTGGCGGTGTCTCACAATTAGGACATGCTGCTAGCTCACTTTCAGGCACTGCTTAGGCAGAGAGCAGCAAAAGAGTTTCACTCCAGGCATTGCTAAATGGAGGGTCAAGACAACCATCCTGTGTGAAAAAAATTTAACCATGTACACAAGTCATGTTATTTCACCTCAGTGAGAGAGGATTGGTCCCTGTCTGGGTTATTTCCAAATTAGAGACAATAATTTTTGCTGGCTTTGGAGCTATTGTGGTCATGAACACTGCAGACTGAATTTCAAAGGGACTTCTCTATCCCTCTTCTGAGACCATGACAGACAGAAGTGAGGTTTTTTTTTGGGAATGATGAGAATGGAGTATAAATACCAATGTTTGGTATTTATCCAATAAGTAAAGAGCTCTTGTACATTTTTGGATTAGAATCTAGATGTCTGTCAACTCAAGCAAATGTACTAGGTCAGCTGGAAATCTGGATTGTGTATTTTGTCATAGACTTTTTATGACCAGGATTTAACTCATAGGGAAATGCTTCAGTCTGTGAGCAGTAGTGTTGGAGACAACCTCTGAAGCCAGAAAGAGACAGGTGGTGCTTGATGGGGTACCAAGATGGTACCAAAGTAACTCCTGCCTGTCATTCTCACAAAGTACATGAAGAGTGGGGACTTGTTCCTCTTATCTCGACCCAAGTTACAGGATCCTTGTGTACCACTGGGCCAGGCTTAGGTCTGGGAACTCAGGCAGGGGACATCCTAAATGGGAGTCTTCCTCCTCTTACTCCAAAATAGCTAGATCAGCGCTTAGATCTAATGTGCTCATCTGTGTAAATCACTTCTCTCTCCCACCTCACTTCTCATGTTGAGTGCGCTAGCCACTGGAGGCAAAGATGACATATTTGTTATTATTCATTTTTCTTTGCGGTATTTCAAAGTCTTGTCATCCTGCCCAGTGCCTAAGAGATTTTCTGATGCTCCATTGAATACAATGTGGTTTACTGTTACCATTTTTGAGCTAAACATATTTACCTATTGTTTCTAGAAGGCTGCAAGATAATAAAAATACCCCTCAAGAATCTCTGACTTCTTTTAGAAAATTGATTAAGTTTGTGATGAACTGAAGCATCACATTAGGTATGAAACAGTAAAAGCAGATGGTCCATACTCAGAGTGCAAACAGTTGTCTTTCAATAACATAAGAATACAAGAATTTCTCAGCTACATTTCTCTGCTTCATGGAAGACCTGAGTGAGGTATTTGCTACTAAAATGACTCTTCAGAAAAGATAATGTTTTCTAGTATTTGTAAAATACATTTATCTTCTGTAGTTGACATGAAACAAAACTATCTTACCAACTGCTGGCAGTTTAGCATGTAAATTAGCTGGTTTACTAGAATTGAATTTATATGCGAAACTTTATACAAAAATCCTCTTGTTTCTCTAACCCACTAATAAGATCAGGAGAACAACACAAAACATAGATTAAGTCTGTCTTTCAGATACAGACTTGATCTTGTTGGCATAGGGTACAGTAATATTCCTTATAACAGAGTCAAAAGTCATGCAAAAAATGGAGAGCACTTTTTATGAAGTGCCAGGGCTCTTCATGATTTCTCAGGGTATAATTTACCTTCAGAATTTTAAATAATTCTGTGTAAATCTGTGTTTTTATTGCATCAATAATTTACATGAAAAGGTGAGCCCTTGCCTAACATAAATTCCTGTGGAAGCTATATATAATTTCTATTACAAGCATGCTTGTGCACTGTACTTTGCTCATACTTAGCAATAGAGGTATTTGTGAATGAATTCTTTTATGTTTTTATATTCAGTAAAAGAATGCACAGGGGTCAAAGCAGGATTGATTTGAAGGAGTTAGATTTTAAAATCCCTTTAAAAATCAGGACAAAGGACACCACACTATTAAAATAAAATGCTTAAAAATGAAAAGTATTATGCATGCTACACAGTAGAAGATCAGATTTTTATTAATGCAAGTTTTAAATGCTGATTAATCCTCTTGAGAATCAGTTTCCCAAAGCTTTGGCCTGCATTCAAGTCTTTTTCAAAGGGGCACATCACTTCCATTATTCTGAATATTAATTGAACAACATTATAACTAAGGATACAAAGCAAGATTTAAAACATGATTACAGCTGTCATTGCTTACATCTAAATAAGTCGTTGGAAACTGAAGCTCGGGGGGGAAAAAAAATAGTAATAAATTAAAAAAAAAAAAAAAAAAAAAAAAAAAAGCCCCAGCCATAAACCTCTCTCTTGTGAGGATGGTGAAGCTGCTGCCTCCCACAGCCCCCCCGAGCCAGGGCAGGATGGATGGTCCGTGAGCTGCGCAGTGACGGCTCGGCTGGCAGCTCGCGCTTAATGCGCTCCCACTGCCTCCCCCCAACCTTGCAAACCCTTGGATGTGTTTTGTCCTGCAAAATAATAAACGTCCCAGAAAAACACCATCATTTTCAGGTGCTAACGGGAAGAGGGATGATAACTGTTCAAAAGCCTGAGCTGCCTGTATCCTTGTTAACTTCCAGAAAGGGTTTGTTTTATTTGTTCTGCATAAACCATTTCGTGATCCAGCTCCAGTGCATGCCTCCACGCAAGCATTCATGTGCTTAACGCTAAGCACGTGCTTAAGTGCATTCCTGAACTGGGCCAAAAGGTACCTCCTTTGACATTTTTGTCCATAGCTGCTGTTCTTGGAAAGGTGCCTTTTTTGGTGAAAACTAATGTGAGGTTACAGTAACCATCTAATTCTGATTAGACAAATGGAATTATGGAAGGAGTATTAAAAATTTATAGTCCTATTTACTAAGTTTATTTGTTGGCCATAAAAAGCTGAATCTTACATAACATAAAAAGCATCCAGTCCTAATGATGAAAAAGATATAAAAAGATAATGGTGCAATCATAACATGTCTCTGAGAGTTTGTACATCTCAGTTGCAGTTTGGCACATCACATATTTGTGTTGTGCCAAACTGGCACAAAACCACAATATGTTAGTGAAAAGGGCCTGCAGTTTAAGAGGAAAATCTAGAAGTGTTAACTATACACTGTCTAATTATACAACCTTACTGTCCCAGAATGTGATTTCTGAAACCATTTCTGACATATGGGAAGAGGGTAGAACAGCTGGTCATTAAGGTTTTCTCAAGACTATTTAGTAACACACTTGAATGTAATTAAAGTGCTACATTAAATACTGCACTTGTGTACAATGTATTTTTAATCTTTATGACATGCTGTAAAAGTAAATAAATGCAAAGTGTTAACATTTCTCCCCTTCATCTCCTAAATTGTTAAGATATAATGACAGTCCCAATCCATGCTGTGTGCAGTACCTGAAGAATACTCTGATGCTCTGTGAGCATCCTGTGCTGCAGGTAGGAAGCAAAACCAAGCTGAATTGTGCAAGACAAATTTAAGTTTATTTGGTTTCACTTGCCTAAGTTGAGCCATGCTGACTTACCTGAATATGTTTCAACAGGCAGTGTTGCAATGATCCTTTTATTGGAAGGTTTCCTTTGGAGCTAGCCAAGGTGATGTAAAGCAACTTTGACCCATGCTGGATCTAACGCAAGAAGCAAAAGTCTGGATAAAAATTGTGCAAATATCTTTGCAGCAAACTTTACTCCCATGTGTCTCAGTGGGACTTCTGCCTTGAAATAGTCAGAACTCAACTCTGTACACATGCAGATTACAAACAGGTTAAATTTCAGAACTGTGTATATACTCTGTAATCCTTATTGTGATAGAAGCATCTAGAAAATCAGGACAGTTAAACACCATGTGAGATCAGGGCCCAATTTTTTATGCTTTCCCTTGCTTGATTGTCTGTGGCTGCATATGACCTGTATTTCCATTTCTACAGACAACAATCAGGGGGTTTATAGAAACCTTAGGCCACCAAAAAGGAACTTACTGAGTCAGGCAAAACCTGTGGAACAATTCATATTCTGAAAAATCGCCTTGAGATTGGTGCTGGTACTCTGTTAATGATAACCTGGGGATTCTGTGGTCCTAAAACCAAAGGGATGTTGTAGAATTATGAATAAGGCATATTTTTGATGCACTTTTTTATTTTGATGCACAAATGGGCAAGCAAAAAAGAAGTTTTAACATACTTGGTTTAGTGGAAAGTGTTTCTCGGCATTAGGCTTGTGCTTTCTGATATTGGTGTTTGTTTTACTTTCTCTAATAACTCTTTTGCTTTGAAAGGAGAGGCCAGAAATTTATTGAAAAGTTTAAGTTTTTCTTGTAAATAATTCTGGTAAGCACATGTTTTAATTGACTACTAAATATGATTAGAGCTGTTGTCAGTTTCTTCAGTTCCTTGGAAGAATTTTTTCCACGAATTCAGCACTTTTTAAAAAATTGTTCAGCTCTATGGTGTTTTACTTTGAGCATGAAAGATAGCTTTACACTGCATTTTCCAGCACTAAAACCAAAAGGGAGGACAGAGAAGAAGCTTGTAAAAAGACAGGTTTAACAAAGCACACAGGCTGTAGCTTCCAAGGCAATGAACTGGCAATCTTCAGGAAATGAAAACCATGGATCTAGAAACAAGTGTGTACTACGTTCACATGAGCTCTTTAGTGACAATGATGAGTTCTGCCTGTGTATGCACATGTGGTGAATTCAAGCTTTATGTCACTTTTCAGAGGTAGGCATAAGTTTTTACTTTCTCTGAAATGTAATATTGGGGTTTGATTTGTGAATGATTTCTCTTTGCAAATGAGCAAGGGACAATGACATCCTGCGTTGTATGTTTTGCTGGGCATTTTCTAAATCAACCAGAATCCTTCTATCCAAATAAATGACACTTTTTCTCTCTGTTAATGGGGCATCTGCAATACTTTTTTCTAAAAAGGAGCAGTGGCACAAGCAGCTGATCATCCAGCCTTCCTGACACTCTGTTCATGGATGGATTTTGCATCACGTTACACTCTGCAGCTGGTATGTGCTATCAAAACCAAGAAAGGCCAACCAATGTAGAGAAACCCATGCAGGCAGGATACACAGTTTTCCTACAGCAAGTTAATTCATTTTCACAAGAGATGAGAATAACTATAGATCTCACCACATTCAGTGTTAATTGCAAAACTCATCTCTCTGACTTAACTTTGCCTCATTAATTTCTTCATACACAGTTGCCAGGTACGACCACATCTAAGCACAAACACAGGCACAAACAAAAACATGCTAATCAAGCTACTTTTCTTACAGGCTAAAAAAAAAAGAAAAAAAAAATTAAAGAAGAATTAAAGACACTGGTGTATTTTGGAAGCAATATTGTGCTGGTAGAAGCTAAGTAAATGCAAGAAGTAAATGTAACTTATTCAAAAAAAACATCTGCCAGACATTCTCTCACATCTCTTCTTCAGAAGAGTAAATTCCATCAGGGTTAACTCCAAACCAGTCACTTTTTGTTCTCTACACTTAGAGGGCAATATTAAGAAATAAGGTAGACATCACTTCTTTCAAACCATATCAGTCGGCCTTAAATCCTTTCCTAAAGCACTCAAAGACACACAGATACCATTGATCTGGAAAGGGCATGGATATTGCCAGAAAGAGTTCATTTCCCTTCTACTCAAATAATTTTCATCCCAAAGAGGGTTGTAGGTCATGAACCGGTTATGCAAGGAAGCTGTGGGGAGAAATTTTTTTCCTGGTACTTGTGTGTTGCTGAGTATAAAGGAAAGTGAATGTCTCTGCAAGAGAACATTTCCTGGGTGATTCACTTGAGTCAATCCCCCTTTGAACCACAGGAAAGATGGTGTGGAGCCACATGAGAAGATGCAAATTGATGGTGACCAGAGCACATGCACATAATCTGCTCATTTAAGCAAATTACGTTGTTCTTTTTGTTGATTTAACCCTGTATAGGCATATCATGAGCACTGAAATGTCCAAATGTTATCAATAATATCATTACAGGGCAGTTTGTGCACATAACTGAGGTCTCTTTACTAATTTGTCTGAAAAATGTCTTCATCTGCTATGCACAGACTTCAGCACTCCACAGTCAAACCTCCTGCTTGATTCCACTCAGCTGAACTCAAAATTGGATCTGAGGAAAAAAACATCTCGAAGACAATTGACCTCAATCCAGGCATTTCTGGTGAATGAGCATTAATTGTCCTTTCACAGGATGTGAGGAACCCACCGGTGCAGCCTTTTATTGTCTGGGCCTGATCGAGAGAACCATGTGGAAAACAAAGACCAGGTACCAGCCCACAGCTGCCTCTCACTGCCTGGTTGGCCCAGGCTGCCCTTCCCCTCATGCCCCAGGCTGGCAGTGATGTCAGCCACTTTGTAAAGGGCTTATTTTGAGGGGTTTTAGCCCTAAAAATAGCCATAGCAGTGATTAGTATTGGATTCTTGCTCTAGGTTTAATGCTTCTTTTCTTGACCAGAACCACTCGTTGAATGACAAGCACCAACTTGAATAACACTTCAATCACCTGAATTACCTTATTTTTATTTTGTCTTAGAGAAAGAACTCTGTATCAAAGAATTTCTCTTCTACTGCTGTGTCTTCTCCTGCCACCAAAGAAATAACAGGTTTTGTTTCTTTGATTTAATTTATTACACTCCATTTCCCTTTCTAGTCATAATTTCTAATTATTTCAGCCTACTGACTTAGATATTAAATTGAGTCAAGACAAATACACATAATCTATTGATTTAAATAATATCCACTCATCAACTCTGCAGTTTCCACGTGAGAAGTTCTCCCCTTAGAAAAAAAATGCAGCGCTCCTGCTACTGTGTGTGGCAAACAGACACCTACAGCTCAGTCTGTGAACCTTCTCACAAGTATTTCCTTGGGCAGCAGCCTGGCACAGCCTGGCTGTCATATCCACCATGCTGTAATAAATGTAGCTAAATAAACTGAATACTCAGAATTTACCTATAGCTTCTGCATTTACTGCCCAGGGCTAGAAAGGAATGGATACCTGAGACTGTGAAAATTAAACCATGAGGGTGAATTTTACCCAGATGAAAAATGACTTTGACACCAATGGGTGCATATGAAAACCACCCAGTTGGATGGGAGAGGAGTTTTGTGTTTCAGTGGGAGGGCTCCTTTTTAATTAATTTTAATGAATTATTTTTAAATTTTTAATTTAATTAATTTTTCTTAATTTATTTCTGCAGTAGTGCAACATTGAAGGAAGAACTGTCAAAATGTGGTAAAGTAGGTAAAATAAATTTCATGAGGATTAAGAAGAAAGGAAGCCTTCAGCAATTTTCACTTCTAATGATGAGAGCACTACAGCACACCACAACTCAGGAGTGAGACACCAACACCTTCAGACCTTGCCCTGTTGCCTGACATTTGTTGTCTGCCAGAGGGCTGGGACAACTTCTTGAACTCAAAAATATTCAATAAGAATTTTAAAAAAACTTGAAACTAAAAGAGATTGATTATGATACCCAAATTCTGAGTAACAACAGCCCTAATTCTCCTTCCAGGAACCTAAAAGTTTTAAAAATTTAAGTATCTTTAACTTCGATTACCAGCCAAGTAATTTTTGAGGAAGGTATTTTTAAAACAAAAAAGAGAGATTTTGTGGGAAATGTGAACTTTTAACCAACATTTCCTGAATTAGTTAAGAAACACCAAACCTAAGCTTCTGAGAAATTAAAGATTTTTTTTTCCTCTCCAGATAAAAATAATTTCCTGACCACTCCCAAGCACTGCTGTAGGAAAATTATGCAAAATTGGAAGCAGTGTGCAGGTGACAGTTCACAGCCAGCAGCTGTGTCTCCAGAAGAACATCCATGGCCCGTTGGGTGAAGTGCTGCCCGGGACTATTTACACCTGATAGGTCACCAGATAAGATAACAGCCTGTGCTGGACAAAGTCTTGAGGTTATATGTTCCTGCCGTGCTTTCCACAGTTTCTCATTAACCAGCTATTGCAAGATGTTTGTTAAGTACCTTCATCCTGTCTCCAGCTCAGCACTGTCTCTCTCCCTTAATAACCAGGCTAAATCAGCAGGAATAATTAGGGAATCAGACACTACTTAGTGTCAGTACAGGCAGCCAAATAACTTCTCTATCTCTTCCTATTCCATAAGGTCACCCCCCCGCC
Source organism: Poecile atricapillus (assembly GCF_030490865.1). Lineage (NCBI taxonomy): Eukaryota > Metazoa > Chordata > Aves > Passeriformes > Paridae > Poecile > Poecile atricapillus. Next base: position 95,189,589 of record NC_081251.1, read on the forward strand.
CCCTTCTTGTGAAGCTCAGACTCTTCCTTAGAGGAAGGCACAGTATACTAACTCATAGTGATAAGATTTTTAGATCAGGTGATTCTTGTATTTTGCAATTGGTTTTAGGCAACACAACATATAAAATGTATTTTCTTTCTCCTCTTTCTAGCAAATTGTCACTCCTCCAGCACATACTGGCTCATTTTTCCTGAAAACCCAAGGGAATGGAACACCCATGCCAATTCTACATGATGTTAGCAGCTAGCCCCCTAAGGATCTCTTGAAAAGGCAAGCACTAGGATTGTTTTCTGAATACTTCCTTAGCTAAAAATACCACAATTAATGCTTGGGAATTCTCTAGAGACAGATGTACTGTCTTGCTTGGACAGCAAAATTGAGATATCACACTTCACAGGAAATTAAAAAAAAAAAAAAAAAAAAAGGAGTATTCAAAGTTTATCTCTGCCAAATAATTTTAAAAGCTGATTTTTTGCATCAAAGTGCTTCCTAGAAAGATGTGATAATAAGGCAAGAAGAACCCTGTGATGCATGTGTACCCACAGAACAAGATTCTAAGACTCAGAGTCTTAGGTTCTCATAACAACACATGCACTAGACTTGAAGTACACATCTCTTAATATACTCTATTACCTCATTGTCATTTACTTGTTGGTAATGAATGCGTGTGTTAACAGAACAGCATGCTGATGCATTTTTTCTGCCATTGTATGTAACATATTTTCTAATTCTTCTGCTCTATTCAGCATTTGACCCTAACGATAGGGGATTATGGTATTAACTCTCTACACAGCACACATTCTTTACAGACTTTCACTAAATACTGTAAGCCTGCTGCAGAGCGGAATAAAAGTGAAAGCATACCGTCTGGTCTTAAGCTGTGCACACAGAGGGTCGTGATCCAATTGGAAGGGAAGCAGAATTTTAAAAAGAAAGAGGTTTGACAAAATTTTAATCCTTGTCATTTTCATTTCTCTTACCCTGTGGATTTGGGTGATTTTATTTACACTGTCAGCTTGAGCCTAGGGATTGAAAATCAGGCTTTTATGGAGATTATTAAAAGTACATACAGTACACTAAAGGCTGGACCACTGCTAGATGCTACTAAAAATATGAATGTGGATGCTCTATATTATACATTTAAGGAAATAAGTGCCATCCTCCCTGCAAGGCTGGACTTAGCAGTTAGGCTCATTGTCATTATGCCGAAATGCATGTTTTAACAAGGGTATTTATGGGTAGTTTCAGAGGGCTGAAGGTCCACAAGAATTGAGAGGTGCCTTCAGGTGCCTTTTAACGGAATGAGGTGGCAGCATTTTAGGAGCAGCTGTGGAAGGTGTCCCTGTTGGAGGGGTACCTGGACACTGAAGAGCTGCTGCTCTCTCCACTCTGTAGCCAGGGAAGGGCAGCTGACATCTAGCCCAGCCGAAGAGAAACAAATGTCTCACCACAGCTGACTTTTTCCTGAAAGTCTTCTGCTGAGGCTGGCCTCGGTCCCACCCTGTTGGAAAGCTCCTAGGCCAATGTCCAGACAGGTAGGAAATGGTCTGGGTCAGAGATGCAGCACAGATGTGCAAGGCTGGGCTTCAAGGCAAGCTGAAGCCACATGACTGCCCACTGTGAGGATGCATCATCTTCCAGATTTCCCAAGGAGCACCCGTGGTTAGACCTCTGTGCACAGCTGCCCATGCTGGGGCCAGGAAAGGATGCCAGCAGGAGGAAATGAGCCATGCCACCTTCCCAGCAGCCCAGACTATTTCCTCATGCAGTGTAGGCACAGATAATGTGTTGTAGGAGCTGCTTCCATGCCCTTGGAGATTTTTGGCCCCTTGAGCAGGGTGCATCTTACTCCCCTCATTCCAAATGCCTGATTTTCATGTAGCAGCTAATACAGAGCTCCAAACATGCATGGAAATGCAACTAAATACAATGAGGTTTTGGGGCCAGGCTACAGTAATCCATGAACCCCCAATGTGGCTAAATTTCTTGGTTTCCACCTGTCTTGTGTAAGTGCATGCTGGGTCTGTGACTGGGGAAACGCAGCAACACTTGGTAACCATGTGAGGATTTCCCTGGGACAGGGACACAGCCTCAACTCCTGCAGATATTTCACACACACACCACCCCTCCTTTCACTCCTCAGTCATGGACAGTCATGTTAAAATTGCAGGATTGAATCCATAGTCACTAGTATTTCACACAGACCTTGATAATAAGGTTAAAACAATCCTGCTTGGACTCTGGGAAACGGGAAGATAGCTTTTCCAGGATTTTTCTGCTCAGGGAATCAAATATGTTGGTTTTCCATCCAAGGAAACTGTTTGCTTGAAATCAAGATACGTGACTCTCCCTGTCCTTACAGCTCTGTAACCTTGCTATCTGAGGCATGTAAAATAGGGGTTTATTGTGCTAAGGAATGAAATGGGCAGAGGCGCTTGCACAACTTGGCCATCTCACAATTGAAAATGGAGTTAAGCTGGCTCCACCTAACCAGAGTGCCAGCAGCGCGGCATTTGTGAGATGTGCTGCTTCCATACCTCCCTCAGCCAATTTTCAACACTCTTAGGGTGCCTCCTGATAACAGGGCCAGAAAAAAAGCCCACAGAGGACAATGGGGATCTGTCCTTCAGTGTAAGTGGCAGGTGGATCAGGCCCGTTTGGAAAATTTTGGCTGCTGCTCTGAGTGGTTCTCAGTGTGCCAGGGTCCCACTAAGACATCCAAATTGGCATCTCATAAAAATCAAATTGGCGTCTCATAAAAATCCAGGCTCAAAATGACAGCCTTAGTTTGGAAGTCTGACTGGGGCCTCATCCTGCAGAGGTGTTCAATGCCCTCAGCTCCCACTGAATTCACTGTGAGCTGAGCAGGCTCAGCACTTCTCAGGATTGCTTGCGCTCTGCAGGATTGGACTTATTGTCCTTAATACTATCTCATTCTGGTTATTCCCTATTGCCCAAGGATAATCCCAGGGCATTATTCCCATTATGCCACTTGCCATTCCCATTATAGTCTTTAACAATGTTTTAAACCTATCTTTCGTTTTTAATTTCCTTAGCAAAATATCTGTATTTTAGTAGTATGCATTTATGTGGTCTTCGAAAAAATGTGGTTTTATTATACATATGGCATTATCATGTAGCTCCACTATTTTATGAGTCTGGTGGATGAAAACAACTCTGAATACAAAGAAAATCCATATGTCTAAATACTTTTAGCATGAACACTGTTACCTGTTGCCAGCCATAACAGTATAATTAAACAACACGTATTAAAACAGTGCACCACAGGAATTCTTGCTGCTTACCTGATTGTCTTATGCAAGGGAAAAATTTTTTTTACTATCTTTAGTCTGGAAAGGAAGGAAGAAGAAGACATCACAACCATTTTATGTCTTTAGCATGTACAAGTTAGAAAGCAGAGTTATGGGATCTTGCAGGTCACTGTAGTTTTGATTAATCTTTCTCCTTGATTAATTGTTAAGCTGCTGCCCAATGGTGGCTTCAAAATAATTCATCAGCAAGACATCTCCGGCTTTTGTGTGTCAGAGCCACCTGGTGCAGCACGTGGCTCTGCACGTGAGAGTTATGTCAGAAAAAGAGCTGTCCCTACTCCTGCCTGTCCATTTCCTAAATCCCCATTTTGTCCCCTTTTAAAGCTCTGTCTCCTTAGGAGCTCAGGAGCTGTGAGTCCTCCACTAAGCATCGCTTTAAGGCCAATGGTGGTTTACACCTGAACCCTAAGCCAGCAGCAGTGTCTGACCTACATCACCCTCAGAAATGCTCCCCTGGAATGCAGCTGCTTCCCTTCCTCCCTGGCCCAGTTTAGGTCAGCACATGTCCAATCTTTGGCAGACAGATTTTGTAAAGCTCAGATACCTGGCCCAGTGGAGGGCCAAGCACAATGTGAGGCAGTATAGAGGCAGTGCTCTAGCCTGTTTTATATTGTTTTCCAGCCTGTTTTCTGACTTCTGGCTCCAGAGGGATTGGCTTGTGCATGCTGCCCACTGGCCCCTATATCCAACTAGAGGAGATGGAGGAACCCAGGGCATGAGGAGCTCCTGTATGGCCGCTTTATTTCAGTGATGCCTTTGGTCATTGGTCATTTTGACACATCATGCAATACAAAACATTTCATATTGAATTAAAATTGACATTTGGAAAACTCTTTTAAAATAAATAAATAAATAAAGGGTAAGGAATGTAGGAAATAAGGATAGAAGGGGTCAGTTGGGCCAGCAAGTGCAGACTTTCACAGATGATTAGCTTGGAGAGTCCACAGGCTTCCTGCCCAATGTGTCCCCACACACACTGGCCCTGGGAGTCTGTAACAAACTTTACACTTCATCATAAGGCAGCTGCAAACTTAATGAGCCCCAGGAAGCAAAAAGGCAAGATGCAATGCGTTGTCAATAGCCCAAATCCTTCTAATAGAAAGGAAATGTTTGGTGAAATCTCCTGTAAATCCTAAGAAATTAAGGCAGGCAAAGACAATCCCCTCTTCTGCAGCAGTTCCTGACAATCTGATCAACAGGAAAATTCCTTCCTTACATCAAATCTGCTGATCACTTTAAACTCGAGCTTATGAGTGAGACACGTACAGAGATTAGGGGCTCTAGCCTGCCTCCTGCTCTTTCATGGTACTGAGGTGAAAAAGAGACCAGCCTAGAAGTCTAGCAATGCACAAACGAAAAGTAAAACTGACCCTTCCTGACCCCCACAGGCTGCAAACAAAAGTCCTGAAGCATGTGATTAATAGAATAAAGCAATGGTGCAAATAAACAACCAAGTCTCTTTTCAAACTCAGCTGCTGACACCTAAACATCAGATACCAACTGATCCACATCACAAGCCTCGTTTTCTGTCCCTAAGAATTCTGTGATACAATCATTTTCATTAACATACCCAACTGGAGCCTAAAACAATGAATTTCTCTGTCCCCAGTACCAGAATATCACTTCTTTGATGGATGGATGGAAACATCTCCCTAAAATTCCAGTCTGAATGTATTAATAATCAGTTTGCATCCACTTGATCCCATGCCAGAATTATTATTTTTGTCTCTGAAGTTTACCTCCCAAATTTCTTGTAAAAACGCCTTTCCATCTTAGTTTTGCTACATTAAGCAATTAAATTTCAGCATTTCCTCATAAAATAGGACAAATGTTTAGTATAGATTACTTTGAAAAGTTTCAACAATTTAACATTGTCTTATAATTATTTTTTGGTCCATTATGAAACAAACATATAAGTTTGGAGCATATACAGTTTTCTAGTGGATTTTAAATGCATTTTCCTCTCATGGTCACAAAGAAGACAGACTGGAAGCTTAAGAATATATATTACTTTGCCCCAATTCCAAACAGAACCCATATCGTACTGAGCAGGAATGGAATTAAAAAGAAAACAAAACCTTGGCAAATAAGTAAAATTTTAAACCTGGATGCACTGGTAATTTTGAGCTTCGGAGTTCTGAATGAAGTATGTAGAAGATTAGAGGAAACTTGATGGAAGCATTTTTTTAACAATTTGGAGTATTTCTAAACCTCACATAAATGTCATCCGTTTCAGTCTTTTTAACCCTATTTTTAAGTTCATGTTCTTTGAGTGTTTTGCCATTTTCATGTCAGAATTCAGAGGCCCCAGCTGCTGTCAACAAATGGAGTTGATTCAGACTTTAAGAGATGCAACTGCTCATATTTTCTTGGGTTTTAAGCCCACATTCTTTGACCTTTCCCTCCTCTTTCCATCTCCACTCAGTTTAGGGCCTACATTCTCATTCTTTCTATGGTCATTTCTATGGATAAAATCACGAGTTTCCCAGTGTTTTTTGCTTTTATTCAGGATCATCTTACTAGTAACAGGGAAGTCATCCTACTGCTCTTCCCTGTTCCCTGCTCCTTCCATCTGGTCACCACACGGCTCTTACATCTCCAAGTACTGCAACTTGAAGAATGGACTAAAACAAAGTAATGACTCCATTACATGACATATCTCCTGCTCATAAATTTCAAAGCCAGATGAGACCATTATCACCTGCTCTGATCTCCAGCACAACACAGGACTTCCTGAGAGAGATTCCTCACTTTAGGATAGGAAACAGCAGCCCTGACTCATAGCTCTGGCCCAGTGTAATGATGGCTGTCTCCCAAGAAATAAAAAGAGCAATCCTGTTTCATGCACTGTTGCATGAGACTTTTGATTGCTTGCTGCAGAAAACAAATGGACATAAATTTTAGGATAAAAAAATTCCAGACATATTCTCATTATTCTCATTGCTCTTAAAAGTTTGTTTCATACCAATATTTAAAAAAATCGAATTATGAAAAAAAAATTTATTATTATTATTGCCAAAATCACATGCTTAAAACAGCACATTTTGTCTTTAACTTTCAGATTTGTTAACAAGAACATATATATTTTATCCCAACCTCCTAAAATCATAGCACTGAAATTTGTCCTCTCACAACAGCACAGCACAGGATGTTTCCTTGGAGGGGAGAACTGACTGGTCTGTTGTTGACAATGTCACATTCAGGGTGCAATGGAGCATTCAGTCGAAGGTTAAACCTAGCTCCTACTTCATCACTTCTCCCACCAACTGCTTTTGGGAATTCTTCCATGAGCCTCAAGTGGACAATATCAGAGGTAGCAATTACCACCTACTGTACACAGAAAACTGCACTCTGGTGTAAGCTGCTTCTCAGAAACTTCTCATTCAAGTACCAGCCTGCTACTTCTCAGATTTACCTACAGTGCTTTTTTTTTCACCATTTTTTTTACCACTGTGGGGGCAGAGAACATGCTTTTCCCAGGCCTGGTCCTTTTCTCTTGCCTGTTCCCTGGTTCCCAAGGAGCTGCTCTGCCCCTGTGTGCCTGGGCACGAGCATCCCTGTGTCTGTGTGTAGTGCAGCCGGGGGAAGGAGCAGCTGGATCCACCAGCAGCCGTGCAGGCGTGCAAATCGAGCAAGTGTTTGGTCCGGAGGCCATTCCCAGCCCTGTCCTCCCAGCAGCAGTTGGCTTGCTCCTGGTGGAGAGAGAGCATATGCTCTGCTCCACACACCCTGTCCTGTGACTTCACTGCCCCAATTCACTCTGCCTATCGTGGCAAGTGCAGGTCTTCAAATTGGCATTTCTTATCTCTTTTTTTGTTGTAAAAGATCCAGAAAAATGTTCAGAAATGTGAGTATCTGTACTATTGTAAATCTCTACCAAAGAGCGTATAAGAGCATATAAAGCCAGAAGAGGGAAGAGGTCTGAGATAGGCAATGGATAAAATAGTGCAGGGATCATCCTAGAGAAATATAAAGTACTCTCCAGATGCTCATGGAGAAATAGACAACACAAAATAGGGGACAGCCTTGTACCAAGGGGCCAAGGAACAGGTAAATGAGCAGTCCTATGAGGTTTCAGACAATATCCACAAATCCATCCAATACTTGTACACACTGAGATTATTAATCTTGCCACAGTACAATGTAAATTACTGCTGAAAATAAATTGACACTATGGGACTAACATTTGCCTTGCTGTTGCCGCTGAAGATGAATAGATCACACGGACACAGGTCGAGGTGTGGTGAAGAGAAAGTTTATTTTTGCTCCCAGGATTTATAGGTTTCTGACCATGGCCAGGGATTGGATGGTCAGGATAACACTTTCTCACTGCACTGGCCATGAGAGATGTCCATCACAAGATGTGTAACAGAAGGAATGTATACCTATCTCTATGTTTATAGTTAGTGTCCTGGGAAAGTCTTTAGAAAACTATGTCAGCAAGCTCAGAAGCTGAGTTTTCAGGGCGACACCTTGCTTTGCCACCCAGAAAATTATTGGCCAAAGACCTCTTTTTTCCTGCTTCAGACAGACTCACAGTCCTGTGACGTACAGGTGAAGGGCACCTGTCTATGCCTGGGCAGCACAACTATTCTTCAGGAACCTGGTTGCAGCATTAGTCAATTATTTCTGAGCACCAGGGCATGTAGAGTGGTTCCCATCCAGCTGGACTAGAGCCCCTGCAGCCACCCTGTCATGCTGAAGAGCTGTGCTCTTCCCAGTGCATGGACTTGATGAGGCTGGGATTTCGGGTCCATATTCCTATTTCCTCTGCAAGCCCAGCAGAAACAACCCCAGCAGACTTTGGTGCCTTCCCTCTCTGCAGAGGGGGCATTCTGACCTGGAAACATGTGGTCACCATCAGTGGCAATTTATCTTTCTTTCTACCTAAGCTGAGTTTTCAGGATAAGTGTCCTGACTCCGGCCCCAGTCAGCCACAGCCTCTATCTCTCTTCCATGTGTGGATGTGCATAACCTGAGATTCTTTTGCAGATCTCCTTGTTCAGGCCCAGCCTCTGCTCTGCAAGTTGGCATGACGGCAGAATACCAAGTAGGAGGTTTTGGCTTGTGTGTAGAATTTGGAGAGCGGTTTTGTAGTAAGTTGCTATACTTTTTGGCTTGCAAGCCCTGGGAGCATATGGCCCATTGCTTGCAAAATGCTGATATTTTAAAATTGGGGGAGGAATAGAGCATGGCACATTTATTTTACTTCTTCAGTGCCACTATTTTTGCCAAAACATTCCCTGCCACACCATCCTGGATCAGGCTGTTCTATCCATCTTTAAAGTGAAACCACCACTAACTAAAAAGTTGATGCTGTAAGACAGACCCTAACAGGCCTGAGAAAAGCAGTCTTCCTTTACTCAGCATCCACTATAAAATGCTGTCCACTCATTGCTAGATTGAGTGAGCAGACAATGCAGCGCTACTTCTACTCATGCTTGAACTCTTTGCAGCTGGCCTTGCTTATAATTCCAGCAAACATCTTTTCCAAGCAATCAAAACTTTATGGACTGTTATTTCCTTCCTCTTGACTTCCCAAGAGCTAACACCCGCACACTTGAGGTGCTGCAGGCTTATCTTTTCCACCTTGAACTAGCGGTTCACCTGAAGAGAGGGATGCCAGAAAAGAAGTAGAGTTCCTAAGTACAGACAGAAGAACAGTGCTAATCCAAACAGAGCTCACCTAAACCAATCTAGTAGCTGTCAAAATATATCTGAATTTATTCTTTTTTATGTCTTTCCCAAGCCAATCAACAATGTGGAAAAAATTTTGGAAAAAGTAGACCATTAGATAAACGTGATCTGCAAAACATTAATTTACTTGAATTTTAATTTTTTTTTTTTTTTTTTTTTTTTTTTGTAAAGTCCCTCATAAAATACTGTTAAGGGAAATATATAATCACAGGGCTATGGATGAAGTCTTTGTTAAGGGTCATAATAAAGAACTTCCTCTGAGAACAGAAAGAGGTTAATTATAGGGTACCATTATTGTCTCTGTTGGGCCCAGTTCTATTGACTATCTGAATGGCTCAAAGAAGATAATGTAGGGGGCTTGGGGATACTTGGGTGACACCATCACAATTTTTTGGACCTGACTCTGCAACCTGACTATGTGTAAAAGTTACTTGCATAACCCCATCAGTGCTTACAGAGATTGACTTTGATTAATAATAATTATGAGAGGCTGTGAAGAACTCCAGGTCTATTTCTCATAAATTGGGAAGTATGATGGCAAGTTAGCTGAGTTGAGAATTACTTGAACAATAGTGCCTACTATCAAAAGTCTCTAAGTCTTTTCATAAACACACACAGTCGCTCACCTGTGGGGTCTTTTAGGAAGAGAAAATGAGGATTCACAGAAGGTAAATTGTGATGGGCCCAGTTCCACCTACCTTAATTACTTCAAACAATTGTTTAACATGCAAAGATCTGTTTGTTTCAGTGCATTATGCACAAGAATGAAAGAGTCATCACTTTATGTATGTCACCTCACAAAGCAGAAATTAAAAGCTGAGAAATAGGGTGAGTATACTGAAAAATCAAACATGGAAAACCAGAGAGTGCTGTAATGACATTGTACATATATTTAAAAAATATTCCTTCCTCTGTTTTTATTTTCATTCCCTGAAATACACTTAAGGTACATTTTATGTTGGAAATGTCCAGAAAAGCACAGCTTAATGATCAGAGATAATAATGGCACATGATCACACATCTTTGTGGAATAATCTGCCTGTCACGGTGGCAGAAGACTTATCCTTAGAGCAGAGCTAGCAAGAACCTGACTGAGGAATTCAACTTGATGGACAGGGAAAACTATTCAATGAACAGTTAGCATATGCCATATCCTGCAGGAATGCAGCCCTTCTATTATCTGAATAGAAGGGCTCTTGCTGATGCAGAAATCAAAGATGTCTTGGACTATCAGGAATCAAAAAAAATGAGAAAGATGCTTTGTCATTAAGCAAATGAGGATGGGCATATTTCCATAACCTGATTTGTGGGTGATCTACACTTAATACATTCAGGAATGAGCTCAGGGTGTCAGAACAGATGGGTCTTTTGGTCTTCCTGCCCATGCCACTAGCTCCTGGGGTGACTTTCAATGGGTCACTGCAGCACTCCCCAGCCTCAGTGTCCTCTGAGCGCACTCACCAAGCTCTTATGACACCTAATTAATTATTTCATAGCAGCGGCTCCCTTACCAGACCTGGGGATTCCTGATTGAAAAGCACCAGGAAAGTTCAAACTGTTGTGTTATTTTCAAGTGTAAAATCCTAATGACTTCAGCAGCTTTTCACTGCTCACTGGGCAGCCAGTGAGCTGCTGGAATTGACAGTTCTGGCTGCCTTGTACCACTCATGTATCCATGGAAATGAACAACGGGTCTGCAGAAACAACAAGAAAGTTTTTAAAATACGACTTTTCTCCATAGCAGAGAAAAATAATCACACTAGAAGATGTAAGCTACAACGGAGGAATCCAAAGCACTTTCCACAACTTGTTTCTTTTCCATGTAGCTCCTGTGAGCAAAGCAAAGAGCTGGGAGGGGATGTCGCAGCCCCACCGTGACACACAGCCAGGCCTGGGATGGAGGAAATCAGCAGCTGCTCAGTAGCAGGGCACTGCACTAGGAGTCAGCAAGTGCAGATAACCATTTGAAACCAGCGCCTCAGTGGAATTATCTGGTGTGGAATTTGGCCCGAGCAGTGCACTTCGCACCCCTGCTCTTTGCAAAATCCTTGCTACTGAGGGTTTTGCCCATCCATTCTCTAACGTCAGGAAAGAAAAGAGAGTTTTAAACCAGCAGAAGCTGCAGAGGCACAACTGAGTAGCTCTGGCCACATAGTCAAGTGCTGGCTTTCAAACTCCAGGGCTGAAAGTCAGGCCTTAATCTATTTTTGTCTACATAGACATAGAGTTTGTGGAGCAGATGAGAATGAGGAGTCTTCAAAACACAAACCATTCAAATTATCTCTGGCATTAGGTTATACAAACTCTTCAGCCACCACCCCATTATGTACTACAATGCACCAACTGTGGAAATGAGAGAATAATTGAGTTTCCATGCTCTCCACCCCTTTCCCCAGTGCCATACTTCCTATAAGCCCTTCACAGTGCAAGAGTGTACAAAAGATACCATCTTGTGCGCATCTTGTAGCATAATTGAATCAAGGTTGTTTAGCACTAATAAGGTCTCTCTGGAGCCCAGATGTTTGATTTATGCAGTGATATAGGGCAGCCCAGCAGCAGACACTCTCAGCCACTGCCTTGGCCAACACACAGGGAGCCCAGGGGTGATGCAGGTGCAGCTGCTACTGACCCAGGAGCTACAAGCGATCAAACAGCTTCCCCTCATTATTGTATCTCATCCACCAACACCCTTCCCTCAGCCCTGTCTCTCTGTATACACCACCAGACTCTTTCATGACTTCCTTTGTAGTTTTCCCTCACTAGTGCTGCCTCACGTTCAGTTTCTATCACCCTCCTGGTATTCTTCTCCTGTTTGAAAAATGATAACCCTTCATTTTCATTAATTTACTTCTCTGTGTGATCATAGGCAATAAAGATGAGACCCCAAAGGTCATTATACCTCCAATCCAATCAATTAATTTAACCCTCTGTAGGAGGATTAAATTAATTTTTCTCTGCACATGCACTACTCACCACTTTTTAACTCATGCAATGCAAACTAGGCACTTAAATCACAGAGGACATTGTAAGGCTGCATCTAAGCTGAAGGAGACAGAATATTCCTTCAGGTCTTGGTACAATCCCAGGCTGCACCCAGGTCTCTGCAGAAAAGGAGAAATCTGAGTGCTCAGTTGGACTGGACTTCATGATCCAGGGAGGGAGTGTGACCCTGCATCCTGCCATGGCCTGGATCCATGAGCTTAGACATGACTCTCCCTGAGCAGAAGAAAGAAGAGGGAAATAAAAAGAGGCTCTAAGCATGTATTGCAGTAACAATTAAAGATGATAGGAACCTGATTTTGATAAGCAAATCCTCTGGAGTTCCAAACTTCCCTTCTTTGTAGACTTTGATCCTGTTCCTGTGATGCTGGTGGATCAGATTGGTACCTTGGTGGGGCTACTGACATGGAGAAAAATGTGTCTCAGATTGCATTTGCCAAATCAGAGCTTACTTAGTAAAAGATTGGGAGTCCTTGTGTTGGAAAGCTGTCTCTCTTTCTGTAAGCAGGAGTGAGAAGCTCTCAGTGGTCACCTTCAGCTTCCTAACAGAATACCTCAGTTGCAACAGTGCTTGGCTCTTTTTCGCATTTATCTTTGCATCTTGCAGACAATTGTCATAACATATTTTGCCTGCTGGATGACCAATGTGATGAAAGAAAAAACAAAACCAGTTTGCTACATCAGTTCTAACTAGCACTACATGTGTGACTGATCACTACTGGAAAATCTGAAACTCAGATAAAAATCACTAGGCTTTTTTTAACGCCTGAAATGAGCCATGTTGTAAAGGAAACCTGCAATAATGAGATAATATGAATTTAAAATAAATAGTTCACGTGTTTTCAAGCAAGCAAACAGCATGAAAGCACTGCTGAAACAGGTATTTAAGTCCTATTATTTGAAGATTTGTATTTTCTTGTGCCTGACCTGTGATTTATTTGGAGGAATATGAGATTTTTTGTAATATTAAATGCTGATATGCTATATTTAGATCCAGAATTCTTGAATATGATAAAATTACAAGATAGCAATTGTTACATAAAATATAATTCAATGTTGATAGCTATTTCCCAAAACATTTACTGAGCAGGCACAAAAGAAGCACATCAGTTTCTACAGTATATTGAGAGAAACAAGGCTCAAGCTTAAAGAAGGATTTTTTAAATGCTGATGTCCAATACTAGTTAATAATATCAAGAATAAGGGTATCAGACAGACAACTGTTTCTAAGGTTAAAAATCATCCTAGGTATACCAGACAATGAGAGGAAAAGTGACTTACTAACATTTGTGCTTGATGGTATCTTCCTTTTCCTCCTCCAGCTGAAGCTTAGGACAGCTGTTTGTCTTCAAATGCTAGAGTACAAGGACGAAAAAAAGGTCACAGGAAAACATCTCCTGTGGAAACTAGAAATAGGACTGTCCTTTTCCAGTTAAAAAATGTTTATGTGAATGTCAGTCTTATGAAGGAGACAGGGCTAACTGAAGTGGAAACAGGAGCCTTCTCCTCAGGCATAGATTAGGTGGTAGCTTCTTGCCAAGGTGACACTGGTGCTGCCTGGGATGAAGCATCCACCTATTCTGTGCCAGTGCCCTTGTCCATCTCCTCTCCCTCATACTATGGAGATGTCCCCTTTGGTAACTCTTTCCCATCAACTGCCACTTGCCTGATCTGCTTCTTCCTATATGGCACATTCAGAGAATTTCTGGGGCTGGAAGGGACCTCTTGAGATGACCTGGACACACCTCCTGCTCCAAGCATGCTCAGCTGGAGCAGGTTGCCCAGGAATATGCCCAGTCAGGTTTTGAATAAGTCCACAGCCGGACACTCCAAAACATTGTTTGGTAACCTGTGCCAGTGTTTCAAAACCCTCAATAAACAGGAGGGGTTTTTTATGTTGGAATGGTACTTCATGCATTTCAGTGTGTGCCTGTTCCTTCTTTTTCTTTTGCCACGGAAAACACTGAGAAGTGTCTGTCTCCACTTCCCTATTCCTCATAATCAGGGATTTATACACATTGATATGATCCCCCCAAACTTCTCCAGGCTGAACAGTTCCAGCTCTCTCAGCCTCTACTCTATATAGAGGTACTTCAATTCTTTAATCATCTTGTTCATTAAACTTGTTCCAGTATGTTTACTTCTCCCTTTTACTGGTGACTCCAGAACTGGAGCCTTTCTTTTTACTTTTCACCTCTCTCACTAAATGCAACTCTGGCTTTGGCTTTCCTAAGCCCAACACCATGCTTGGACAGTGTCTTTCTTTTCCTCAGGGGTCACCTCTCCCTGCTTCCACCTCTTTCATTCTTCTTTTCCATGTTTGGGTTTTACTAGGAGTTCATACTTACAGACCTTGCACCATGTTTGCTTGATTTCCTGCATGTCAGGATAGGCATTTTTTTAACAGATGAACTTTAAATCAGTTCTTCTGGACCCATTTTTCTCCAGAGCTGTAGTCTACAGGATTATTTGAAGCAAGTCTCTGAACAGGCCAAATTGTGCTTTCTTGAAGCCCAGGGTCTTAATCCTGCTTTTTCCTGTTGTTGTTTTCCCTCTGGATCCTTAGCTCTACCATCTTACAGTCACTGCAGACAAGAATGCTCCAGCTGTCACCTACCTGATGTGTTCTTCCTTGGTTTTTGGTCTGAGGTCCAGCAGAGTGTCTCCCCTCATCAGCTCCTCAACTACAACATGTGTCAGGAGGCTGCCACCAGTACTGCAGGAATCTCCTGCACTGGTTCTACCCTGCTGTGCTGCCTCTCCAGTAGACACCAGGGTGGTCAAGTCTTCCATGTGGACTAGAGCCTGCAATCATCAAGTTTCTCACAGAAGAGAAGAAGTTTTCTGAAGAAGGCCTCATCTACTTCTTGATCATGCAGTCTGTAGCATCACACTGTTGCCCACACTGGTTTGCCTGCTAATCCTGTCACATAAAGCTGTGCCTTTAGCCTGGTGTCACTGAATACGAGGTCCATTCTGTCCGTCCCACTCCCTTACTTGTGCCTGTGCTTCCCTTCCCACTCCCACTGGTACCATAACTTTCCTATTTTTATGACTTCAGTTTTCCCCAGAAAGAGATGGAAGGAACTTTTGACCAAAAGCATTGTTCCCCAATATTGGCCATGCCACTCTTTTCTCATGTTCCTTCATCACTTCTCCTCGTGTTATACATTGAGACTAACCTAAGGGTGCTCTAGGTTAACAGCTCTCCTTAGCTTGTGTCTCTTTGTAGCATTCCTCCTTTCTGTCTTGGCCACCCACTAGACTTGTTGCCCAGTTCCTGCCTTTATGTCCACAAGCATCTGTTTCTGGTTTCTTTCCCAGTGTTCTTTAGACTCCAGCACAACCTTCCAAGTTGGCTGCTTGCTGCAGATTCAAACGGCTCCTTAAAACACACCACTGCAAGTCTTTTCTGAAGTGGGCCTGCCTCCCATCCTAACACTGACCTGCTGCCATGAGTCCTTACCCACATCCTTATCACAGACCAATTCCAGCAAACATCACTTTCTGAGATAGTAAAGATATACCATTTCCTTAGCAGGTAATGCAGACTTCATGTAAAGCTCTCCTTTGCCCCTGACCTCACTCACATTTGTTTTATAACAGCTTATACCCCTTTAACAACAGTGAAGTTATTTCTGGTTTGCACATTGTGACCTGTGATCAAAACCAGGCCTATTGCCTATCTCTAGATACTAAAAGAAATGGCCCACGGAAACATTGCACAGTACCTTATTCTTAAACATCTACCTTCAAAGCATACAATTCACTTACAAATTATTAAAACCAGGCTATGGCAGCATCCTAAAGGACCAAGGACAATTAGGTTGGTCCTTATAACTCCAATAATGATTAGCAACAGCCATCAGCACACTGTAACTGCTTGTTGAGCTAGTGAGTCAGACAGCAATAAGGACTTTTAAGCAGCCAGGAAAAGCACTCTGATTCTTCTACAGGAGAAGTTTATTACAGAGCTCAGCATCTGTGTCTTGCAGCTGCCAAGTGTCCTCCATGTGTTGTTACAGCTGCTGATTCTGCTGTTAAGGAAGGGGGAGCAGAAGGATGAAAAGAGGCAGCGTCAGGAATGTTCAGTTGCTGTAAAACACTGCCAAGCAGATATTCACGTTATCTGTATGCAGAAACTAAGCCATCCAAACATGTGAGCTCACGGCTCTCTGCCGGCTGGTCTCACACTACAGAGAAATCATGTGACAAAGCCACTAGACACTTTTCAAACTACTCCAAATACAGGATCTGCTGAAACCCTGAAGTAGCATGCCCAGCTATATCAGTTTTGTGATATGACATGCTGTGACTTGTAAGGACAGACAAGAAAAGAAGAAAGAGGCTTTGGGGAGAACAAAACCAAGGGGAAGCAAACTCCCTTCTTCACCAGCAAGACGGTGCTCCTCAGTGTCAGTCCACTGCTATAGTTTTAGTTTCTATCACACTAAAATTCCATATAATTCTACACAAATAATTCTGAAGTATACCGCAATGCAGGACCTCAGCTGCTACCTGGTGCACTAAGCACATGGCTGAATGCCTGGAGGCCAAAACTAGATCCTTTGTGTCTCAGCTGCTGTGGGCAAAAGTTCCCTGCAGAGAAACCACCCTCTCCTCCAGCAGTGAATGGTCAACTAATCACTGGTAATCTTGGAAGGCAAAAGACCACCAACATGGCCTTGGAGCAGGATATTACGCTACTCCTGGAGCAGACACACTTTCACTGCCAGGCACAGCCTAAAGGCTTTGGACAGTTTTCTTCAGTTTGTGTCAAACTTGTATTGATCCATGGTACCATCCACCATAGGTAGGACTACAGGATGATTCTAGCTGGGGAGGATGTCAGGAGGACATTTATTCCAAGCCTCTTGCTCATACTTAACTGTTCTCAAATGAACCTTTTCCTGTGTTCCCAGGTATAAGCAAATGGCATTGATTTCACCTGGCCCACAGCAAGCAGCTCACCAGGCATTTCTTGCCCCACTGGGAGGTAAGATAATTTATTTATGTGTGGGCCAGGTCTTCCTGCTGGGACTAGCAGACACTGAGCACAGCTTTGTTGGAGAGCACTAAGAAGACACTGAGAGATAGATCTCCTGAGAGAACTGAGAGATGTGTTAGCAGCCCTGGTGTGCCCTGGGGATCTGGTGGAGCCTGAGTGCTCCCAGGTTCTCTCCTTGCTCTCCTGTTTGTGGGCACCTGGGGAGTGTTGCCAGGGCCAGGCAGGGGCATTACATCTCCTATGAGAAACCGTGGCATGGACATGACCTGACAGTATGGACAAGAGCCTGGGGGAATGTTCACATGCCATGGTTGAGGACAACCCAGAGGAAGTAGCATTAGGCATCCACCAACTCCAGCTTGAAGCAGCACATCTTGGAGGAAGACAATTTTTAACAGGAGATATGAAACTGAGATCAATATTAAGCCCATGACATTTTTCACAGGAGAAAATAAATTGGTGTATTTGAGTAACTAGATCTTGTTTGTGCAAGGGTTATTTAAAATAAAGGAGGAGGCATAATGGTATTTTAATGGCTGTGGGTAAACCTGAGCTAGGTGGTTGTATATGTGTGCGTGGCCTCAAGAAAAGGTGAAGGACACTGTGACAATACTTTATTTTTTCTTTTTCTTTTTTTTTTAAAGTATTTATGCAAGAAGAAGCTTCCAATTTTTCTCTATAGCTGGTCTTTGAAGCAAAGGAATTTGTATATTGCATCAGGCAGTATCGTATTAGGAAATGTTTTTAACAGTGTTTAGTGATTGAAAGTAAGATACAATAGCTTTATGACAAAGAAGCTTATGATGAAGGTCCTTTGTAATAGCTTTTATATTACTGTAAATCATGATGCTTATGGTTTACTTTTTATTAATTCAAATGAAGTGCAAATCAAATGACAGCTGACAGCCTATCAACAGGTTAGTTTAAACAGCTGAATATTATTTTATTTCATATATATTTCAGCTTTTAACAGGATTTTAAATTTTAAATAGTTTTGAGGTTTTTATCCATGTAATGTGGCTGGAAGGCTGCAAGATGAGAGCAATATTTAATTCACGCTTGTAAGATATGGGTATTTGGAACCCATTAGAAATTGACTTTTTGTTCTCCCTTTTAATTTTGATTCTTTCATCAGAGATGCCAAGACTAATGCTGTCATGACAGATGGAGAGAGCTCACAGAGACATTGTACAAAAATTACTGAAGCAATGTGTCATTACAATGTAGTACCTTCAAAATGTCACAACGAAAGTAAAATTCATTGTGGAACAGGGCTCTTCCTTCAGGGACAAGGCTTCCTTTAGGGATAATTCCACTCCTAGGTGCTGGACAGAATCATATCAGTCTCATTTGCACCACAGGAAATAGCAATATACATATGCTACACATTTGTTCAAAATCACAGTCACTCACTGAAAGACAACCTGCTCCCACTTGTCACCTATGTAATTCTGGGTGTCATTGACCCACTTCAATTATTCTGGAGTGTTCTGACTCCTTTATATTTAATTTGGTATAGAGTTGATCAAATAATGCTAGTTATGTCAGACTCATATCAGTTATTTACTATTTATACTTAGTTATTAGTTATTTACTTCAAAACCTGCGTGGACAGCAAGTTGAGGATTCTGCTCCTCTACTCTGCTCTCATGATGCCTTTCCTGGAGTGTTGCATCCAGCTTTGGGGTCTCCAGCACAGGAAGGACATGGACCTGTTGGGGTGAGTCCACAGGAGGACCACAACAATGATCAGAGGTCTGGAGCACCTCTGCTATGCAGACAGGCTGGCAGAGCTGGGGCTGTTCATCCTGGAGAAGAGAAGGCTTTGGGGAGACCTTATCACACCTTCCAGTACCTAAAGGGGGCTACAAGAGAGCTGGAGAGGGACTTTTCACATGTAGTGATAGGACAAGGGGGAATGGCCTTAAGGTGAAGGAGGGTAGGTCTAGATTAGACATTAGGAAGAAACTCTTACTATGAGGGTAGTGAGACACCAGAACAGGTTGCCCAGAGTAGCTGTGGCCTCCCTGTCCCTGGAAGTGTCAAAACCAGGCTGGATAGGGCTCTGAGCAACCTGGTCTAGTAGAAGGTGTCCCTGCCCATGGCAGGAGAGTTGGAACCAAATCACCTTTAAGGTCCCTTCCAACCCAAACCATTCTATCATTCTACATTAACTTGTACTCTGTCAGTGGTAGTGACCTATGCTATTTTTTGCAAAAAATGTAGAGATGTAGCAAAACTTTTCTGTGAGCAGGAAAGCTCCTGATTAAACTGAGTAGAAGAAATGAGGTACTCTTTAAAAAGTGTGTAGGTCAACAATTTGAGTTGACCATCACAGCAGAGTCCTCTAATGGCTCAGCACAAAAACACAGGGAAAAATCATGCAAAATGTATTAAAAGGCTGCCTTTGGTTTCAAAGTAAAGCATCAGAAGTGACACCATTTAAAAGATGATATAGTTCCACTCACAAGTCAGAAGGTTACATTTCTTGTTCTACCTTCATGTTTTTTTGTGCACGGAATTCTGTAATGGTTTTGCTGTCAGTGGGATTAAATGGTGTCTCTGTGAGAAAGGACTGTTTTGCTATGTGAGGCTCTCCAGCTATACAGAACTTGGTTAGCTGTGAGTAATACACTAGAAAATGGATTTCCTGTTGCTATTGACATGTTTGAAAATGAACTCCAGAGCCAGATTCAAAACCACTGAGATTCTTATCCAGAATATGGATAGAAGCAGTCCAATATTTAGTGGCATACATTGTCCCTGGCCCAAGAGGCTTCTCCCTGGCTCTTGGGAAGGTCAAGCTCCTTGTCTACTTGGGCTTGATTCAGAGCCACTGAAACTGATGGCAGAATTCTCCCTAACTCCCAAAAGCTGGGTCAGAAAAAAGACCATTTGCCTTTTTCCTGAAGTTGTGTGAGGGAATGCAAACAGTGATACTGTATGAAGTGGTAGTGGTGCTTTCCACAAGAAACTGGATGGAAACCACAAGCTTGTTTCACACTGCCCAACCTTCTGATGCAAGTAGCTGCCAGTTGCTACTGCTGCTAATTTAGAGCTGAACAACTTTAGATTCCATTACTAATCAAGTGCCTTCTGCCTCCCTCTCCTTTGGTGAAAGATGGAATACTTAAACCCTTTAAGAAGATTGAAGTATTCAAGGAATTCAGCCATTTCTGAAGTTTCAAAGCCTCCACATCCAAACTTCAAGGCACCACTGTTGGTTAGGTGATGTGCAACATGCAAGATCCTTATCTATCAAAAATGACATGTGGAAGAAGGGAAAGCAAAACCACACAAAAAAGTAGACCACCATGAGAGACATGCAGTCCAAAAATCCTTCTTCTGTATATGAAGCTGCTGAAGAAAAGAAAAAAATAAAAAAGTTAGATAATTACAACTTTGCCATAAAAATTGCAAAAGTAAATAAAGAGTCATCAGACCCTTCAAAAACAAACTATCCATTTGGAAGGACCAGAGGCTTTTCTCCATGTGAGCTGGTGCAAAGGATCCAAAATTTGTACCAAAGAGATTTACTGTCCATTTCTTCCCCCCACAGACTTTCATAAAGGCAATGACAGGTCCAGAGGAACAATAGTGGATCAGAATGTTTCAATGACTGTGGAATAAATTCAGAGTGCGGTAATCAGAGGAAGAGTGTCAGGAGGAATTACAAAGATTACACTGTTAAACTTAAAGGCTCAATCTTTCACAGTGCTGAGCATTTTCTGAGAGCTGCAGCATTTTGGTTCCTAATGAAAACACACAGCACTAATGAGAATGAGGCCATAAGTTCTCCTGGTGTGGTTGGTCACTCAAGGTGAAACAGAAAAAACATCTGCTCCCTGATTGCTCAGAAACTCTGCATTCTTTACTTCAGACACCAGAGAAGCTGTTCAGAGATAAGTAAGCTCTCGGACTCTGCCTGCTGTTGAAAGGCACACACATACCCTTGCATATCTCTATCATATTATTTGGGCATGGGAGAAAATGATCCCTCTTTGGAAATCTATTCAGCTGTCAGATCAACCCCTTTATCTGGTTTCATACCGTTAGCTGAGAAGACAACGATCCCCCTATCAACCCAATTTGGTGTTAACTGATTCAGCTTTCATCAGATTTTTTTTTTTTTTTTTTTTTTTTCTCAGAAGAAACCCAAAAGTCAGATCTTTGGGCGCTTTCCAAATGAGGTCCAAAAAATCTCACTTGGCGAAACACTTTGTGTAGGGATGTATTCAAATGTGCAGAAATGTCCCCATAAGTGAAATGATACCATGAAGTGAAATGGTGGGTGCAAAATGAGTGGACAGGGCTGAGCACATAAGGCAGCACAATTACAACTCTCTGTTCTGGATTTAAAAACCTGCCTTCCAGCCCTAACAGGATTCTTTGGTGATGTCAATAAAAAGAGCTATAAGTGTATTCATTTGTATTTTTCTGAGCCCTCAAAGTACTAATAGCCAGAGGAAGAGCTAGTTAAGTAAACAGCATAATTTTCTTTTGCTGAATTTGGTTCATAAATTAACTAGTGCTGCCTTGAACGCAGCTAAGGAATTGTTGCAGCTTTGACACTTAGATTCCCATTTAGTTTAAAGATATTCTTCTTCCAGCAGTGCCCTGGAGATCTGTGCAGCAACACATTACTAACCATGAGTAAGCACACAAGGATCTGGACTTAAGCTAACAGACGTGATGATGTGTGAAAGGCTTCTGCTTCATTGTGACATGGTGATACAAGGGATAGGCAGATTTTGGGACAGACCATCTTTATCTGTCTGGCAGTCTAGGGATTTAAGCTGTGTCTATCACTGTGGCATTTCTGTGTGCTCAGACAACATCTGCAGGAAACATTCCCAATTATTCTCCAAGTAAAGTGGTCAGGGATGGTTATCCCAAGAGGGACCCCAGAAGAGCTTAATTTCATTTACAGAGGAGGTACTTGTGGGGAAGCAGAGAAAAGGGTGTTAGGGAAAAGCTCAATCTTGATGTGGAAGTTAGTGCAGACTCTCCACTTGGAGAGCCTTAAAAGGAATTGCACTCATTACCCTCCGGACCCTCAAACGGAGCCATCCTGCCTGAGCAACTAAAAATGGTGCCCTACAAGGAATTCTGTTTAAAGAGGATGGATGCACCACTGGATGCATAACTCCACCTTACACCACCCCATGCATGCAAAGAAGGTCTGTTCCCCTCTCTACCCAAGACATACCCTGCCTCTCAGTCTGCCCTACGTACTTGGAGCCAGGGAGACTTGCCCCCCACTGCCAAAACTCCAACCAATCCACAAGGAAAATATTCCCATGTGTCCTTCACAGAAAAAATTCATCCCAGGCATGCTGGAGTCACCTGGTCAGTCAGCACTCACTTCAACTGTGCTGCTAGTGTGAAATCATGATTTTTCACCAGAATAAAGAAATTTCACCATGCAATTTTTTACATCAGGTTAAGGTTTGAACCTCCCTGCCTTGACACAATCTCTGTAACATCCAATTTGTATGGGCACCTGAAGTGCCCTCCTGGAATACTAATGTTCTCTGGTTCTTTAGGTGTATATTGCAAGCATCACAAACATATTTTTATTGGTATTTGATGGCAGCTTCATTTGCCAAATACTCATATCAAATTTATGGAAGGCTATTTCTGAGTGACATGAAGGTGGGAAATCCCTTTTGTTGAGACATGGCATTAATCATATTAGTGCCTAGATCTCCGTGCCCTTAGACCAAGAAGATATACTGCTTCAGTGTCAGCAGCCAGCTCCTAAAAACACACTACCTTCCAACTGATTTTATGCTTCAGAATAGATGGGATAACCTGGTTCTTTAATGATCCACTCTCACTTCAGCATTATCTCCTCCCTTCCCCCCCATATTGTCCATACTTTAGCATGTTTAAGACAATGTGTGGAAGGAGTGACGTGGGAGCTGCCTCATCCTGAGTGTCAATATAACTCACAGCAGTGGCAGCAGGGATGCCAGTATGGGTCAGGATCAAACAAAGGCATTGCTTAACATTTATTTGAGTGTATTCCCAGATTAGAAGCAACCAGCACTCTCAGTAATCTCCATTAGTGACAGCCAGGTCTGTCTCCTGCTAACCACAATCATACACCACAAAAAGAATATGAATATGAATATGGATATCCTGCTTCTTTATGTAGTCATGACCTGCATCCCATGGAAAAAAGTGGCTTAGCTCACCACAGATCTAGAGCCACAAATTTGTCTACCAAACACCTGATGTGGGTCATCCCAGGCCCACTGTTAGTCAGAGTAAGTGACAAGAGTGGGCTAATTAAGTGCCACTAAATCACCCAGAAATATCTCCCCACACTGCTGCACCTATCATTTTTCACAAATATTTTCCAAAGCTTGTTCCACTAAATCTTCACTGACTTGAATCTGGTGCTTGGGAAAAATCTGTCTGGATAAGGCCTGCCAACATGATGACTAGGAAGTGACAGGGCTGCCATTTCCTGCATCCAAGCTATGCAATGCACCATGCAGTTGACCTGCATATGTACAGCAAGTCTGACATATTCCAGAGCCATGGACTCTTGGAACAAGTCATCTCTGTACCACTTGTGCAGAGATTTTGATGTCTGCAGAAAAGTTCTTTCCTGTGACATTTCCAGGCTAATCACACAAAAATGCTAGGCAATACATTACACTTATAAGCAGTGCTCTATCACTAAAATTTGTAGGCCAGGAAGGTCACATCTGATTATCTTTCCAAGGAAAAATTCTCTACTTAATTACTCCACTGGTGAAAACCATCAGAAATAGACAAGCATGTGTCATTAAATCTCTTCTGTTTCACACTGCTGGGTACCTGGCCCCCTGCAGCACAGCGGACACTGGACTGGTTTCTGCAAGAGATCTGACCACTGAACACAGAGGTCTGGAGAGCATCAGTCCTAGCACTGAGTGAGTAGCTCTCTCCAGACCAGTCCAACGTTAATCCCACCAGTAAGTAGGCCAATTTGTGCCAAATATGTTTTTTTCTCTCCTGTGTCAAGACCACCCACCAGCATAGGGCACTGAATAGCAGCTATGACAGGAAGATTTTAACCTCAGCTAATGGCAACCAGAAGGTGACAGACTCATTTTCTTATTACCAGTCTTCTTAGGACTGAACAGGCAATTATTTTCTTGAGACTGCTTCTGTGTACTAAATTACATGGACTATCTCCAAAGAGCAGTGACAACTCAGTAAACTGGGTGTAAGCTGGGTTACCTCTCCTGCCAACCCACAAACTGCTCTCAGTAACCCTGCAGTGGTGTTGACAGACTCCAGAAATAGCCATGAACAGTGTTTTCTTACTAGAAGTCAGGGCTGGGTCCTATCAGTGGGGGAGGTGAACTAGAAAGGATGGGGGAGCTGTTCCGAGGGGTCTCTACACACAGTCCCCAAAGGTGGTACTGAACTGTGTCCCACACGCAGCCTCTTGTAAACATGAGGGATCCCTTTTGAAGTTGGAACTGGGGGTGCCTGGCACCTTTTGTGCTTCCTGCTTCTCTAATATTTCTCCTTGCACTCTTTCACTGCTAAATGAATGGCATGACTTTCTCAATGTTTTCTTTTCCCTAACACTTTCTTACAGTTTTCACTTAATTTTAATGCAAGGGCACCAATCCTAGTTTATGTCATAATAGATGGACAACAATAGTGCAGTTTAACTAAAATAACATGCTAAACAGTGCTACATGTTGATGGAGTCATGATGGATAAAATGTGGAGTGTTTTGGTGGTTTATATCTTCAAAGAAGAGCTGGCAAGCATACAACGTGACAAATGTATTTAAGAATCTATGCCATTCAAATGATACTACCACATGTCTGTTTGGGATTTTTCCCGTCTAAATGTGGGAATATGGGCACAGATTCACTTGCATACTGTGTTCTTCTAACATAAAGTGTCGGCATCTCCGAGGGTGTGTCGGTGGCACCCGATGTCACCAGACACACGCTGCAAAGCAGACAGCCGAAATAAGTGTACATTGTGTGTGCCAGGCAGTCTTCATTTGTTTATTTCATGCAAAAAGGAGGAGATCGTGCTCAAAATATTCTCACTGGAAATTTGTATCAGCATGAGAAAGAGAAAAACATATCATTTGCATTTCAAGGCTTTGCGAGTCCCTATCCTAGCTGAAGTCGTCGGCATTCATGGTACAAAGAGACCAGCTCCTGATGTGAGCGACAATGATGTAAAAAACCCCACTAATTCACATCATCTTGATGGAATTATTCTGCATTTACACCAGTTTCACTAAGATGGAAGCTGGCTCATGGTCCTTACACATATACATTTTGTGTCTTTTTCTCCTATTGTTTGTCACTATAAGCCACCTCCTTTGTTTATTATTTTTTATTTGTGCAATGTATTCATATTCTCAGAGTCCATCTGCTAAAAGTATCCTATTTAAAAGAAGATGGCATCATTAGCTACCCTCTCTCGCTATAAAGAAAGGAGCAGTTCCCATATTTTTACCCAGTTCAGTGGCTCAGTGGATGCACTAATCTTGCTGAACACTTCAGTTTAGATGGTATATCAATGAGGCATTCAAACAGAGCAGTTTATACACAAAAATTCTGTCTGCTTTGTAAAAGATTATCCTTTTATAAACACTCTGCGGAAAACATAAAAGCAAATAGGGGACAGCACATAGGACAGGAAAGATGTTAGAAGGGAGATTAATACTGAATGGGTCGAAATGAATGGTGCTTACCAAAACGAGGTCCAGATACTTTGGCTGCAGTGAAACATAAATAATGGGAATGACACATCGTTTATTCGGGATAATGAGTTGATCCGAAGTAGGGGCCTAGAACAAGAGATTAAAGATTAAATATCCATCTCCTGATGAATATCAGTAGCAAACTTTAACCTTTTCCTTCCAAAAGCACAATTTCTTTGAACAATCATGTCAGCACAACACAGTGAAGAAATGGGATAAAGCAAACTTAAATTACATTCTTATCCTTATCCTGAAAGAAAACACTACTTCATATTTTAAGACACAGCATTGTATTTTTAATTCCAGGCTTGTAACTCTTTCGGAATAATTATATGAGAACACAAAGATTTTGCTTGATGTTTTGCATTAGAAAAATCTGGCTTTAGCATTTATTGCTTACATTTTAGTCCTCTGCAATAATTGAAGAAAGAACATGCCCATCCTGAACATTCACTTGGGTGGAGAGATAATGACAAAAAGCAGCCTGCTGGAAAAGCACAGCATACCACATGCCGAATTAGAGTCTTGAATGCAAGGAGGACTTGGAAGATGTCACAAGCTTTGGATCGGGAAGGGCTGGAAGTGTAGTGAAGGGGGGAAAGGCACAGACAACTGGGGACAGCAGGCTGACTCTACTGCAGTGCTGGCAACCTGTCCAAGCTGGTCAATTAGTGGTACTTCTAGCTCAAGATGCTGTACTGCAACTGAGGCAGAAGACATAGGACAAGCGGGAATCTGGATAGCTGTGGCTTGCCCAGAACTTGGAACAGAGCAGCTGCTGGATGCATGCAGCCAGCCAAGCCCCGCATTGTGGTTTTGTTGCTGATGGCTGCCTCCTGCAAGAGGGATAAAACTGGGGACAGAGGGAGGAGGGAGGAGGGGGCGAGACTTTCAAATGACATTTAGAAAAAGCCAAGCTAGAATGCAGGAGCGAGTTCAGCATGCTCTCACCTGCCTGGTGGAAAGGGGTTTACTCCACGAGCAAAAGGAGTTTGTGGTTTCATTCCACTCTCTAGGGAATGTGCTGTCCCAGTGCCAAACCAGCACGCATGTACAGCTGGCAGTTTCTCTGCAGAAGAAGCCTCGTACTGGAAGCTGTGGAAAAGTATCCATTTTTTCTTGGTAAATATTTGCATGCAAAACCAGATATTCCCATAGGTTTTTTGTGAGGCTCTGCAAACTAGTTAGAGGGAAGGATTTTTGGATTTGTGCTGGGAGAGTGTGCATGCACAAACCCGCAGCTCCAACGAGGACACAGTCCTGGGGGGTGAGCTCACTGAATGTCTTGATGGACATTTACTACCTTTCAGACAGAAAGACATATTTTGCAAAATTCACATTTTGGCAACAGAGCAAAAATACTGCCATTTCACATTGTCCCTTTACACCATGAATTCCGATAGGATTTGATGTGTTTCCTCTCCTCCTGGGTAAGAGATGTGAGTCCTGTCAGACACCTTTCTTCATAGGCTGTCCTGTAACAGCATCACTCCACTGACTTCATCCTAAAACCTCCTGAAGACCTCATGAAAAACCTCTTGAAGCCTCCTGCTGCTGTATCACAGTTAATATACTGAGAATAGGACCACAAGGTCAAAGAAATGCAAGTGAAGGAAGAGCACTTGGGGTGCTGGGCTGCTAGAGGGGCAGAGCTGACAAATCAATAGTAAGGGTGTGAACAGAAGACATATGGCTGGTTATCATCACGGTCAGCCAGGACCAGGCTCTGCAGGGCTTGGCTTGCCTAGGTAGTCCATGCTGGAGAGTGGGTTGGGTTTTCCACTGCTGCTTGCAATGACTAAAGGAAGGGGAGGTCTGTCTCAGTGTCAAAGCAGCCTCTCCTCTGGGGAACCAAAGCACTGCTCTCCAGGGACAGGGGCCACAGTGCTTGGCTCAGCTGCTCTGCCTGTTTTCAGCACCCTGCACTCATTTCCAGCCAGACAGGCTTTTATCCTTGAGATATGAGCAGCGACTTTCCTTTTATTCTGAAAGAAGCATCCATTTTTGAGCATGATCAGAGCACAGATAATAAATATTACAAACAGCAGAGCTGTGAGAGGATGCCAGAGCCCTGCTGCTGGCTGATGCCTGACCTCTGCAAAGCCCACGTCACGGTGTCACATCACAGTGCTTGGCTGTGCAAAGGGGACCATCCTGCCCAGGGACACACAGTGTTGCAGGAGGGGCAGGACCCCTGCTGCCACATGTGCTCCTCCTCTCAGGGGGCCAAGGGGCTCCTCACATGGCACAAGACACTCCCTGTAAGGTCAGAAGGGCATGTTTGAAGGATCCTGCAATGAAAGTGGTTGTAGACACACAACAAGCTCTACAACTATTTTGTAGGGGAGATAATATGGTCCCAAAGGCCCCTACTGTGGCACAAAGTGGTGCTCCCAAGGCTCCCGGTGGTCCCAAGGTTCCTGGCAGCTTGCACTGACCTTTCTAGGGAGGGAACTGATGGTGCTGGGCCTCCCTGCCTCACTTCACCTCACTTCTCCTCACGTCACCTCACTACTGAGAAGAGGAGGAGCAGCTCCCAGATGATTCCAGCACATGGCAGTGGGCTCTTGTACTTAGGCAGTATTTGTAACTTGATTTAAAATTAGCCCTTAGTAATTTGAAGATGGTGATGAGAGTGGGATGAGACAGAGAACAGACTATTTCAGGAGTATTTTTCCAAATTCAGTGGGTAAAAGTGAGTTTTCCAGGGCTGCTTTCAGTATGTAACTGGAAGCTCAGCTTGTGAGCTGAAATCTCAAGTTTTTATTCATGGACAGCACTCTGCTTGGACATCTGGTTATGCACAGGAGTGAGGCTTTTGGGTTGTAAAATTAGATGGAAAATGTCCACTCTGGGAGAGAAAGCACAAGTTTCTTGTGAAACTTCTTTGGGAGGAACCAAAACTCAGGTGTTCACAGCTTGACTTTCACAAGGGAATGATATTTTAAAGCATCTGTGAATAAATCTGTGCAAAGAGACATGAGTTTTCTTAGCAACCTGCCCCGGCACCCATATCCACTGTGCAGTTTGCAGGCTGGGAGCGTGATGGGCCATGGAGCCACCCAAGTGCTCCGCTATAAGAGTACCCCAAGAACAGCACCCCTTGCCCTGGGTTTGCTGTGTAATCCATGGAAAGAAAACAGCTCATACTAATAGCTGAGGTGAATCTCACCAGAAAAACACTTGTCTCTCCTCTTTGGTTACTTGAATCTGCCCTGTACAATATTTTATTAGGAGCATGTCATAAATGGTGCAGATATTGATATAGAACCTGTGTTTTTACAGGTGTGAATGGTTTGCCAGGCCCTCATGTATTCTAATTCAAATCATCATGTCATTTTTGATGGTGCAAGACTTTAAGGAAACAAAAGTATTTTCACAGTGTCACTGTGAGTTTACGAGACCTGTGTTACCCATTTAGCATCCAGAGGGCTTGAATTGGGCATAATTACCAGAAATTTAATTCTCTTAAATCATAGGCTGGGAAGCTTAGAGTCTGTCAGACACCTTTGGACACTGAACCTGAATCTAAGTGTCTCCCCAAGCAGGCATGGAATATGGGGACATATTGACTTGTATCTGGTTACAGATCTGAAATCTGGATTTAGGTCCAGTAACTAGTAGCAGCAGACAGAAATGCACCAACAAACTTTACCCACACCACTCTAAGATGGCAATGGCCTGTCTGCACCTGGTCCAGTTCAGGGAGCAGGACTGAAAAGCACCTTGTGTTAGCCTGATCCTGGGGCAGCTAGCAAAGTCCTGAGGGATGCTGGAGGATTTGGCAGCCAGCAGTGGAGCATGAGGAGCCGTAAAGACCGGCTTCCCTCCTTCTGCCCCTTGGGGGTCAAGCAACACCCTGCCTGGTAATTTCCTTCACATCAAAGGAGCCTCCAGAGGCCCTGCTGATGGTCATGAGGAGCTGCAGTACCAGTGTAAAGCTGCTTGAGCTGGGTTAGCAGTGTGCTCACATATGGTCTCGGATTGTACCTTTCCACAAACCAGCTGTACCTCTCAAATAAATACATACTGGGCAAAGCTCAGAAATGCATCTTTCTAGAGATTATTTCCATCTGCACATCACAAAGGATATATTGATTTAGCTACACTCCTGAGATCAGAGTGGAAACACTGTATAGTCGGGAAGCAGACACATATGCTGCTTATCAAAGCTATACATACGGTACAAAAAGATACCAGTGTGGAGAGCAACCAGCTCACAACCTGTCCTGTAATTCTCTAAAACAAAGGAAAAGGAAGTGCTGAATGCTACTGTTCCTGAGCCATGCAAATGGCATGCGAGGAGCAAAACAATCCCGGCTGAACTCATGGACTTGAGGAATCTAAGGAGTTGACAACTGCTGTAGCTGTCAAGGATTGCTCCCAAAGCCTGTGTATTGATTTCTTAATTTATTTCTATTTCTTGGAGTTGCAGAGAAATGCAGTAATTGACACAATGGGAAAGAATATCCCAGATGAGCTCCAAGTGGCACCCAGAGTCACCAGTGTCACCAGAGCAAGGCTGTATTCTCTCTGCAAAGCCCTTTCACCCATGCAGGAGGACAAGTTATATATTCCTCAAAATTCATGGCATCTGTGTTTGTTGATGGTGATATAAGTCAAAAAAATACGGAGCAAAAAAGTGAGTTATGTAGATCATGCAGTGCCACTGTGTGCTGGCAATGTACGTACCTCAAACAGGTGCAGTAAAGTGACAGTAAAATAGTGACAGAGACGACACTGTGGTCCCCTGCAGCACTAATCCTTCCTGGTGTCTCTGGAATAATAGGGAACAGGGAAAGTTACTAGATGAAAATCATAGAATCATTTGGGTTGGAAGAGACCTTTAAGATCACCAAGACTGACTATGAACACAGCAGGGCCAAGTCCACCACTAAACCATGTCCCTAAGGGACTTTACTAGCTGTGTGTTGCAATATACAACTATGTCTTTTAAATATCTCCAGGGTTTCTGACCCAACCACTTCCCTGGGCAGCCTGTTCCAATATTTGACAACTCTTTCCATGAACAATTTTTTCCTAATATCCAATCTGAACCTCTCCTGGATCAACTTGAGGCTGTCTCCTCCTGTCCTGGCCCTTGTTACTTGGGAAGAGACTGACTCCCACGTTTCTACAAAGTCCTTTCAGTCAGTTGCAAATATACAAATAAGCATATATAGGATGATCCTTGCACTTATTTCAGGTATTTTTTGGCTTCTTATAGTTTTGCAGTTTAGCATAAATCAGGCCAGTTAGCACAAATGTCTCTGGGTGTGGGAGTAAAGAATTATTAAATTCCTCTCTTTCCTTACCACCAACCACTTTTGTACCTCTCCTATAGCTCAAGCTCCCACACCCACATCCCTGAGTCAGCAGGACACATCCCATCAGCGATCCTCAGTCACTTCTGTGCAAAACCCTTAGGCTGAGTTTAAATGTCTGTTAAACAGTTTAGACCAAATTATCTTTGCTGCACAGACCCTGCAAGTCATCAAACAATGTACCACAGCTGTTGTATGTGTATCCACAGAAGATTTCTTTCCCTAGACAAAATGATCAGAGGGATGAAACCCCTCCCTCATGAGGACAGGCTGAAAGAATTGAGACTGTTCAGCCTGGAAAAGAGAGCACTCCAGAGCGACCTTGTTGCAGTCTTTCAGCATTTACAGGGAGACAGCAAGAAAGAAGTAGGCAGAGTTTTTAGTAGGGCTGGTAGTGATAGAAGAAGAGGTAGGTAACAGTTTTAAACTGAAGGAAGTTAGATTCAGACTACAGGTAAAGGAAGAACTTACTTACAACGAAGGTGGAAAAATACTGACAAAGGTTGCACATAGATGTGGTGGATGCCCTATCCCTGGAAGGTCAGTTGGGTGGGACTGTGGGCAACCTGGTCTAGCTGAACATGTCCCTGCTTATTGCAGAGGAGTTGGATAACATGACCTTTCAAGGGTCCTTTCAACACAAACTATTTCTGATTCTGATTCTGTATTACTGATTCTGTAGCAAAGAATCCTTATATTGGTGTTATTTGGACACTCTCAGGAAGATGAAGGCCAAGAATGATTGGTTCTGACAAAAAAATTGGCGAAGTGCCCTGAGTACCAAGGTTGAACTACTATCAAACTCCTTTCATGTCTCCTCTACCAGTCTAATGCCCTGTGTAAGTAGGAGAAGCATAAAAAAGAAATCTTTGATGGCTATGGCTTCAAAAGACAGTACCCTTGATGCAAATGATTGATTACCTGACAATGTTCAGGTGGAGAAAGAAACAGTCACTCTAAAACAAGCAGCCATTTTCAAAAGTCAGAGTGAGACCACTTGAGAGTCCAGGATGGCTGGAATGAGGCACAGTGTAGTGCCTACTCACCAGGAAGAGATGACTCTGCATGCTTGATCTCAAGACTTCCATCTTACCCAGGTACAGACGGAAGTAACCTGGGAGAAAGGGGTCAGTGAATCCCAAACCCCCCAAAGTTTCCTCAGCACAGGGTTTGCTTTCTCTGCAGCTTCGCTATCCAGCGACAGAGACCTCCTCCCCAGCAAGAGATGCAGAATCAGGCACAAAAAATGGCATAGCTGCTTCTCCCTGGAAAATTCCACCCAACATCTGCACAGCAGCTGGATTTCCCAAGTCTATTATCTCATTTCACTGATCTGAATGAATTTGCTCTCAGAGCAGCTGCAGATCTGTATATATCACTCACGGCTTGATTCACTATGTTTTACCTGAATGAAATATTAATTAGCTACACTGTCTTTTCTCCTCCCACCACTAAATGCTAATTAATTGTAATTCATGATGGAAAAACAAGTGGTACATGAATAGTTACTTTGGACCAAAACATGAATTTGTTCTAAAAATCCAAACCAACCATAGTCAATTCAGAGTTTGAAACTCTGCTGGGGAACAAGTTCAACATCAGTCTCAATCTTTTCATTACGGGAGTCTTAAATCCATTTTTTCCTACAGAGTCATCCAGAGAGATGCATCACTAATATACTGGCAAAGCATGGGGTCTCTAACTCATCTTGGACAGTTTCTTAATACGAGGAAGGTCCCACAAGAGACAGCATGGCCACGGTGTTTGGCATGAAGTGAAGACACCAGGCAGACTCTGGAACCTGCAGGTTTTGATCCAGTCACTTAAAACAGCTTTCCCATCACCACAACTCAGAGGTCATAAATACTTTTGCCACAAAACTCATGCTTCCCACTGAAACCGACATATGGGCTGATGAGTTCTCAGCAAAAAGGATGTTTTATGTGAAGATTTAGAAGTATGAAGAGCACGCTTAAGACATGTATTTCCAAAAGGTGATTTATAGGGTAGATCTACTCCTTGGGGTGTATTTATCTAGCAGGCTTAATGGCCACAACTAGTTTTAGTCTGAAATGTCACATACTTTTTTTTTTTTTTTTTTGACTGGCTGCTGTTTACAACACACTCTGCAAACAAACTGGGCTGCTCAGCTCTGCATTTTCTAACGGCGGCAGCCTTTCTTCTTTCTCCCTATAACAAAAATGCTTTGAAGTCCTATGCTGTTAGTTACAAGTATCCTGATATTTCCCCAGCAAGGATGTAATAGGAGCCAAAACAAGCCTCCAGGTGCCAATATTGCACCTGACAAATTAGGCACACGACTGGAAAAGGATGGGCCCATCCTTCTGCTTAATGTTCATTTCCTCTCATTTCCACGTTAACAGGAAGTAGTTGGAATGGAAAAAAAGACTTTCCTTAAAGACCTGAACTATCAAAAGCCTGTGGCTGTTTCTCCTTGCAAACAAAAACTTGGAAGCCAGCTACGTCCTATGATTTGGAGCTCATTTACAGTGACTTATTTAACCCCTACTGACGGCACGATGAACAGGATGTTATGATTTATTTAACACTTAAAGCGGGTGTGAGAACAAGGTGGATGGTGCCCTTAGATGTAGTCTTTTCATAATTTATTGCTCCAAGTGCTTAATTTTTCCTCAGGGAAGCCTTTGATAGCCGGCTGCTGCAGTGTGGTTAAGTGTGTGCATTAAGCTGTAAAGGAAAAATATTAATAATACTAAAAATAATAACCGTAACCAAAGTTACTATTTTGCATAACAAGAACTTGCATGCATTGCTCAGCTGAAACTCTGAAGTGATATCCCCACACCAACCGAATTGACTTGAGGATATTTAATGGAGCAGCACAAAGAGTGTTGAATTTACCTTCTGAGGACTTGAGCTGCACAAACACAAAGCAAACTCGCTCTAGCAAAACGCCGCACGGCTCCTGGAAGGCCACTGGAGAACTGTAACAAAGTCAGCTAAAAAATGTAAAATGACTAACATCTCCTACGCTGGTACCACAGGGGATTCTGACCAAGAACAGAGTCACAAAAAATGTTATGTTTGACTGGCTTTAAAGTTGAACTGCTGCTTAATAATGTTGCAGCATCCCTCAGAGGGTTTATCTTAAAGCACCTTCTTTTGAATGGTCCGTAATCTTTATCTGGAATACAGAACCATCCTTTAGAAATCATTCTCATGTCAAAGTTACTCAGTGAAATAATGTATAGATCTCTTGCTCTCTGGAGATCAGTGCTCAGCTCCGCTTCATGTCATTACATTGCAGGCCCTTGGTGACTTTAGCAAGCATGATCTGTAGGAACGCTTGCACCTGTGGATAAAGGACTTCAACTTTGAATGTTAAATACCTGTTTCAGGGAGTTTTTTTCCTCTTGAGCATGCATGCGTGTGAGTAAGATGTATTTTGATATAGACAGGCAGGTAATTCATTTCACTTTTAGGAGATGAAGTAACGATTTTAGCAAATTACATTTGTCTCTTTAATCTTATATTTCCATGCACACTGAGTTAAATGTTGTAAAACTATCAATTCTGTCAAAACCTAACAGAAAGAAAACAAGAAACCCTGCAATCTTAATGTCCAAACTGACTGGTGATTAACAGGAATTAAATGTGCAGGAATTCCAAATCTTTTCTGATCGGAGATGTCTAGATGACTTTTGTTTTTCCATAATTGTACGAGGTTCCTACATAGTATTTAAGAATCAATTATATTGCAATTGATGTAATTAACTCTAATAATCCAGTAAAAGTCAGTAGGAGGGCTATTCAAGTCAATAGAAAAGAGAGACTATATTATGAAGGTGTTATTAACCTATACAGATTTTTACTAGACATTTCCTTTTCTTACATAATAAATATACAGTGATGAGGAGGGCTGTCATTATAATTTAATGGGAACAATGGTTCATCACTTCCTTTCCTGTACAAGCTTTAACTAATTCTACATACAGTGTATAAGTAAAATGAAGTTAAATGAATCTCATAAATTAGCTATTAATCATCCATCAATCATCTGTTGCTCCATGATTAAAATCTGTGTTGCATTCAGAGCTGGGAAAGGTATTTGGGGAGTGGCAGGAGCTGCATGCACATCTTCCAATTAATTTATTCATGCTCTTCCATTTTGCATTGCCAAGGCTACTTACTGAAACCAGTCCTGAAGTCAGAGAAAGTCTCCTGAGGAAAGTTCTAGCCCTTCCCAGAATAAAGTAAAACTCTCATTTCCATATTTATAGGCATTGCTCTGGCTTTAAGCATTGTTGCATATGAGAACCTCATTCACGCTTCTCAATTCAGTCAGACAACTCTTTTTGGGGAAAGAAAACAACACTACAAAGTCAGGGAAAGTGAGGCAGTGGTCTGCTATATGCCTTGCAAAGAGAATTCCTCTGCCCAAGATCCTAATCTCCTGTCTTATGCTCTAAGTCTTTTGCACTGCTCAATGAGGCAAAAGTGAGTTCTGCCTGAATATGGCTATTAAAATCCAGCTTTTTAGGAATTTCTGTCTTCACCTTCATCAAGCTGAGAATAAGCCTTATTACATATGGAAGACTGCATTGATCTCATTAGCAGGACTGCTTGTCTTGGCAGTAGACAAAGATCAGTTGTCTGTGCTACTGTTACTCAATATATTAGTTGCCTTCTGAGAGACTGGCTACAGGTGATCCTCTTATCTTGCATCTTGGCAGCCTCAGTCTTGGCAGCTCTTCATGGCACCGTGCATCTCTCCCACAAAAACTACACTGGGCCATTGCAGGCAGCTCCAAAGCACACTCAAGTACACAGGGACAGTGGTACACAGAGACCACTTTCCTGCATAGAACTGAGCTGATCAAAAGAGGACCAGGAGAAGGCAAGGGCAGTGTTTTAGTTATTCTGGAGTAATTTAAAATCACAATAAATGTTGAACTACCTGGACCCTCTGTGCAGTGTCACTAAATGTATGCAAAGAATGAGACTGAGGAGTAGAGTTTTGTTTGTCTGCTGTCAAAATACTTTTTCAAAGATCTTGGGAAGAGGGTATAATTTTTGAAAGCTCTTCTTATGCAGACCCCCTCCATCTTTGTTCACATGTTATTACCGCTTTGGGTAAGACGTAGTACGTGTACGCAACTAAAGAAAGAGGGAGCTGTGATGTTGCAATAAATATAACACAGAGGAGTCCAGTAATGCTTTGTAACTACAGTGCTGATTTTTTTTTTAAATCACAGCAGTAGGGCAAGTGCTCTACAGATATCAATAGTTGCACCAGAGCTGACCTATGTTGCACAGAATGAATGAGCTTTGACTATAGGAACACAGATAGGCAACCCTGCTGACTCCTGCTGAATAAACCTATTGTAAAGCTGGCAAACAGCATCCTTCCAGGGCTCTTGGACTTGTGGCTTCATCTAGTCTGGGACTCCTCAGGGTTTTATTCTCTATAACAGCATCATACTTTCCCATACTGCTAAACACAGAAGACATTTCTGATGTTCGCATTGCAAGCTCCACTTGCGGTGTACTTGATTTGGTGGTGTTTGACAAAGCCTTTCCTTTAATTCAGGAGCCAGTTCTGTGATAACAAGGACATAGATGGAAAACCAGTGCTCCATGAGGCATTAAACCTCTTTTTTTCTTGTTGTGGGCCAAAGCAAAATGCCAACGGGTGTCATACAGCCCCATATACCAATAATTAGTTCACCACAGCAGGTGTATTTGACCACAAAAGCTATTCTTTGAAAATGAGATCTTTTCTTTTGGGAGAATTGTAATGCCTAACTTTCCAGGCATGGGAAGCACAGTTGCAATGAGTTTTAAGCAGAATGACACGTCCTCTGCTGCAGACACCACCCAGGGGCTGAGCAGGGCTGCCCTACACCTTTCTGGCACTACCTGAGAAGCACAGGGCTGCTTTTTTGGGTGTCTTTGGAACTGCAGTGCCATGCAAACGAGCTGTGCCAAAAATGATAGACTGAGAACTGTTAAAGTACAGCAATTCAGCAGTCAAAACTTCCTTTATTTAAATCCCCAAACACCACTTAGTTATGTAATAATCTCAGTTCTTTCATGCTCCATGAGCTTGCCTTAAATTGTCTGGAGCAGCTCCTCAGCTGCAGATAGTCCCAGCTCGCAGAAGGCAGTGGCACTGGGACGGTTCCCACCAGCTGCCGCTCTGCCTCGACTGCAATTGCATTTCACACACAAAAGATGACAATAATCTATCAAAAAACACAAAACAAAAAAAACCCACCCTCCCCCTCAGTTTGAATTGTCATCTGCAAGAAAAGATTCCAGTGTTTCAGCTTCCATGGAAAATCAATACTGTCTTATCTTTATTTTATTACTTAAAGAAAAAAAAAAATCTTGTGATGACAGTATTAGGTAGCACTGTGAAAAACAACTAAATATAGCAGTGGATCATAGTGGGTGTGAATGGAAAACAAAGGAGTCAGGAGCCGAGCTCCTGCTGCTGTTACGTCACTATAACACCCATAATTATGTTATTATGTACACTGCCCACTTCAACTATATCTGGACACCACTTACCATGATAAAAATCTGATTACTAACATGACATATAATCTTGGTTTCTTTGATGAGAGTTAACTTCTGTCTTTTATTTTCTTTTTCAAACAGACAGGATATTTGTTTTGCCTCCCTTCTACAGGGAGTTTGGAAGAGTGAGCATACAGGAAAAATTTAAAAAGTTGATTTAAAATCTCATTGCTGGACTCATTTTATCTTGATATAAAAACATATCAAGCCAC
Organism: Poecile atricapillus; assembly: GCF_030490865.1. NCBI lineage: Eukaryota > Metazoa > Chordata > Aves > Passeriformes > Paridae > Poecile > Poecile atricapillus. The sequence goes on from NC_081251.1 coordinate 95,227,463, forward strand.
TTCTAAGGTGCTGCTGTGCATAAATTCTCATAAATTCTCCTCACAAACACCTAACTTTTATAAATACTATTAGCTCCACACAGAAATTCATCTGAATTTAGGGCATGCTTAGCTATGGAACTGCTACACCTTTTTGTGCTGAGCACTACAGCTTTCAAACTTAAAATGCCCTTATATGAGGGGTAGGTGGTGGGTGGCTCAGGCATGATGGCTTGGTGCCACATGGATCCCATAGGCTTTATGCTGGAGGAGAATGTCTGGTGTGTACATGAGGATGGCCAGTGAGGTGGCCATTGCTGCTTCCCAGCACTGGGAAGGATCCCTCAGGTGTTTCTTACACCCCCTTTCGTTGCCAGTGCCCCAAAAATCAGTCCTGCAAATTCCTACAACAACACTGATGTTTAGACAAAGTGTGGTGTTTTAAAGGCCTTGGGATTTTTTTTTTTTTTTTTTTAATATTTAGAAAGTGAGAGGGGGAAAAACCAAAACTGGCAGAAAAAAAACCCCAAAAACCAGTGTCTTTCAAGATGAAAGATTTTTTTTTTTCCCTTTAGCTAAATGAATATTGAAAAAACATATATCTTATTATGTCTTCAGCCCTTAAGGTTATCCTATCTGGTTTGTTTCACAGTTCAGCAGGAATAACCCCCAAGATATTTCCAAGATAACTGTTAAATATCTGACTTTCATCTACAATAGAGGAAATCTGTATCGCCAACAGCTTTTCTCAGAATTCCACCTTAAAACAGTTTTAGTACCACCAGACCAGAAGGGTTTGATGCCAAAGAGCTGTTCTGTCCTATTGAAAGCAGAGAATGGCTTCCTCTGCAATATGTACAAAGAGCAAGGAAATTTACTCAATTAATGTGAAACACAAAATGGCATCTGCCATCTGGAGATGCACACAAAAGCCACGGGCAGTCAAACACTTCTTAAGACTTTGGCATGTAAAATTAACATATTTTAAGACTTAAAAGGACATGTGAACTCCAAGCTTGCAAGGATTTAATGCAAGGATTTCTGACAGCAAAATAAAACACACAATATAATATTTCCAATGTAATGTCCCAGAAATATCAGTGCTAACCACCTACAAAAATTTGCCTGTGACACCAAGGCTACCATTTCTGTATTATTAGCTGGGAATTGAGTGGTTGTTCATTAAAATATGCATTTTTAAACAATGGACAGATATATGCTTTCAATAAACTTTAGAACCACACTAAAGTATGGTCTTTTACTGAGACCTGTGTAAAAGTCTTGTTTCTTCTTGTGTGTGCCACTGTGCAAACACTGTTTTTATTTTTCATTGCGAAAAGAGAGGGATGCTGACTAGTCAAGTTTAGTGGAGATTCAAAGTGCATAAATAGGGCTTCCTTTTCTCCAAACACTTTTAAGTATTCTCTTCTTGAATAAAATGAAGAAAGTTCAGCTCCAGTGTCTGTTCCCTTTTGTGTATTAAAAAACCCATACTGGTTTAAAAAAACCATGACATATGGCATCTAAGTGGTCACTGCCATAAATTATTCAACTTCTGCTCACTCCACAAACGTAAATCTTACAAAATACAAAACCTGAGTCCTCTCTGGCAAACTCATGGTCACATGTCCTTGAGGGTGTCTTCAGCACACTTTTAGCCACACAGATCTGGTCACTGCATCCAAAATTTTTACCCAGACACCCACTGTGATATACAAATTCACCTGCTTTTTACTGTACCTGCATCCTTCATTCTGACACTCACCAGCATCACCTGAGCGGAGCCTCCTGATATTTTAGGGTGCAGACCTTTCCTCCTACCTGTTAGACACACAGAGCACTGGTTGCACAAGCCCTGTTCTCTTCAGCATTTTGCTGAAGAAGAGAGAGTGACAAAAAAAGAGGAGAGGGGAGAAATCAAATTCATTCCTGCTTAAGACTATTAAGAGGGTTCAGCAGCAGTTTCCCATGCAGTGTTGCTCAGGATGAACAGGATGTCTGAATAAGTCTGCCATGTGTCTCGCAAAAGCAACCTTAATTTAGGCACCTCCAACTTCACAGTTTGGCTTTTTTTTTCCCTTTCTTTCAATGAACACTTTTTTTTTTTTTTTTTTTTTTAAGACACTAAAGTGAACATTTCAGAATACACCAGAAACTTGGCTCTCAGCCAAGGACACCAACCCTGCAAATACTTTCTCATGTGAGTTGTGATAATGTAGCCAGTGCAATACAATGGGATGATACACAGAACATGTATTCAGATGTTTAGGGAAAGGATGACAATAAGCTTAGCAGACCTAGAGTATTAATGAAGAAGTGTCAGGTGAAAAAAATTTCTTAAACAGTTACTTACTTTGCCAGTTTCCTGGGTTTTATACTGACAACAATTTGTTGTCTAAGGATTAGTTTTACTGATTAGTTTTTTAGTCAAAACACTCTTAGAAGTAACACAGCAAAAAAATATAAGGTAAAGCATAAGATAAAAAAGTCATCATTCCAGTATCAACATCCACATGGCCCAGACATTTTATGCCACATTCTCACAGCAAATAAAAGAAAAATAAATTAGAAAGTACCTCAAACTGATCAAACTCTGCACTCAGCCAGAAGAAGAGGGCTGAGAATGCACTAAAGAAACATTTAAATTTTATTTACCAGTTTGCTGATTTGTCCTTGCATTTTTGAGTGTGTGTGTGTGAGAGAGGACAAACAGAGACAGACAGCGAAGAAAATGACTCATGCCTGACAATGTTACCATGAAAATGGTCATAGCTGTGGGCTTCCCTGGGGGAATTTGTAATACCACAGCAAAAATCCAGCTAGCCTGCAATTACGGTGCCGGCAGCGAGTCCCTCCAGCACGAGCCATAATGTCTGGCTACAGCTGGTGGGAGCACTCTGGCTGTGTTCCCCCACCAGGAGCATCCTGGGCTCTGGGGACCAGGTGACTGGTGTGGGGCGAAGCTGCTGGGACAGCCCCACCCTTCCAAGCAGGCAGAGGTCACCCAAAAACTCCTTCCCACAGAGGGATGGAAAAAAGAGCGTGCTTTAATGCACAGCTCCCCTCTTAGCACATGCAGGCACATTTGGTGTAGGATCCCCAGCCGTTCCCTCCTACGGCAGAATCCCATCCTGCAAAAGAAACCCTCAGTGCCGCTGATGTAAAGGACTCTGTGTTAAAAATAAAAACACAGTCCTCAGCAAAAGCGAGCAGGCTTCCCGGGAGAGGAGCGTGAACCCATGCCAGTGACAGACTGGAAGTGCAACATGACGGAGATGCTGCTGTAACCGGACAGTTGAGGGATGAGCTGGGGTTTCCAGGCATGTCACAGATGACATCCCGCGGCTCCGGGGGCCAGGGCCGCTGAACCTGCTGCTGGCCAATCCTTGGAGTGTCACTTACATGAGCTCCAAAGTAATCTTCTGGCCCACCCTTCAGGAAAAAGATAAGATGTCATGATCAGCTAATAGGAAGTGACAAGAAGAGATAAAATGGATGGGGAGGGAGGGAAGGTTTCGGATTGAAAAGGCATTATTCTTTCCTCTAATGCCAACCCTGCTAACAATAGGGCTGAGTTAATTAACGGGCTATTTGAGCACTTTCATCCATTTTTGCATATAGCATTAATTTTTCTACAGATACATATAACACAATTAACCTATAGCTTTTCAAACAATCAGACATGGCAATCCTTTCAAACTGGTGGGGAAAACATTGCACTTTTACAGAAAAAGGGGATTTAATTAGGGAAAAAGATTGAGAAGAGTCTTTGTTCCTCTACTCTTCCAGCCATTGCCTTCCATCTGGCATGGGAACTTATTACCAAGACATCTGAGCATCTTCCATAAAAAAAAAGACAAGCAAACACACAAAACACCCAAGTTTCTGGCTTTCCTCCCTCTTTAGAGTAGAAAATCCTATCTGTCAAGCTTAGTTCACTTGCAATTAAGAAATCTGCTTCACTCCCTAACGAAATGTTAGTGCGTCACTTGACAAAGTCCCATTGAGCACAGAGAGAGAGGTTTAGGCTGGAAAATGCTTGTAAAGTTTCTCCCCAAGTGCTGCTCCAACGGCACCTCTGACTGGGGGGGCTGAGTGCTACCCCCTGCAACCACCCGGCTGCACACGCACAAAGCCTCTGGTACTCAGTCAACTCTGCAAACTTCAACAAAAACCTAATCAGAAGTGCCAGGCTTTTAAGATCATAGCCCCGCCGTGATGTTAATCAGTTCGGTGGGGGAAGAAGCGTCTCTGGTGGGTACAAAGCCGAGGACAAGGGGTTGCGATCTCTGTGCGGCTGCCGTACGAATGACAAATAACAGCAGCGAACTGCTGCCTTCTCCGGAGAGCCGAGCGCGCACGATGGGCACAGAAAGGCTCCCTTTATGCTGCAAAGAATTCACAGCTTAACCAAGCCACAATATGTTTTGAAGCTTTTGCCAAAAAGTACAAAAACCTGTAGCCAGTGTAGCTAGGCATTTGATAACAAGCGTGGTTTCTTCTGCTCGACATATTTTCCTGATGTATTTGTTTGTAAAGGTAGAGATAAGTATAGTAACACAATCTGTTCCTTAATATCGTAGGCAAAGAAAAATCACTAGTCACTAGCTATAACAGTTTACAGTCTCTGTGAGACAGCTGCAAGTATATGTTTATTCTTTCATTCTAAATATCTCAAATGGAGCCTGATCCTGAAAACCCTTCTTCCTCCCAGTGATGCTTGTCTGCAATAATACCAATGAAAAACAACTGCTGATGTAAGGAAAGAAAAGAAGGTGAGGCTCAGATTCCCTACCCAAAGCTCATAATGGCTATTTTCACTAAAGATAAGAAAGCAGACTGGGATGTGCCATATCACAGAAACAAGCCATTCTGCCCCTATCTACAATTTTGACAGTTATCTATGGAAAATGCAGACTTAAAAAACTCTTAAGAATAATTATTAGAATTCATAGCCAAAATAACATACATCAGCCTTGATTAGTTCCATGAAAAAGCAGCCTTAAATTGGTAGTTTAAAAACAGGAAAATTAGCGGTATGATTAAGAATGAATGGCTAATAAAAAGAATTTTGCTAAAACAGATTAAGGTTCAGATCAAGGTCACAAAAGGAACTGATTGAGGAAAACTGTCATTTTTGCTGGGACTCAGTAGCTGTTTTAGCAATGCAGTTTCCTCTGAATCACAGTCTTGTAATGAGAAATTACACTGTTGGGGTTAATAAAGACTTTGCTTGTCACGTTAGTTTCCCCCAAATTTAATTTAAAACACTGTGCTCAAAGAAAAAGAAAAATTCCTTGTGCGTAAGTAGACAGAAAGCAATATAACTAAGCTAAGTAATCTCTAGTAAAATGCAGAATTTGTGCCATAGTTCCAGTTCTCATGTTTGTTGTAAATTCTTGCCAGAAAATAAAATAAAAATAAATTAAAAAAAAAAATCTGCAAGTGGCCCAAAGCCCTGTTTGTCTCCCTGTTTCTTCCAAAATAAACAACTTCTGCTTATAGCGCCACAGCCCCCCATTAGCGGAGTCTATGTAGGGAAGTGCTCCCTAACGGGGTCTGACATTTGCCTTTGTGCCAGCTTCCCCACTTCTTGGCTGTGAACAACCTCCAAGAGGGTCTGCCTCTGCCCCCTTTGTGTCCTGAGCTGTGCAAAAGGCTTGGTCTGAAATTCAGTGCTCCGAAAATAGATTTACAGGGAGACTTTAGCCAGGCAAAGCCCTTCTTCCTGCGTGCAGGCAGCAGCGGTCCTGTGCTGCAAACTGGATGGTGTGCATATAGATATGGGCACAGCTAACCTCAGGAATTTCAGACCAGGACTAACCTTGTGCACACAATTCCCTTCTGAAAACAGCCCCGTTCCCTTGTCATCCCACTTGCAAGGAGCTGGGGTGATTGCCGACTGTGCCAGTTGCCTCACATTTTCACCTGGTCCCAGTGGAGTGTAAGAGGAAGAGGGAGACACCACAAGCATTCCAGGGGTTCTCCACCACCTTGTGTTCCCAGTCCCAAGCTGCATGGCAGCTGGCTGCCCTCCAGGGCGGGTTCCTTTGGAGTGTGCAATTCCACACACGTGCATGGATCCAGGCTCTGAAGGAAGAACCAGCTAGGCAGCAATGAGGATTTTAGAATCAGTGAAACTGTTCAGTAACATCTTCTGCTTCATGGGTGCAACGCTCCAGTGAAATAAATACTCATGTCTATAAATTGGCTGTTTCAGGGAGTTGGGATATTTACTCTTGGTGGCTTTTTTCCCCTCTTGGGCTGGTATGAGAGGAGCTGGCACGTCTGGCCCATGATGGGAGGTGTCACAGCCCTCCTGAGCATGGGGTTGCTGCTTGGTGGCATAAGCTATTGTTGTCATTGTCACTATCACCAGGCCTGATCAGGGTCAGCAAGCCAACGTGAGAGCTGTTGTATTAAGCCTGCAATAAAAAGACAGTCCTTGTCCCAGAACACACTTGGGCTGGTTTTCTGACAAGCTGTAACAGGTTCTGCAGTGGCACCTTTTCTGTTGCTAAATAAAGAACTTCTGTCTTGCAGAGCCTAAACCCATTGCTGAAAGATTGAAAGGAAAATGAACTAATAGGACAAAGGGGCTGTGTACAGGGTTTTTTAATGTTTGTTTGTTTTGATCTTAGTTGCAAGTAGTTCATATGGAGTGAAGTGCACTGACATGCAGAAGAAAATAAGTACTCAGTTTTACAAAGGACAACTGCTTCAGACAGAACTGAATGCAAAAAATCAGTATCATCCAGACAAGATTACTGTGCCAGAAATCACATTTTTATTAGTACGTAAAACACATGTCACTTGACAATGAGTATCTGCAGCATGGAGTGAAATAACCCTCCAGCAGCGAAGTCAATATTTAAATCAATATCTCTGGTAAGGAAAATATCTTACTCATTGATATAGATTGGATTTTTTTTTTCCTTATGAACCTCTCAGGAGGTAAACAGCATATTTCTGTTGTAAAAGCAACTAAACAGTATTGCCAAACAGGTCTAATCTTTCCTAGAATTCAATAGCACGGTCCTCTGAAATTATTAATGTTGTTATAAATGCCATTTGACCTTTATGTCAGGGATGTATTTCCTTTTCATAAAAAGGCACCTACATTATTTTGGGCCTGCTGTGCTGCATGTAAACACAGTAACTTCAGGGGGAGCTTAGGGCACTGTGGGATGATTTTTTACATTATGTGGGTACCTAATGATTCAGCTACTCAAGGCTAAAATCCATAAAAGATGTTAGTGCCTTTACGTTAATTGCTGCAAAAACCTCCATCCACTCTGGCAAAGCAGTGCAGCATTTCAGAAAGGCTCACAGATTGCCGGGACCACAAACAGGCTCAGAGCATCATCACCCGGGCAAAGGGACTCCCATGCCCTCCTCCCCGGGCCTGTGCTGTGCTTTGCATTGCAGAGCCATTAGAGATGGTAAAATATTCAGCGCTGGAAGCAGTCTGTTGTTCCCTCCCAGTTTCCTGTTTTAATCACCTTTTTCACAAAGTCAGGCTTACTTGTTTCTTCTCCTTCTGACTCTGTGATTCTTTGGTCCCTTTCTGCCACTGGAAAAAACAAACAAACAAACAAACAAACAAACAAGCGAAGGAGGGGTAGGAATGAGCCCATTCCACAGCCTGGTGGTAACACACTTTTTTAGAGAGAAGACAGCCGTGACTTTGCACATCTTTGGAAGGAGGCAAGTGTTAAATGCTGATTTCTCACCCCTAGGGGAGACACCCTAACTTGTGGACTTTCCTATGAAAGACGGGAGCTGACACCACCATGAGGACGCCTCGCAAAGGAAGCGGGGCTGGGCGCGGCTCTGCTGGAGCCCGCAGGTGCGGGGAAATCCCGAGCTGCCTCCTGAGCGATCCCCAGGGCTCCCTGGGTCCCTGCCCACTGCAGGACAGCTCTGACAGGCACAGAAACAGCACCCGGGCAGCTCCTCTGCATGATCCACAGGGACAGCTCTGGATATGGACACCTACGCGCTGCTTTAGGCTCCTAAAACCATTGGCTTGATCAGGACCTTACGAAACCACCCAGGCACCTGGGTTCTGTTAAATTTAATAGTATAGCACTCCCAAATGTTTTGAAAGGCTATTAGATGCCTTTCTGCCCCTGAAAAAGTTGTGCTTCAATGCCTTGCCAGATTGAGTCCTTAGAGGTGACCGACTGGATGCATTCTTCAGATAATGGAAATAACTATTGGAAAGGATTCTTTAAAAGGTTCCTAGAAGCTGTTGCTATGTAATATAAAAGCCAAATTAATTCCTATTTAAAAAAAAAAAAAAGGTAAAAAGAAAAAAAATTTCCCCCACTTTATAAGCCCTCTACAGAAATATCTTCCTCTTTCTTAAAAACTTTAACCAATCAATAGAATGTAAGTCTATAAAACGAAATTATATTTCCACTTTGATTAGCCAACAGGATAGAGTAGAGTTTTAAACCATCAAATGTGCTTCTTTTTCTCCTGCTTGGTGGTTTTAAACTTCTTAAGACTTTTAATGCAAGTACCAGGACAGGGCAGCACAAAGTATGTTTTAAATGTGCTCTTAAAATCTCCACATGGAGGTTTCTGAAAGAGTTCAGATCTTTGAACCTCAGTAGGGTGGTGCTGGCTAAGAGCTGTCCCTCTCTGGCAGCTCTTCTGTCCAATATGATTGATAGCAAGAAAGCTGCATTAGTTTTCATGGGATTAGATTTTGTATGAGACAACAGAGTGCATCCCCCAAGGTCTTCACTCAAAAAGAACAACCTGGAAAGCTTCCCAAATTTTGTTTTTAAACTTTTGTCCAGCATTGCTTTGGCCCCTGCTGCAGGTAAGGCGTGCTTTGGTCAAAAGAGAAGGAAAGCTATTCAGTGAAATAAGGAGTGACTGATTTAACCAAACCCATACTGAGAATAAACCCTATCAGAGGAACGAATCAGAGCTGAAGCTAAAACCAGCCTCCACCTGGCAGCTTTTCCTGTAATACAGTATGAATCAGAACTTGCATCTGCCAGAGTTTGCACTGGAGTTCTCAACAGACTCGGCTATTACACCTCCTGGAGGTGCAACTGCGTGTGACACCAGGAGAATTTGATGCTGATTGAGAGCACAAGGTTTTCTGACTCGGGAGAGGCAGATTCTTGCCACAGAAGGCTTATTCCAGGAATCTGAGAGAGAAGCATATAAATGGAGCTTTGCAATATTTCTGGAAATGCATGGCATTTGTTATGGCAAGTTGTGCTGGACTCAGGTATCCAGGGCCACTTGAGACTGGAAGCAAAAGGAAGTTACAGCCGGGTGGCAGCTGCTTGGATGAGAATTTCCTCATGGGATAAAGCAGTTGGAAGGGTTTTCCCTCTCAACCTTCACACCAAGCCCGTGGAAAGAGCAGGTGGGGTAAGACCAAGGCCCTGTGTGAGAGAGAAACACATCACAGTGGCTTACACTGGAGGCAGCCAACTTAATTCTGATCCATCCTTTCTAAGGGACCTGCAGCCTATTAGGAGGGCTCCATACCATTTCTATAAATTCAGACCTACAGCCTCATTTACATCAGGGTGCTCCTTAAGGGCTGAGAGCCAAGGAAGCCAAATGAATCAGTGATAGTTCTCTGATTTAGCATTGACCTGCAATGTTGAGCCTGGGAGGGCACAAACAGTTAATCTTAAAAGCAGCCTGGCAGGAATGGGGTTTGGGAACCGATTCACCAAATTTACACAGTGGTGTTTAAACTGAGCAGGACATTAGCTGATATTCAGTGGGCAAACTTAATGGCCAACATCACTCCATCAGCCTTTTCCCATGAAAAACCTGCACCCTAGGTGCTACCAAGTGCTAATTTGTTAAGAAAGCCTTAATTGAGTGACAGTTAATTATTGACAGATTTGAACTACTTTATCTCTCAATCAAAACCTGGCTCTGGACCAGGCAGCAAGCAATTTACAGCCACAAAGGTAAATCTGGCCACGTGCAAGCTTATGCTGAAGCCTTATGGTTGTCCCTCCCCCACCCTAAATTTCATCTAAAATTTCTCTCTGAAGGAGCCGATGATCCCCTGGTGATCACCAGCCCACGTCAAGGTGGTTACCCTGCTTAACCCCTCTTGGCACAGAGTGGGAATTACCAAAGGGACATCCATCTGGAGCTGCCTGAGATAAGAGGTGTCCAGTGTTAATAAACAGGCTTCCTCTACACCTCAGCAGGGCCTTCCTTTTCTAAACAGCCTTCCTTTAATGTTGTAAAATGTTTTTTTCCATTTACTCAACGATCATGCCTTTGCCGGTGGGGGAGGACCAAGGGAAAGAGTGAAGGGTGGGAGGGGAGAGGAGGAGAGAGGAAGAGAAGAGAAGAGAAGAGAAGAGAAGAGAAGAGAAGAGAAGAGAAGAGAAGAGAAGAGAAGAGAAGAGAAGAGAAGAGAAGAGAAGAGAAGAGAAGAGAAGAGAAGAGAAGAGAAGAGAAGAGAAGAGAAGAGAAGAGAAGAGAAGAGAAGAGAAAAGAAAAGAAAAGAAAAGAAAAGAAAAGAAAAGAAAAGAAAAGAAAAGAAAAGAAAAGAAAAGAAAAGAAAAGAAAAGAAAAGAAAAGAAAAGAAAAGAAAAAGATGACAAAGAAAGAAAAAACATTTAAAAGGCAAAAGAAAAAAAAAAAAAGATAAAAAATACGAAAGAATGTAAGAGTGAAAGAGGGAGGGAGATGGAAGGAAATTTAATATCTTACAGAAGCAGTAGTAGTAACCATAGCAGTATCACAGTCATTCACTGAAATATGTCTAAACATTCATAAATGTTTTATGCATCCTAAAATGCCATGTACAAGGGATATGGCATCCCACTGAGGTTAATGAATGAATGAGTTGCCCTTGAAGGTTAATTTGCACAAACAAAAGGTCAAGGGACATCTTCAAAACAAAATATTGATTAAAGCAAGTTAAATGTTTTGACTTGAAGGAGACATGAAGGATTAAAAAGCAAAATAAAGCAGTATGGATAAGAAAGGAACAGGAAAGAAAAAAACATCACCCCCAGACACAAAGGAAATGGTAGAAAACATATCTGAATCAGCTAGTCATCTGCTAACAAGCTGTAAAGATTTCCAATGACAAGTTGTCACATTAGTTTAGTGAAACTGAAGCAGCACTTATCCCTTTTCCTGTGCTTAATCTCTCAGCGAGCTGCACAGAAACATGCTACCATGTTTAATAGGATTAGTTTAGTTCACTTTCTCCTCTCAGGAGGTTGTGACTTTTTTTTCTTTTTTTAAAATTATTTTATTTTTGAACAATTCTATTTCCTTCAATACCGGGTTCTTGAATTGAATTTCACTCTGCTGAATCACCTAGGTTGTATTAATTCTTCAGGTTAAAGACATTTTCTTCCAAAGGTTTCCCTTTTGAAATGAACAGACAGGCAAAGGAAAGCAAGGAAAGGCTCTCAATTCAGCAATTACACACATCAGGCACATGGCTCTCTTTCTCACACAGATTGATGATGCTTTGTTGATATCAGTATAGTTATTTTTAATTCACATCAGCAGAAGAGCAGAATCAGGCCTTTGTGGTTGTGGGGTGTTCTTTTTATGTCCAAGAGTACTTGTACATTTCCCACCCCTGAAAAAAAAAAAAAAGAGAAAATAAAAAAGAAAATAAAAAAGAAGACCTGATATGTATTCGTAGCCCTGTTCCCTCATTTAGTTGGAACAGACACAGCAAGGAAAATGATCAAAGAAAAGGCAGTTTCAACAATATACCCCTGTCACTTCCAATTTTGTTGTCAGACTCCGAAGGGACAGAGGAATCACCCATGGTCATGGACACACTGCAAAAGTTTTCCCAAGTTTTTTGCATTTGGTTGTTGCTTTTTTTTCCCCTTAAAGAAAAAAAAAAGGAACACAAGCACAGAAAGCCATCAGCTTGATGCAAAACTTTTCAGAGGCACCAAAATTTGGAGGATTTTTTTTGGAACACAAAATTGACAAGCCTCCTATTTGGAGGAAAAGTAGTATTTTTACCTGAAGTTTGTGAAACACAGCAAGCATGAAGCAGAGCAGAAGAGAACACACAAATCTGAACACGTCCAGGGTTTGCATTCAAACTTTGTGACCATTAATTCCTTTTTGTTTGGATTCAAAACACCCATAATTTAGAAAATAAACAGTGTAATTACTCCATAATCTAGAAAAGGCCAAGAAGAGGACTGGTGTTGTACACTATTGTACACTATTAATTACTAGGAAAAAGATCTGGACTTCTACAGGAGTTCACAGACAGACTGGAATCTATGACAGGTCACTAGCAGGGACCACAGCTGCAGGTATTTGGGAGGTTGGGGGCAGCGAGGTACAAAAACAGCCACACAACCACACACACCAGCCAGAGGCTGCCCTGCCACTGCCCAAGCCACCAGGCCCCAAAGAAGACACCAGGGATGGCTTTGCTCGCTACACATCCTGAACATGAGCTGCTGGCATGGACTCCTTCTGAGGGCTTAAATTCTTGAGGGGAAAAAGCTTTGCCTCCAACTCTAAAATTTAGGTGGTGGGTGGGGGATTACTTTTAATGCTGAGCTTTGAATCATCAGCTTGCATTCCCTAAGAGGCTGGCTGCCTATCCGCCAGTATTAAGAGGGTCTGGAGCACTCATTGCCCGAGATGGCAGGAGAACGGGAAGTGTGAATTTCATTCCAGTTGCACTTAGTGGCGTGGCAGATCGCAGGGCCCGTGTGTTTATAGACTTGGAAACGCTGCAAGACACAGGGCTACAGGAAGGTAACCTGCAAGCATCTACGGAAAGCAGGCAGCAGGGCTGGAGGATAGGTGGAAGCCTGCGCACAAGCCTGGGGCCGGACTGGCTGCCACTGGCTGCCACTGCTCTGCCATGTGACCCTGGGGACATCGCTTCACTCCCAGAGCCTCAGTTTCTCTTCTGGGTAAATTAACAGTGGCTGAAGTTAAGGTGAGCCCCGGTGGTGAGAAGCGCAGTGTCAGAGGCAGCTATTTACTTATTTATTTGCATTTGTACGGTTCGGCTCCTTCTTTACGAGTATCTCGGTATCCTTTATAACAAAAACCAAACAAACAAAAGAAAAGGGGGGGGTGGGGGGAAAGGAAAGTGTACAAGAGAGACATTCCCCCGCCAAATTTAGCCTATCTCCCCCTGCATCCAGGCAAACTTCTGCACCCTTGTCTCGCAGCCCCTGCAGCACTTACAGCTACACCGTGAGGCTGAGCGTGTCCCCCCGGCCAGCCGAGCCCCGAAAGAGCACACGGGGACCTGTCCCGGGCCGGCCGTGCCGCCTCTCCGCGCCCGCGGAGCGCAGCGCAGCCCCGGCCGCTCCCCGTCGGGCCGCCCCAGCCCCGTCGCTCCCCGGCGGCGAAGGGCCCGGGGCCCTGTTTCGGAAGGTGTCACATTAAACTAATTCTCGGCAAAGTCGTCCCGGCGCGTTCGCGGGCCTGGAGGGCGCCACGGGCACCGGGCACCGATGCGGGGCGGCCCAGCTCTTGGACAGCGGGAGCAAAGCGACAGCAGCGCAGCGTCCCGGGATGCGCCCCGTTACACCGGGGATTCGTAGTCACTCACGGCACGGGGCTGGCCGGCGCCGTCCCGGGCCGGGCCGCGGAAGGCGGCACGGCACAGCAGGGCTTTGCGAGGGTCCCGGACGAGGAGCGGCTCTCTCAGTGCCGGGGAGCAGCGCGTTACGAGAGCCGGGCCCTCACCGGCTGCCGCCTTGCGAGCCCCGACGGGCCGGGCGCCGCCGCCGCCGAAGGTCTCGCCTCGCACGGGCACCGGGCTCTCGGGCGAGTGCTGCCGGCCGCATCTCCTCGCGATCGCGACACCGGCAGGGACATGTAATTTTTTAAACTCGGAGCAGCTCCCCTGCGACAGCTCCGGCAGTCGCTTCTGCCGGTCCCGAGTGATTTCTTAGTGATCGGTTGCGGGCGGCTTGTCGCGTCGCACATGCACCCGCGTTAGTGACCCCGCTCCCCGCCGCGGAGGCAGCGCGGAGCCGTCCCCCGACCCGAGGCGGCGGCCAGCCGGGCCCGGCGGCGGGCAGAGAGGAGCCGGCGCTGGGCACACGCCTTTCGCCCCCGCGGGCAGGGCAGGGCTGGCCCCTGAGGGCGGGTTTGCTGCCCGGGCCGGCTCCCAAACTTCTGGCACGGAGGGCAGCCCTCTCAGCACAGTCTGCTGTCCGCACCCCGGGGCCCGGCCCCGCGGCTCCCCTCTAGTGGGACGGATCCTCGCAGTGGAAGCGGGACTAGCGGAGCAGCTGCCCGGCTCAGCGGCGGCACCAGCAGCCGGGCGAGCAGGGGGCGAGGTGCGGCCCGGCCCCTCGCCGCTGGTACAGAGTGGCAGCGCAAGTTTTCGTGCGCCTGCCCTGGCTGCCCTCGCCCCATCGGGGCTCTCCCCTCCACTCGGGACTCCCTCTCCCGCCGCCCCGAGGGGCGGGCGCGGGCGGACGGGCCCGGCGAGGGAGCGCCGTCCTTACCTGTCGCCGAGCGCCCTGCAGCGCTCCGCTGCCGCCCGGGCCTCCGCAGGACGTTATTCCCTCTCCCTGGTGTATCCCCCGCTGTCCGCAAGCCTGAGGCTGTTTCCCCTCGTTCAGCCTCGCGTCCCCGCCGGCAGCGGCCGGGAAAATCTCCTCAGCAGCCGGGGCAGGGGTGCGGATGCTCCCTGTCCCGCGCCGCGGAAAGCCGCGGTCAGGCGAGACAGAGCGCGCCCGACAGGTTTCGGTCCGGATAGCAGCCCAGACCTGCCGCGATCCACTTTTGTAGTTTTTTTTTAATCTTTTTTTTTTTTCTTTTTTTCTTTTTTTTTTTTTTTTTTCCCCCCCCCCACTACGAGCCGGCCGGGAGCGGGATGGAATAGGGTTAAGTTGACCTAAACTCGGGTCGTGCTGCGCAGGGGCCCGGGGCCGGCAGCACCGAAGACCGGTGTCTCAGTACCACCGGTTGTTCCACGCCCCGCAACCTGATGCTCGATTTCATGTTTATTTCCTGCCTCCCACGTGGAAAATGCCCGCGCGGCTCCTGCTGACAGCCCCGCGACGCTCGGCGGAGCCGGTGCCACAGAGCGGGGCGAGGGACGCCGTGCGGCGGGCTGGGCGGCCGCGGGCCAGTGTCTCCTAAAGTTTGTGACCCGCGTGGGGCGACAGCGCCCGCAAACGCGGGTTTGCTCCACCGCCCGATGCTTTACGCGTGAAAGAGGCGCACCCTGGGGCTCCGACACTGCTCTGCGGAACCCTTCTCGCGTGGAAAACTTTACCGCATGGGGCACCGCAGAGCAGCCCCCGCCCACACGGGGGTGACTCTCCTAAAGTTTGTCAGCCACCCCTCTCCACACGAGGCGGCTGTTGTCCGCCCCTTGCCGGTGCGCGGCAGAGGTGAGGGGCGCGCCCCGTCGGGCCGCTTCTGCCGGCGCTCCCGCCCCGCATCCGTCCGTCCGTCCGCCCGTCCGTCCCCGCCGCAGGTGCGCGGCCGCCGCCACCTTCCCGCGGGGGCGGGGCGGGGCGACCCTAACCCCCCCGCGCTCCCCTCTCCTCTCTCCCCGCTCCTGCCAAGTTCTCCCCGTCCCCCCCGTCCGTCCCAAGGAGCCTCCCGATTGGGCGCCGGGCCGGGCCCACGTCACTCCGAGTGTGACGTCTAGTCTTCCTGTTTCCTTCAGCTGTGTCTTAAAGTAAATCTTGTGGCGGTGCGGAGCGCTGCTCGGCTCGGCCAGCCCAGCCCAGCCCAGCCCAGCCCTGCCCCGCGCCGCTCCCGCCGCCCCCGCTCCGCGCCTGCCGCTCCGCTCCGCTCGGCGCCCGCAGCCCCGCGGCCGCTGCCCGCCCGCACTCCCGCCCGCAGCCGCGCGATTATCATATTCATCAGCGGCGGGGCTGCCGGCTGCGCGCGCGTGTCCGCGTGTGCGTGTGCGGGGCGCGTGTGGTGTGTGTGCATGTGCGTGTGCGTGTCGCCCTTTCTCTCGTTCCGCCGCCAAAAAAAAAAAGCGAGGCTCAGTTTCGTCGCCTTTGCACCGAGTAAGTACCCGCTCCCCCTCCGCGCCCCCTCCGTCCCTCCCCGCTTTCTCGGCCTTTTCAGGTCTTTCGGGTTTTTTTAATTTGGTTTGGTTTTTTTTTAAAAAAAAAAAAAAAAATTTTTTTTTTAACCCCTAAATTCGCACTTGTTTGGGCTGCTCTAAATAGTCCGGGGGGGAGGGGGGCGGTGATGAAATCCCCAGCAAAATATTGATCACCGTTATCAAACCTGTGCTTCTTTTTCCAGGGGGCAAAATTGCAGTGACTTTATTAGCTGAGTAGTTTTAATTCCCCGGTAGATAAAGCGGTAAGGATTTGTGAGCGGTAAGGAGCCCGATGGAGCGCTCACCGTAGCCTGCCCAGGGCTGAAGAGTAAGTGACCTGCTCGTTGTTAGGTGATCCTCCCCCCTCATCCCCTTCGCTCTCTCGCTGCCACCTTTTGTGGACCGCTCGTTATTTTATTCCGTGGGTCGGAGGGCAGTTTTGTGGGGACGGAAAACGCAGCGAGTATTTGGCTCCTCGTTGTTGTTCCGAGCTTCTCTCTCCCCCCGTCCCCGCCGAAGTTCCCCATCCCCGCTTTAAACTCCTGCTCCGCTCCTCCGAGCCTCCTCTTTGTCCTGTTTATTATAGCTGCCTTGCTTTTTGTCTCTTCCAATTTGCCTGTCATTTGCATGTCGCTACTTCTCCTTTTTAACCCAAGCCGGGAAGGACAGGGACTTTTTATTCTTACTCTTCTTACCCTTGCAATTACTTTTTCATTTCCAAGAGTGGGACGAGCTGCGAATCGTGGAAATGTATAGAAAATGGGATTTGAGTGGTAGGTAGCGAGCACATGAGAAGAGATCAAATGCAAGTCGCGGGATAAGAGCCTTGATCTGGGAAAAGATTAGGATTATTGGTACTTTCTGTTTGTTTGGTTGTTGTTTGTTGATTTTTTTTTTTCCTCCGGGGGGGTTTAATTCTTTCTTAGCCGTTGATGGAGATCTTTCTTGGCTTTTTCGATTTTCTGTTTAGCGGGTGAGTGACCCGGCTCACTTTGCCATGTGTTTGCACGGAGTTAAAGCGCAGGAGGGAGCGGTGTTGGGGGGCGTGGGGCCTGCGGGGAGGGGGCGCTCAGGGCAGCGCTGGGGGGGGCGCGGCCCGGGCCGGGGGGGCGCCGAGATCGCGGGGCCCGACAGGAGCGGGAGGCCCGACGGGCTCCCGGGGCACGGCTCCCCGGCACCGGGCACTCCGCGGGGGCGGAGCGGGGCCGCCCCGGGGCCCGCGGCTCTTTGCGGAGAGGGAGAAAGTTGCGCGGACCCCCCGTCGGTGGCTGCGCGGTGTCTGCTGGGGCCGGGCAGGGCCGGGGCAGGTGCGTGGAGCTGCGCGCAGGGGCGGCGGGGCAGGTGCGCGCCGGGCGGGGCGGCTGCGGAGCGGGACGCGGGGGGTCCCGGCCGCCGCCACCGCTTCCCCGTGCCGGGAGAGCCGGCACGGCGGGGTCAGCAGCGGGAAGCGGTGCGGGATCAGTGACCGCGGGCCGTGCGGGGGGCGCGGCCGAGGCGGGATGGAGCTCCCCGAGGGGTCAGCGTCGCGTCCGTATGGCTGTGCCCCGGCCGCGGAAGAGCAGGTACGCGGGATATTAACTTAATATCTTTGACAAAGTAGGGGATTTCAGTCAGGGCTGACAAGGGACACGGCAGCAGACTAGAGATGCCCTTGAATGTCGGGCACAAGTTGCCAGGAAGAGCTTTGGAAAGCCGCTAGTTTCCCACGGGTCCCGAGCGCTCAGCAGACCCCGTGGTGTTTCTGGCTGCATGGCGAGTGTCACCCCAAACCCATCATCCGGGTCTGGGGACGGGTGGGGAGCACGTGGAACGCATCCACGCATCTGTGGCCATAGCTTGGTGGCACAAGGTGCTGTGTTGTTGAGCGCGGGACACAGAAACGTGTTTGTGTCACCGTGAGGTGTAAAAGCTCAGATTATTTGTCACTTCCATCGCCTGTAGAGGTTTGGCAATATGCAGGATGAGTTACACGGCGGCAGTTTCCTCAGCCGTAGATTTGCATGTGGTACATACCCTTTACGTCTTCTTCTTGCAGTTTTTCTCAGACTTGCCATCAATCTCATAAAGTTTACTACCACTGCAGCTCATTTTGCATTTATTTTATCTGCTTTTTGTCCAGAGCTTACCTTTAGCAGCGGTATCATGTGCTGTGAAATGTGTATTAATACTCAAGGGTAGACAAAGTATCAACATTTCAGGAGTTGAGCTGTGATGAAAAGTACAATGTATAGACTTTTCACTAACAGCTCCCTATTAAATTATTCTGTAAGGTATCCTGCCTTTGCTGAATGGCACTGTCAGTATACACAGTTAACTTCCCTGCCAGTTGAACTCTGAGGCCTTTCAGTTTATATAACTTATCTCTTTTATGATTGCCTGATAAATTGAGACGTTCATAAGAATGGACACATTTTCAAATTGAAAAGTTTAATTTAATTCAGGGCAGAATTGCAAATACTGCAATTTGTAGTCTCTAAATAGTGATTTATTCTGACTCAAAGTGCAGCCTAACTGCTAAATTATGTAATTTAAGAATTGTGATTTAATGACATTGCATAGCATGGAAAAATTAGTATATTGGAAAACTTGGGCTGAATTCATAGTAGGAATCTTGAGAACCTTTCGGTATTGTCTCTACACAGAGGCCACGTGAGTTATTTTCTTCTTGATCAGTGGAATAACAAGGACCAAACTGGCTTGAGAGGAGGGAAATGTTTTCAGTTTTCTACTTTGAACAGCTTGATTTCTTTCTTTCATTCAAAAGATCTGTTTCCTCAAGCAGTGCCGAGCACGGCTACATGATGGAGGGCCCTGCATCTCCCCAATTTAAAGGCCTGAACTAATGAGATGCCGAATCACTCCTGTTACTGAGATCAGTAGTTGATGGGAATTGCGGATGTTTGGCATTCATAGGAATTGCTGAATACCTTGCTCTATTGGGCCCTGGGTATCACCAGGTTCATAAAACAAGGGTTGCTTTTTTGTTTAAGGCTAAAGAGCAAGCAGCATAATTTTGAAGTAAATCAGGCACTGATTTTTGCTGCTGATTCTTCTTATGGAGAAGTCCTATTAAAGTAGTTTTTTACTCCTCAAATAGTTCCTCATCCTTTCTGCCCTGTTTCAAATTCCTTGATAGACATCTCAGCTAAGGGATTTGGATAACCTTTTCTCCCAAGAAAGCTTTTGTTAGAACTGTATAAAAAGGTAGTACTTTCTCCCAAGAAAACTTGTGTCAGAGCTGTACAAAGAGGTAGCACTTTCTCGTTAGTGGCTGATGTGATTTTAGCACTGAACAGATATAGTGAGCAGATGTCATCTGTTCTTCGAATTTTAGCTGTGGTTTTGTGCATGAAATGCTGCTGACTAGAATAATTTTCATCCTGTGCTTCCTGGCTGATTCTGGCAAAGCCATACCCTATGTAGTGCGTTAGAGTGAAAGATGTAAATATTTCTATTAGCAGAAGCATGTTAAATTTCTTGCGTGGTATTGGCATAATGAGCTGACATGAAGCAGGCAGACACTGGACCAGAGAAAGTAGTCGGCTTGTGAAAAGATGGGAACAATTTCAGCTGTATAAACTGATATCTCCTTGAATTCACCCAGGCATATCCATCAAGTTTAGCACTTTTCTGCTGTGTATTTAATGGCTGTTTAGGTTAGGCTAGGGTTCTTCAAAGGGGCTGATGAGGGCGAGTTTGAATTTACATCTCTTTTGCATCTTGTAGGTGTTTGAATTAATCTAGGAGAAAATGATCAGCGTCTTTCTAGATCAAGATGAGTTAACAAAATTGATTACAAAAATTGATTTATTCATAGTGAGTATGGTTAAATACCTGACATCACACTCATTTTGACAGATCATTCTTGCCAAAGGTTTGGTAACAGTAACTCTTGTAGACTTAGAAATTAATCTGTTTCCATTTTAAATGTCAATGCATATCAAGTGGGTATGAAATAAACCCATGTCTGTAGCTGCTGTGCTGTTAAGAGGTTATTCATAGCTACATTGTAAACATATCTCCTTAAACAAAAGATTTGAAAGTAAATTTGTAAATAAAATACTACTGCTATGTTTATGGATCGACATAGAAAGTGCTGAGCCCCTTGGTACGATTTTTAATTCCATCAGCATGGAAAATGTTTGGTTTCTGAGGAAGCCACGTTGTGCGAGTTGAGGCTTGAGATGTGGCCGGCGAATTTAACATAAACTACACTTGGCATGCGAGGAGTATCAAAAGCAATGCGTAAACTGAATTTAACCTTCCCAAATTCAAAACTCTGTAATTCGGAAAGAAATGGTGCTTCTGGAGATTTCTACGTAGATCTTTGACAACCAAAACCTATCTTGCCAGTTCTGTCTTTCTGGAGAGCTGTTCAGAGACTTTAGATGTGTAAAATATAGTTTTGAGACAATGTGCAGCCAAAGTACTGGTGACTGTGTAAAGGACACACACTTCCTAATTATTTCTCCCCCTCCCCAAGATTTCCTTATTTATTCAGTTCTAATCTAATCAGTCTTGAATTCTGCCTGTCGTGGCTGGGATTTTGCATCCCGCTCTACATGCCATTCCACTCCCCTTGAGGTGCAAATTGGTCTTGGTCCTCTGAGAATGAAATATTAACTGGCCATTCAATACCCATTCTGTTTTGTCAGGCTAAAGTAGAACTATTTCTCATATTTAAGCTGAAAGGCACGTAAGCCTTAAAGCTGGCAGCCTGTAGGCTCAGGATAACACCAGGGCAAATGGGAGATGTTGCTTAATACCCAGGTTAAGTGTACGATAACTCCGATGCTTTCAGCTTCCATTGAGGGAAGGAGGGGACATTGCTCCGGAGCCCCTCCTGCCACATGTTTGCAGTGGCAGAAATGGGCTGTGGATCAGTGGCTGGTGCAGGGGCTCGGGGAGGGAAATGGACACTGGGGAGGAAGGATGCATGGCAATGACCTTCCAACCTGGCGCAGGACAGCCTATTTCCTGAGCT
Source organism: Poecile atricapillus (assembly GCF_030490865.1). NCBI lineage: Eukaryota > Metazoa > Chordata > Aves > Passeriformes > Paridae > Poecile > Poecile atricapillus. The sequence continues at coordinate 95,248,474 of NC_081251.1, forward strand.
GCTGACTCAAGGGTACAGCAAGCCCTCCCCATGTGTGTCCTTGGTTGGGATTGGGCAAGAGAGAGGGAAACACTGGTCAGGCACCTCGAATTTTCTGGGCAACATGCAAAACTTGTAACCTGACATGAGGTTTTTGGTGTTAGTCTGGGGACGTGTTGCTGGCTCTCAATCAAGCATAGCTTGACTACAGAAAAGGAAGGAAGAGCGTGAAGGTTTTCGGTGTTGGTGGGTTTTGTTTGTGGTTTGCTTTCTTTTCCTGTTGGCAAGGACTATCTTTATGGTGGATGCCTTCAGAATATCTTAGGTGAAATAAGCAGTTCTTTCAGTTGTCTTTCAATTAGTTTAGATCACTTTCAAATGAACACCACTGGACTGAAAGGTCAAACTTGGCCCTGGCTTATTCTGTGCCAGTGTCACCTTTATAAAAGCCCTGGTGGTGGTCACCCCTTTCCACCCCCTGAGGACTTGGCCAATTGTTTACAAAAATAAACGTTCTGATACTCTTCAAGTTTTTATTTTTTTTCAGTAATGGTCTAATTGCAAGGCCTGATTCTCCCCCTGAAAAACTCCATTTGCATCAGTTGGGATAAAGCAGGAGACAGTCTTTTACATGCTGCCAAGCAGGGCCTGACCCTACCCCTCACACATAACAGGATTTTGGTATCCCTGGATTTCAGGGGCGTTGCTTGCAGGGTGGGATGTTCCTTGGTGTGCAGATGGCAGAATTGGGCCCCTTCAACAGAAATCCTTGTATTGTATTATTATCATCATGAGGTATCCAAACTTAACTTGCTTAATGCACTTTTTGATAAGAAAAGATCTCTGAACACAGTGACCTGCTAACAGCATAAAGCTTTGGATTTCGCATCTGAATTCATGATATCTCTTGGTTTTAATATATTTTTTATCATTCTTTGCTCTCCTGTATGCAAAGAACCAGTAAAGTAAACCAACATCATGTCCCTTGCATAACTCTCTCTGACACCAAATCTCTGAAAATTCTTTCAGTACATCCAAAATACGTGAGCAAAGGCTGCAAAATAAACATAATGTTTCAAAGTATTTAATGCTTTTTTTTTTTGCTTTTTTTTTTTGTTTTTATCCTGGTTGCAAACTAAGCATTGACTACTGTCTTGATTTTACAGATTATTTCATGCTGAAATTATGCCTATTTGCATGGATAGTCATTCTTTAAAACTAGCCACAGATGCAGTCCTAGGGAGCACGTAGATGTTTTTACAGGTGAACCGAAAGAGATGGGAGCAATTCCAAAAAGTCTGCATGCTGCCTTTGG